>NW_026778205.1:2487216-2798118 GCF_025265405.1 Mesoplodon densirostris
CTTTATCACTCTGCCAGTATGTGAATTGCTGTGCCCCTGAGCTCCATTTCTCAACTCGTTTTTTGTGAGCTGAACGCAAGTCCAAAATTTTGGATCATGTCCTATACTGGTTCCCCGTGGGTGGCTGAGACTCTGGTTAATTCTTCTTCCTGCCGGGAAATTAGATTGACATGTGCCCGTCCAAATGCCTAACAGCTACTCTCTCATGGATTCTCCCTCGTCCCTTCCATCCTCTGCCATTTTGGGAACCTGTGCAAACCAGGAGGTTAAAGGGCCTGTCTCTCCAAGTTGGGAGATTGATAGTAAGGCAGTTGGAAAGTCAAACTGGAGCACCAGGAGAGGGACTATTCATTGAGTTTTAGAAACCTTTCGTATTCACAGTGTGTCCATTCTCTAGGTTTCCTGTACATGTTATAGCTGTAGTAATATTCCCTTGAACCTGGAGAGTTGGGACCCATGGAATGGAGGCCATGCATTATTGCTTGAAAGGGTCTGCATTTGCTCACCCAATCTCACCAATCCTCTCAGTCCCAAGTGTCCAGCCTTATGCCACATCCAGCTGTCATTGTAGATAGGGTCTTTCCAGGTTTCCTCAAACACCCTGAAGGAATTGTAAAGAATTTCCCTGTTTTTTGGTTTTGCTTTTGAAATTCCTTTTTATAGTGGGTTTGAGCTGATTCTCGCTGCCATGTTTATGCCACTCTAGACACACTTGATTCCCTTATGGAGACATATCAATACATAGGTTTTAAGATTCTTACTAGACAGATATATTCCTCTGTGGGAAATATGGGGTTTTGAGTCTCTTTCACTGAGGAAGGTGTCGGTCTTGTCAATTCCAAAGTTGGTTTTTGAAACGGTCCCTGTGCTTATATCAAACTCTGGTTTTATGCATCACCCCACCTCTCCTTCCCCTTTATGCAGGCATAAGCGTGTTTTCTAAATGTGAGACTCTGTTCTCTTTCCTAACTCAGTTCACGTGTAGCCATGTTTACAGGATCTTCCTAAGTGATATCTTATGATAAGTTTCTTTTTCTGTGTGACTTATTTCACTTAGAATCATCGTACCTGAATCCACTCACTTTGCTGCTACTGGTCTTATGACATTGATTTCATGGCTGAGGGATATTCCATCGTACGTAAGTACCACAATGTTTTGAACCATTTTTATATTTCCTGGGATATTTAAGGTGTACCCAAGTTGAGGTTCTTGTAGTCAGTGCAGCCCTAAATTTGGAGGTGGCTCTTTCTTATTGATTTTCAGTTTTCCCAAGGTATATTCCCTAGACTGGAAGTGGCCTTGGCTCTGTAGCTCTGTTGTTTACTTGTTTTAGGGAACACAATGCACTCCTCCAGTGAGGCAGTTGGCAATTTACATCCCGCCCATCAGCATAACAAGGCTCCCAGTTCTCCAGGGCCTGTCCTGCCTTTCTGGTTTTTACACATTTTGTGGATGTCCCTTTTGACTGGTGGGAAGTGATACTTCTTTGTAGTGCAGATTTGCATTGCCCGCTTGCTTGCTTGGCCAAAAAGGGCGTATGCGTTTTCTCCTGAATATATTCAGGAGAAAACGCATACGCCCTTTTTGGCCAAGTGCACCATTGTCCAAGTTGTGCCCCTCTTCCTGTGCTTTACAGGCGATTCCAACGTACCTCTTGAAATCTGTTTCCTGCTATTTTGCCTCACTTTCAAGTCCGCCTCGTTGACTTCCCTCAACAGATTTTTGGACGATAGTTGTCCTTTATCACTCTGCCAGTTTGTGAATTGCTGTGCCCCTGAGCTCCATTTCTCAACTCGTTTTTTGTGAGCTGAACGCAAGTCCAAAATTTTGGATCATGTCCTATACTGGTTCCCGGTGGGTGGCTGAGACTTTGGTTAATTCTTCTTCCTGCCGGGAAATTAGAGTGACATGTGCCCGTCCAAATGCCTAACAGCTACTCTCTCATGGGTTCTCCCTCGTCCCTTCCATCCTCTGCCAAATTGGGAACCTGTGCAAACCAGGAGGTTAAAGGGCCTGTCTCTCCAAGTTGGGAGATTGATAGTAAGGCAGTTGGAAAGTCAAACTGGAGCACCAGGAGAGGGACTATTCGTTGAGTTTTAGAAACCTTTCGTATTCACAGTGTGTCCATTCTCTAGGTTTCCTGTACATGTTATAGCTGTAGTAATATTCCCTTGAACCTGGAGAGTTGGGACCCATGGAATGGGGGCCATGCATTATTGCTTGAAAGGGTCTGCATTTGCTCACCCAATCTCACCAATCCTCTCAGTCCCAAGTGTCCAGCCTTATGCCACATCCAGCTGTCATTGTAGATAGGGTCTTTCCAGGTTTCCTCAAACACCCTGAAGGAATTGTAAAGAATTTCCCTGTTTTTTGGTTTTGCTTTTGAAATTCCTTTTTATAGTGGGTTTGAGCTGATTCTCGCTGCCATGTTTATGCCACTCTAGACACACTTGATTCCCTCATGGAGTCATATCAATACATAGGTTTTAAGATTCTTACTAGTCAGATATATTCCTCTGCGGGAAATATGGGGTTTTTAGTCTCTTTCACTAAGGAAGGTGTCGGTCTTGTCAATTCCAAAGTTGGTTTTTGAAACGGTCCCTGTGCTTATATCAAACTCTGGTTTTATGCATCACCCCACCTCTCCTTCCCCTTTATGCAGGCATAAGAGTGTTTTCTAAATGTGAGACTCTGTTCTCTTTCCTAACTCAGGTCACGTGTAGCCATGTTTACAGGATCTTCATAAGTGATATCTTATGATAAGTTTCTTTTTCTGTGTGACTTATTTCACTTAGAATCATCGTACCTGAATCCACTCACATTGCTGCTACTGGTCTTATGACATTGATTTCATCGCTGAGGGATATTCCATCATACGTAAGTACCACAATGTTTTGAACCATTTTTATATTTCCTGGGATATTTAAGGTGTACCCAAGTTGAGGTTCTTGTTGTCAGTGCAGCCCTAAATTTGGAGGTGGCTCTTTCTTATTGATTTTCAGTTTTCCCAAGGTATATTCCCTAGACTGGAAGTGGCCTTGGCTCTGTAGCTCTGTTGTTTACTTGTTTTAGGGAACACAATGCACTCCTCCAGTGAGGCAGTTGGCAATTTACATCCCGCCCATCAGCATAACAAGGCTCCCTGTTCTCCAGGGCCTGTCTTGCCTTTCTGGTTTTTACACATTTTGTGGATGTCCCTTTTGACCGGTGGGAAGTGATACTTCTTTGTAGTGCAGATTTGCATTGCCCGCTTGCTTGCTTGGCCAAAAAGGGCGTATGCGTTTTCTCCTGAATATATTCAGGAGAAAACGCATACGCCCTTTTTGGCCAAGTGCACCATTGTCCAAGTTGTGCCCCTCTTCCTGTGCTTTACAGGCGATTCCAAGGTACCTCTTGAAATCTGTTTCCTGCTATTTTGCCTCACTTTCAAGTCCGCCTCGTTGACTTCCCTCAACAGATTTTTGGACGATAGTTGTCCTTTATCACTCTGCCAGTTTGTGAATTGCTGTGCCCCTGAGCTCCATTTCTCAACTCGTTTTTTGTGAGCTGAACGCAAGTCCAAAATTTTGGATCATGTCCTATACTGGTTCCCGGTGGGTGGCTGAGACTTTGGTTAATTCTTCTTCCTGCCGGGAAATTAGAGTGACATGTGCCCGTCCAAATGGCTAACAGCTACTCTCTCATCGGTTCTCCCTCGTCCCTTCCATCCTCTGCCAAATTGGGAACCTGTGCAAACCAGGAGGTTAAAGGGCCTGTCTCTCCAAGTTGGGAGATTGATAGTAAGGCAGTTGGAAAGTCAAACTGGAGCACCAGGAGAGGGACTATTCGTTGAGTTTTAGAAACCTTTCGTATTCACAGTGTGTCCATTCTCTAGGTTTCCTGTACATGTTATAGCTGTAGTAATATTCCCTTGAACATGGAGAGTTGGGACCCATGGAATGGGGGCCATGCATTATTGCTTGAAAGGGTCTGCATTTGCTCACCCAATCTCACCAATCCTCTAAGTCCCAAGTGTCCAGCCTTATGCCACATCCAGCTGTCATTGTAGATAGGGTCTTTCCAGGTTTCCTCAGACACCCTGAACGAATTGTAAAGAATTTCCCTGTTTTTTGGTTTTGCTTTTGAAATTCCTTTTTATAGTGGGTTTGAGCTGATTCTCGCTTCCATGTTTATGCCACTCTAGACACACTTGATTCCCTTATGGAGACATATCAATACATAGGTTTTAAGATTCTTACTAGTCAGATATATTCCTCTGTGGGAAATATGGGGTTTTGAGTCTCTTTCACTAAGGAAGGTGTCGGTCTTGTCAATTCCAAAGTTGGTTTTTGAAACGGTCCCTGTGCTTATATCAAACTCTGGTTTTATGCATCACCCCACCTCTCCTTCCCCTTTATGCAGGCATAAGAGTGTTTTCTAAATGTGAGACTCTGTTCTCTTTCCTAACTCAGTTCACGTGTAGCCATGTTTACAGGATCTTCATAAGTGATATCTTATGATAAGTTTCTTTTTCTGTGTGACTTATTTCACTTAGAATCATCGTACCTGAATCCACTCACTTTGCTGCTACTGGTCTTATGACATTGATTTCATGGCTGAGGGATATTCCATCGTACGTAAGTACCACAATGTTTTGAACCATTTTTATATTTCCTGGGATATTTAAGGTGTACCCAAGTTGAGGTTCTTGTAGCCAGTGCAGCCCTAAATTTGGAGGTGGCTCTTTCTTATTGATTTTCAGTTTTCCCAAGGTATATTCCCTAGACTGGAAGTGGCCTTGGCTCTGTAGCTCTGTTGTTTACTTGTTTTAGGAAACACAATGCACTCCTCCAGTGAGGCAGTTGGCAATTTACATCCCGCCCATCAGCATAACAAGGCTCCCAGTTCTCCAGGGCCTGTCTTGCCTTTCTGGTTTTTACACATTTTGTGGATGTCCCTTTTGACCGGTGGGAAGTGATACTTCTTTGTAGTGCGGATTTGCATTGCCCGATTGCTTGCTTGGCCAAAAAGGGCGTATGCGTTTTCTCCTGTATATATTCAGGAGAAAACGCATACGCCCTTTTTGGCCAAGTGCACCATTGTCCAAGTTGTGCCCCTCTTCCTGTGCTTTACAGGCGATTCCAACGTACCTCTTGAAATCTGTTTCCTGCTATTTTGCCTCACTTTCAAGTCCGCCTCGTTGACTTCCCTCAACAGATTTTTGGATGATAGTTGTCCTTTATCACTCTGCCAATTTGTGAATTGCTGTGCCCCTGAGCTCCATTTCTCAACTCGTTTTTTGTGAGCTGAACACAAGTCCAAAATTTTGGATCCTGTCCTATACTGGTTCCCGGTGGGTGGCTGAGGCTTTGGTTAATTCTTCTTCCTGCCGGGAAATTAGAGTGACATGTGCCCGTCCAAATGCCTAACAGCTACTCTCTCATGGGTTCTCCCTCGTCCCTTCCATCCTCTGCCAAATTGGGAACCTGTGCAAACCAGGAGGTTAAAGGGCCTGTCTCTCCAAGTTGGGAGATTGATAGTAAGGCAGTTGGAATGTCAAACTGGAGGACCAGGACAGGGACTATTCGTTGAGTTTTAGAAACCTTTCGTATTCACAGTGTGTCCATTCTCTAGGTTTCCTGTACATGTTATAGCTGTAGTAATATTCCCTTGAACCTGGAGAGTTGGGACCCATGGAATGGGGGCCATGCATTATTGCTTGAAAGGGTCTGCATTTGCTCACCCAATCTCACCAATCCTCTCAGTCCCAAGTGTCCAGCCTTATGCCACATCCAGCTGTCATTGTAGATAGGGTCTTTCCAGGTTTCCTCAGACACCCTGAAGGAATTGTAAAGAATTTCCCTGTTTTTTGGTTTTGCTTTTGAAATTCCTTTTTATAGTGGGTTTGAGCTGATTCTCGCTGCCATGTTTATGCCACTCTAGACACACTTGATTCCCTTATGGAGTCATATCAATACATAGGTTTTAAGATTCTTATTAGTCAGATATATTCCTCTGCGGGAAATATGGGGTTTTGAGTCTCTTTCACTGAGGAAGGTGTAGGTCTTGTCTATTCCAAAGTTGGTTTTTGGAACGGTCCCTGTGCTTATATCAAACTCTGGTTTTATGCATCACCCAACCTCTCCATCCCCTTTATGCAGGCATAAGAGTGTTTTCTAAATGTGAGACTCTGTTCTCTTTCCTAACTCAGTTCACGTGTAGCCATGTTTTCAGGATCTTCATAAGTGATATCTTATGATAAGTTTCTTTTTCTGTGTGACTTATTTCACTTAGAATCATCGTACCTGAATCCACTCACTTTGCTGCTACTGGTCTTATGACATTAATTTCATCGCTGAGGGATATTCCATCGTACGTAAGTACCACAATGTTTTGAACCATTTTTATATTTCCTGGGATATTTAAGGTGTACCCAAGTTGAGGTTCTTGTAGTCAGTGCAGCCCTAAACTTGGAGGTGGCTCTTTCTTATTGATTTTCAGTTTTCCCAAGGTATATTCCCTAGACTGGAAGTGGCCTTGGCTCTGTAGCTCTGTTGTTTACTTGTTTTAGGGAACACAATGCACTCCTCCAGTGAGGCAGTTGGCAATTTACATCCCGCCCATCAGCATAACAAGGCTCCCAGTTCTCCAGGGCCTGTCTTGCCTTTCTGGTTTTTACACATTTTGTGGATGTCCCTTTTGACTGGTGGGAAATGATACTTCTTTGTAGTGCAGATTTGCATTGCCCGCTTGCTTGCTTGGCCAAAAAGGGCGTATGCGTTTTCTCCTAAATATATTCAGGAGAAAACGCATACGCCCTTTTTGGCCAAGTGCACCATTGTCCAAGTTGTGCCCCTCTTCCTGTGCTTTACAGGCGATTCCAACGTACCTCTTGAAATCTGTTTCCTGCTATTTTGCCTCACTTTCAAGTCCGCCTCGTTGACTTCCCTCAACAGACTTTTGGAGGAAAGTTGTCCTTTATCACTCTGCCAGTTTGTGTATTGCTGTGCCCCTGAGCTCCATTTCTCAACTCGTTCTTTGTGAGCTGAACGCAAGTCCAAAATTTTGGATCATGTTCTCTACTGGTTCCCGGTGGGTGGCTGAGACTTTGGTTAATTCTTCTTCCTGCCGGGAAATTAGAGTGACATGTGCCCGTCCAAATGCCTAACAGCTACTCTCTCATGGGTTCTCCCTCGTCCCTTCCATCCTCTGCCAAATTGGGAACCTGTGCAAACCAGGAGGTTAAAGGGCCTGTCTCTCCAAGTTGGGAGATTGATAGTAAGGCAGTTGGAAAGTCAAACTGGAGCACCAGGAGAGGGACTATTCGTTGAGTTTTAGAAACCTTTCGTATTCACAGTGTGTCCATTCTCTAGGTTTCCTGTACATGTTATAGCTGTAGTAATATTCCCTTGAACCTGGAGAGTTGGGACCCATGGAATGGGGGCCATGCATTATTGCTTGAAAGGGTCTGCATTTGCTCACCCAATCTCACCAATCCTCTCAGTCCCAAGTGTCCAGCCTTATGCCACATCCAGCTGTCATTGTAGATAGGGTCTTTCCAGGTTTCCTCAGACACCCTGAAGAAATTGTAAAGAATTTCCCTGTTTTTTGGTTTTGCTTTTGAAATTCCTTTTTATAGTGGGTTTGAGCTGATTCTCGCTGCCATGTTTATGCCACTCTAGACACACTTGATTCCCTTATGGAGACATATCAATACATAGGTTTTAAGATTCTTACTAGTCAGATATATTCCTCTGTGGGAAATATGGGGTTATGAGTCTCTTTCACTGAGGAAGGTGTCGGTCTTGTCAATTCCAAAGTTGGTTTTTGGAACGGTCCCTGTGCTTATATCAAACTCTGGTTTTATGCATCACCCCACCTCTCCTTCCCCTTTATGCAGGCTTAAGCGTGTTTTCTAAATGTGAGACTCTGTTCTCTTTCCTAACTCAGTTCACGTGTAGCCATGTTTACAGGATCTTCATAAGTGATATCTTATGATAAGTTTCCTTTTCTGTGTGACTTATTTCACTTAGAATCATCGTACCTGAATCCACTCACTTTGCTGCTACTGGTCTTATGACATTGATTTCATGGCTGAGGGATATTCCATCGTACGTAAGTACCACAATGTTTTGAACCATTTTTATATTTCCTGGGATATTTAAGGTGTACCCAAGTTGAGGTTCTTGTAGTCAGTGCAGCCCTAAATTTGGAGGTGGCTCTTTCTTATTGATTTTCAGTTTTCCCAAGGTATATTCCCTAGACTGGAAGTGGCCTTGGCTCTGTAGCTCTGTTGTTTACTTGTTTTAGGGAACACAATGCACTCCTCCAGTGAGGCAGTTGGCAGTTTACATCCCGCCCATCAGCATAACAAGGCTCCCAGTTCTCCAGGGCCTGTCTTGCCTTTCTGGTTTTTACACATTTTGTGGATGTCCCTTTTGACCGGTGGGAAGTGATACTTCTTTGTAGTGCAGATTTGCATTGCCCGCTTGCTTGCTTGGCCAAAAAGGGCGTATGCGTTTTCTCCTGAATATACTCAGGAGAAAACGCATACGCCCTTTTTGGCCAAGTGCACCATTGTCCAAGTTGTGCCCCTCTTCCTGTGCTTTACAAGCGATTCCAACGTACCTCTTGAAATCTGTTTCCTGCTATTTTGCCTCGCTTTCAAGTCCGCCTCGTTGACTTCCCTCAACAGATTTTTGGACGATAGTTGTCCTTTATCACTCTGCCAGTTTGTGAATTGCTGTGCCCCTGAGCTCCATTTCTCAACTCGTTTTTTGTGAGCTGAACGCAAGTCCAAAATTTTGGATCATGTCCTATACTGGTTCCCGGTGGGTGGCTGAGACTTTGGTTAATTCTTCTTCCTGCCGGGAAATTAGAGTGACATGTGCCCGTCCAAATGCCTAACAGCTACTCTCTCATGGGTTCTCCCTCGTCCCTTCCATCCTCTGCCAAATTGGGAACCTGTGCAAACCAGGAGGTTAAAGGGCCTGTCTCTCCAATTTGGGAGATTGATAGTAAGGCAGTTGGAAAGTCAAACTGGAGCACCAGGAGAGGGACTATTCGTTGAGTTTTAGAAACCTTTCGTATTCACAGTGTGTCCATTCTCTAGGTTTCCTGTACATGTTATAGCTGTAGTAATATTCCCTTGAACCTGGAGAGTTGGGACCCATGGAATGGGGGCCATGCATTATTGCTTGAAAGGGTCTGCATTTGCTCACCCAATCTCACCAATCCTCTCAGTCCCAAGTGTCCAGCCTTATGCCACATACAGCTGTCATTGTAGATAGGGTCTTTCCAGGTTTCCTCAGACACCCTGAAGGAATTGTAAAGAATTTCCCTGTTTTTTGGTTTTACTTTTGAAATTCCTTTTTATAGTGGGTTTCAGCTGATTCTCGCTGCCATGTTTATGCCACTCTAGACACACTTGATTCCCTTATGGAGACATATCAATACATAGGTTTTAAGATTCTTACTAGTCAGATATATTCCTCTGTGGGAAATATGGGGTTTTGAGTCTCTTTCACTGAGGAAGGTGTAGGTCTTGTCTATTCCAAAGTTGGTTTTTGAAACGGTCCCTGTGCTTATATCAAACTCTGGTTTTATGCATCACCCCACCTCTCCTTACCCTTTATGCAGGCATAAGAGTGTTTTCTAAATGTGAGACTCTGTTCTCTTTCCTAACTCAGTTCACGTGTAGCCATGTTTACAGGATCTTCCTAAGTGATATCTTATGATAAGTTTCTTTTTCTGTGTGACTTATTTCACTTAGAATCATCGTACCTGAATCCACTCACTTTGCTGCTACTGGTCTTATGACATTGATTTCATGGCTGAGGGATATTCCATCGTACGTAAGTACCACAATGTTTTGAACCATTTTTATATTTCCTGGGATATTTAAGGTGTACCCAAGTTGAGGTTCTTGTAGTCAGTGCAGCCCTAAATTTGGAGGTGGCTCTTTCTTATTGATTTTCAGTTTTCCCAAGGTATATTCCCTAGACTGGAAGTGGCCTTGGCTCTGTAGCTCTGTTGTTTACTTGTTTTAGGGAACACAATGCACTCCTCCAGTGAGGCAGTTGGCAATTTACATCCCGCCCATCAGCATAACAAGGCTCCCAGTTCTCCAGGGCCTGTCTTGCCTTTCTGGTTTTTACACATTTTGTGGATGTCCCTTTTGACCGGTGGGAAGTGATACTTCTTTGTAGTGGAGATTTGCATTGCCCGCTTGCTTGCTTGGCCAAAAAGGGCGTATGCGTTTTCTCCTGAATATATTCAGGAGAAAACGCATACGCCCTTTTTGGCCAAGTGCACCATTGTCCAAATTTTGCCCCTCTTCCTGTGCTTTACAGGCGATTCCAAGGTACCTCTTGAAATCTGTTTCCTGCTATTTTGCCTCGCTTTCAAGTCCGCCTCGTTGACTTCCCTCAACAGATTTTTGGACGATAGTTGTCCTTTATCACTCTGCCAGTTTGTGAATTGCTGTGCCCCTGAGCTCCATTTCTCAACTCGTTTTTTGTGAGCTGATCGCAAGTCCAAAATTTTGGATCATGTCCTATACGGGTTCCCGGTGGGTGGCTGAGACTTTGGTTAATTCTTCTTCCTGCCGGGAAATTAGAGTGACATGTGCCCGTCCAAATGCCTAACAGCTACTCTCTCATGGGTTCTCCCTCGTCCCTTCCATCCTCTGCCAAATTGGGAACCTGTGCAAACCAGGAGGTTAAAGGGCCTGTCTCTCCAAGTTGGGAGATTGATAGTAAGGCAGTTGGAAAGTCAAACTGGAGGACCAGGAGAGGGACTATTCGTTGAGTTTTAGAAACCTTTCGTATTCACAGTGTGTCCATTCTCTAGGTTTCCTGTACATGTTATAGCTGTAGTAATATTCCCTTGAACCTGGAGAGTTGGGACCCATGGAATGGGGGCCATGCATTATTGCTTGAAAGGGTCTGCATTTGCTCACCCAATCTCACCAATCCTCTCAGTCCCAAGTGTCCAGCCTTATGCCACATCCAGCTGTCATTGTAGATAGGGTCTTTCCAGGTTTCCTCAGACACCCTGAAGGAATTGTAAAGAATTTCCCTGTTTTTTGGTTTTGCTTTTGAAATTCCTTTTTATAGTGGGTTTGAGCTGATACTCGCTGCCATGTTTATGCCACTCTAGAAACACTTGATTCCCTTAAGGAGACATATCAATACATAAGTTTTAAGATTCTTACTAGTCAGATATATTCCTCTGTGGGAAATATGGGGTTTTGAGTCTCTTTCACTGAGGAAGGTGTCGGTCTTGTCAATTCCAAAGTTGGTTTTTGAAACGGTCCCTGTGCTTATATCAAACTCTGGTTTTATGCATCACCCCACCTCTCCTTCCCCTTTATGCAGGCATAAGAGTGTTTTCTAAATGTGAGACTCTGTTCTCTTTCCTAACTCAGTTCACGTGTAGCCATGTTTACAGGATCTTCATAAGTGATATCTTATGATAAGTTTCTTTTTCTGTGTGACTTATTTCACTTAGAATCATCGTACCTGAATCCACTCACTTTGTTGCTACTGGTCTTATGACATTGATTTCATGGCTGAGGGATATTCCATCGTACGTAAGTACCACAATGTTTTGAACCATTTTTATATTTCCTGGGATATTTAAGGTGTACCCAAGTTGAGGTTCTTGTAGTCAGTGCAGCCCTAAATTTGGAGGTGGCTCTCTCTTATTGATTTTCAGTTTTCCCAAGGTATATTCCCTAGACTGGAAGTGGCCTTGGCTCTGTAGCTCTGTTGTTTACTTGTTTTAGGGAACACAATGCACTCCTCCAGTGAGGCAGTTGGCAGTTTACATCCCGCCCATCAGCATAACAAGGCTCCCAGTTCTCCAGGGCCTGTCTTGCCTTTCTGGTTTTTACACATTTTGTGGATGTCCCTTTTGACCGGTGGGAAGTGATACTTCTTTGTAGTGCAGATTTGCATTGCCCGCTTGCTTGCTTGGCCAAAAAGGGCGTATGCGTTTTCTCCTGAATATATTCAGGAGAAAACGCATACGCCCTTTTTGGCCAAGTGCACCATTGTCCAAGTTGTGCCCCTCTTCCTGTGCTTTACAGGCGATTCCAAGGTACCTCTTGAAATCTGTTTCCTGCTATTTTGCCTCGCTTTCAAGTCCGCCTCGTTGACTTCCCTCAATAGATTTTTGGACGAAAGTTGTCCTTTATCACTCTGCCATTTTGTGTATTGCTGTGCCCCTGAGCTCCATTTCTCAACTCGTTTTTTTGTGAGCTGAACGCAAGTCCAAAATTTTGGATCATGTCCTCTACTGGTTCCCGGTGGGTGGCTGAGACTTTGGTTAATTCTTCTTCCTGCCGGGAAATTAGAGTGACATGTGCCCGTCCAAATGCCTAACAGCTACTCTCTCATGGGTTCTCCCTCGTCCCTTCCATCCTCTGCCAAATTGGGAACCTGTGCAAACCAGGAGGTTAAAGGGCCTGTCTCTCCAAGTTGGGAGATTGATAGTAAGGCAGTTGGAAAGTCAAACTGGAGCACCAGGAGAGGGACTATTCGTTGAGTTTTAGAAACCTTTCGTATTCACAGTGTGTCCATTCTCTAGGTTTCCTGTACATGTTATAGCTGTAGTAATATTCCCTTGAACCTGGAGAGTTGGGACCCATGGAATGGGGGCCATGCATTATTGCTTGAAAGGGTCTGCATTTGCTCACCCAATCTCACCAATCCTCTCAGTCCCAAGTGTCCAGCCTTATGCCACATCCAGCTGTCATTGTAGATAGGGTCTTTCCAGGTTTCCTCAGACACCCTGAAGGAATTGTAAAGAATTTCCCTGTTTTTTGGTTTTGCTTTTGAAATTCCTTTTTATAGTGGGTTTGAGCTGATACTCGCTGCCATGTTTATGCCACTCTAGAAACACTTGATTCCCTTAAGGAGACATATCAATACATAAGTTTTAAGATTCTTACTAGTCAGATATATTCCTCTGTGGGAAATATGGGGTTTTGAGTCTCTTTCACTGAGGAAGGTGTCGGTCTTGTCAATTCCAAAGTTGGTTTTTGAAACGGTCCCTGTGCTTATATCAAACTCTGGTTTTATGCATCACCCCACCTCTCCTTCCCCTTTATGCAGGCATAAGAGTGTTTTCTAAATGTGAGACTCTGTTCTCTTTCCTAACTCAGTTCACGTGTAGCCATGTTTACAGGATCTTCATAAGTGATATCTTATGATAAGTTTCTTTTTCTGTGTGACTTATTTCACTTAGAATCATCGTACCTGAATCCACTCACTTTGTTGCTACTGGTCTTATGACATTGATTTCATGGCTGAGGGATATTCCATCGTACGTAAGTACCACAATGTTTTGAACCATTTTTATATTTCCTGGGATATTTAAGGTGTACCCAAGTTGAGGTTCTTGTAGTCAGTGCAGCCCTAAATTTGGAGGTGGCTCACTCTTATTGATTTTCAGTTTTCCCAAGGTATATTCCCTAGACTGGAAGTGGCCTTGGCTCTGTAGCTCTGTTGTTTACTTGTTTTAGGGAACACAATGCACTCCTCCAGTGAGGCAGTTGGCAATTTACATCCCACCCATCAGCATAACAAGGCTCCCAGTTCTCCAGGGCCTGTCTTGCCTTTCTGGTTTTTACACATTTTGTGGATGTCCCTTTTGACCGGTGGGAAATGATACTTCTTTGTAGTGCAGATTTGCATTGCCCGCTTGCTTGCTTGGCCAGAAAGGGCGTATGCGTTTTCTCCTGAATATATTCAGGAGAAAACGCATACGCCCTTTTTGGCCAAGTGCACCATTGTCCAAGTTGTGCCCCTCTTCCTGTGCTTTACAGGCGATTCCAAGGTACCTCTTGAAATCTGTTTCCTGCTATTTTGCCTCGCTTTCAAGTCCGCCTCGTTGACTTCCCTCAACAGATTTTTGGACGATAGTTGTCCTTTATCACTCTGCCAGTTTGTGAATTGCTGTGCCCCTGAGCTCCATTTCTCAACTCGTTTTTTGTGAGCTGAACGCAAGTCCAAAATTTTGGATCGTGTCCTATACTGGTTCCCGGTGGGTGGCTGAGACTTTGGTTAATTCTTCTTCCTGCCGGGAAATTAGAGTGACATGTGCCCGTCCAAATGCCTAACAGCTACTCTCTCATGGGTTCTCCCTCGTCCTTTCCATCCTCTGGCAAAGTGGGAACCTGTGCAAACCAGGAGGTTAAAGGGCCTGTCTCTCCAAGTTGGGAGATTGATAGTAAGGCAGTTGGAAAGTCAAACTGGAGCACCAGGAGAGGGACTATTCGTTGAGTTTTAGAAACCTTTCGTATACACAGTGTGTCTATTCTCTAGGTTTCCTGTACATGTTATAGCTGTAGTAATATTCCCTTGAACCTGGAGAGTTGGGACCCATGGAATGGGGGCCATGCATTATTGCTTGAAAGGGTCTGCATTTGCTCATCCAATCTCACCAATCCTCTCAGTCCCAAGTGTCCAGCCTTATGCCACATCCAGCTGTCATTGTAGATAGGGTCTTTCCAGGTTTCCTCAGACACCCTGAAGGAATTGTAAAGAATTTCCCTGTTTTTTGGGTTTGCTTTTGAAATTCCTTTTTATAGTGGGTTTGAGCTGATTCTCGTTGCCATGTTTATGCCACTCTAGACACACTTGATTCCCTTATGGAGTCATATCAATACATAGGTTTTAAGATTCTTACTAGTCAGATATATTCCTCTGTGGGAAATATGGGGTTTTGAGTCTCTTTCACTGAGGAAGGTGTAGGTCTTGTCTATTCCAAAGTTGGTTTTTGGAACGGTCCCTGTTCTTATATCAAACTCTGGTTTTATGCATCACCCCACCTCTCCATCCCCTTTATGCAGGCATAAGAGTGTTTTCTAAATGTGAGACTCTGTTCTCTTTCCTAACTCAGTTCACGTGTAGCCATGTTTACAGGATCTTCATAAGTGATATCTTATGATAAGTTCCTTTTTCTGTGTGACTGATTTCACTTAGAATCATCGTACCTGAATCCACTCACTTTGCTGCTACTGGTCTTATGACATTGATTTCATCGCTGAGGGATATTGCATCGTACGTAAGTACCACAATGTTTTGAACCATTTTTATATTTCCTGGGATATTTAAGGTGTACCCAAGTTGAGGTTCTTGTAGTCAGTGCAGCCCTAAACTTGGAGGTGGCTCTTTCTTATTGATTTTCTGTTTTCCCAAGGTATATTCCCTAGACTGGAAGTGGCCTTGGCTCTGTAGCTCTGTTGTTTACTTGTTTTAGGGAACACAATGCACTCCTCCAGTGAGGCAGTTGGCAATTTACATCCCGCCCATCAGCATAACAAGGCTCCCAGTTCTCCAGGGCCTGTCTTGCCTTTCTGGTTTTTACACATTTTGTGGATGTCCCTTTTGACCGGTGGGAAGTGATACTTCTTTGTAGTGCAGATTTGCATTGCCCGCTTGCTTGCTTGGCCAAAAAGGGCGTATGCGTTTTCTCCTGAATATATTCAGGAGAAAACGCATACGCCCTTTTTGGCCAAGTGCACCATTGTCCAAGTTGTGCCCCTCTTCCTGTGCTTTACAGGCGATTCCAAGGTACCTCTTGAAATCTGTTTCCTGCTATTTTGCCTCGCTTTCAAGTCCGCCTCGTTGACTTCCCTCAATAGATTTTTGGACGAAAGTTGTCCTTTATCACTCTGCCATTTTGTGTATTGCTGTGCCCCTGAGCTCCATTTCTCAACTCGTTTTTTTGTGAGCTGAACGCAAGTCGAAAATTTTGGATCATGTCCTCTACTGGTTCCCGGTGGGTGGCTGAGACTTTGGTTAATTCTTCTTCCTGCCGGGAAATTAGAGTGACATGTGCCCGTCCAAATGCCTAACAGCTACTCTCTCATTGGTTCTCCCTCGTCCCTTCCATCCTCTGCCAAATTGGGAACCTGTGCAAACCAGGAGGTTAAAGGGCCTGTCTCTCCAAGTTGGGAGATTGATAGTAAGGCAGTTGGAAAGTCAAACTGGAGCACCAGGAGAGGGACTATTCGTTGAGTTTTAGAAACCTTTCGTATTCACAGTGTGTCCATTCTCTAGGTTTCCTGTACATGTTATAGCTGTAGTAATATTCCCTTGAACCTGGAGAGTTGGGACCCATGGAATGGGGGCCATGCATTATTGCTTGAAAGGGTCTGCATTTGCTCACCCAATCTCACCAATCCTCTCAGTCCCAAGTGTCCAGCCTTATGCCACATCCAGCTGTCATTGTAGATAGGGTCTTTCCAGGTTTCCTCAGACACCCTGAAGGAATTGTAAAGAATTTCCCTGTTTTTTGGTTTTGCTTTTGAAATTCCTTTTTATAGTGGGTTTGAGCTGATACTCGCTGCCATGTTTATGCCACTCTAGAAACACTTGATTCCCTTAAGGAGACATATCAATACATAAGTTTTAAGATTCTTACTAGTCAGATATATTCCTCTGTGGGAAATATGGGGTTTTGAGTCTCTTTCACTGAGGAAGGTGTCGGTCTTGTCAATTCCAAAGTTGGTTTTTGAAACGGTCCCTGTGCTTATATCAAACTCTGGTTTTATGCATCACCCCACCTCTCCTTCCCCTTTATGCAGGCATAAGAGTGTTTTCTAAATGTGAGACTCTGTTCTCTTTCCTAACTCAGTTCACGTGTAGCCATGTTTACAGGATCTTCATAAGTGATATCTTATGATAAGTTTCTTTTTCTGTGTGACTTATTTCACTTAGAATCATCGTACCTGAATCCACTCACTTTGTTGCTACTGGTCTTATGACATTGATTTCATGGCTGAGGGATATTCCATCGTACGTAAGTACCACAATGTTTTGAACCATTTTTATATTTCCTGGGATATTTAAGGTGTACCCAAGTTGAGGTTCTTGTAGTCAGTGCAGCCCTAAATTTGGAGGTGGCTCACTCTTATTGATTTTCAGTTTTCCCAAGGTATATTCCCTAGACTGGAAGTGGCCTTGGCTCTGTAGCTCTGTTGTTTACTTGTTTTAGGGAACACAATGCACTCCTCCAGTGAGGCAGTTGGCAATTTTCATCCCACCCATCAGTATAACAAGGCTCCCAGTTCTCCAGGGCCTGTCTTGCCTTTCTGGTTTTTACACATTTTGTGGATGTCCCTTTTGACCGGTGGGAAATGATACTTCTTTGTAGTGCAGATTTGCATTGCCCGCTTGCTTGCTTGGCCAGAAAGGGCGTATGCGTTTTCTCCTGAATATATTCAGGAGAAAACGCATACGCCCTTTTTGGCCAAGTGCACCATTGTCCAAGTTGTGCCCCTCTTCCTGTGCTTTACAGGCGATTCCAAGGTACCTCTTGAAATCTGTTTCCTGCTATTTTGCCTCGCTTTCAAGTCCGCCTCGTTGACTTCCCTCAACAGATTTTTGGACGATAGTTGTCCTTTATCACTCTGCCAGTTTGTGAATTGCTGTGCCCCTGAGCTCCATTTCTCAACTCGTTTTTTGTGAGCTGAACGCAAGTCCAAAATTTTGGATCGTGTCCTATACTGGTTCCCGGTGGGTGGCTGAGACTTTGGTTAATTCTTCTTCCTGCCGGGAAATTAGAGTGACATGTGCCCGTCCAAATGCCTAACAGCTACTCTCTCATGGGTTCTCCCTCGTCCTTTCCATCCTCTGGCAAAGTGGGAACCTGTGCAAACCAGGAGGTTAAAGGGCCTGTCTCTCCAAGTTGGGAGATTGATAGTAAGGCAGTTGGAAAGTCAAACTGGAGCACCAGGAGAGGGACTATTCGTTGAGTTTTAGAAACCTTTCGTATACACAGTGTGTCTATTCTCTAGGTTTCCTGTACATGTTATAGCTGTAGTAATATTCCCTTGAACCTGGAGAGTTGGGACCCATGGAATGGGGGCCATGCATTATTGCTTGAAAGGGTCTGCATTTGCTCATCCAATCTCACCAATCCTCTCAGTCCCAAGTGTCCAGCCTTATGCCACATCCAGCTGTCATTGTAGATAGGGTCTTTCCAGGTTTCCTCAGACACCCTGAAGGAATTGTAAAGAATTTCCCTGTTTTTTGGGTTTGCTTTTGAAATTCCTTTTTATAGTGGGTTTGAGCTGATTCTCGTTGCCATGTTTATGCCACTCTAGACACACTTGATTCCCTTATGGAGTCATATCAATACATAGGTTTTAAGATTCTTACTAGTCAGATATATTCCTCTGTGGGAAATATGGGGTTTTGAGTCTCTTTCACTGAGGAAGGTGTAGGTCTTGTCTATTCCAAAGTTGGTTTTTGGAACGGTCCCTGTGCTTATATCAAACTCTGGTTTTATGCATCACCCCACCTCTCCATCCCCTTTATGCAGGCATAAGAGTGTTTTCTAAATGTGAGACTCTGTTCTCTTTCCTAACTCAGTTCACGTGTAGCCATGTTTACAGGATCTTCATAAGTGATATCTTATGATAAGTTCCTTTTTCTGTGTGACTGATTTCACTTAGAATCATCGTACCTGAATCCACTCACTTTGCTGCTACTGGTCTTATGACATTGATTTCATCGCTGAGGGATATTGCATCGTACGTAAGTACCACAATGTTTTGAACCATTTTTATATTTCCTGGGATATTTAAGGTGTACCCAAGTTGAGGTTCTTGTAGTCAGTGCAGCCCTAAACTTGGAGGTGGCTCTTTCTTATTGATTTTCTGTTTTCCCAAGGTATATTCCCTAGACTGGAAGTGGCCTTGGCTCTGTAGCTCTGTTGTTTACTTGTTTTAGGGAACACAATGCACTCCTCCAGTGAGGCAGTTGGCAATTTACATCCCGCCCATCAGCATAACAAGGCTCCCAGTTCTCCAGGGCCTGTCTTGCCTTTCTGGTTTTTACACATTTTGTGGATGTCCCTTTTGACCGGTGGGAAGTGATACTTCTTTGTAGTGCAGATTTGCATTGCCCGCTTGCTTGCTTGGCCAAAAAGGGCGTATGCGTTTTCTCCTGAATATATTCAGGAGAAAACGCATACGCCCTTTTTGGCCAAGTGCACCATTGTCCAAGTTGTGCCCCTCTTCCTGTGCTTTACAGGCGATTCCAAGGTACCTCTTGAAATCTGTTTCCTGCTATTTTGCCTCGCTTTCAAGTCCGCCTCGTTGACTTCCCTCAATAGATTTTTGGACGAAAGTTGTCCTTTATCACTCTGCCATTTTGTGTATTGCTGTGCCCCTGAGCTCCATTTCTCAACTCGTTTTTTTGTGAGCTGAACGCAAGTCCAAAATTTTGGATCATGTCCTCTACTGGTTCCCGGTGGGTGGCTGAGACTTTGGTTAATTCTTCTTCCTGCCGGGAAATTAGAGTGACATGTGCCCGTCCAAATGCCTAACAGCTACTCTCTCATGGGTTCTCCCTCGTCCCTTCCATCCTCTGCCAAATTGGGAACCTGTGCAAACCAGGAGGTTAAAGGGCCTGTCTCTCCAAGTTGGGAGATTGATAGTAAGGCAGTTGGAAAGTCAAACTGGAGCACCAGGAGAGGGACTATTCGTTGAGTTTTAGAAACCTTTCGTATTCACAGTGTGTCCATTCTCTAGGTTTCCTGTACATGTTATAGCTGTAGTAATATTCCCTTGAACCTGGAGAGTTGGGACCCATGGAATGGGGGCCATGCATTATTGCTTGAAAGGGTCTGCATTTGCTCACCCAATCTCACCAATCCTCTCAGTCCCAAGTGTCCAGCCTTATGCCACATCCAGCTGTCATTGTAGATAGGGTCTTTCCAGGTTTCCTCAGACACCCTGAAGGAATTGTAAAGAATTTCCCTGTTTTTTGGTTTTGCTTTTGAAATTCCTTTTTATAGTGGGTTTGAGCTGATACTCGCTGCCATGTTTATGCCACTCTAGAAACACTTGATTCCCTTAAGGAGACATATCAATACATAAGTTTTAAGATTCTTACTAGTCAGATATATTCCTCTGTGGGAAATATGGGGTTTTGAGTCTCTTTCACTGAGGAAGGTGTCGGTCTTGTCAATTCCAAAGTTGGTTTTTGAAACGGTCCCTGTGCTTATATCAAACTCTGGTTTTATGCATCACCCCACCTCTCCTTCCCCTTTATGCAGGCATAAGAGTGTTTTCTAAATGTGAGACTCTGTTCTCTTTCCTAACTCAGTTCACGTGTAGCCATGTTTTTTTTTTTTTTTTTTTTTTTTTTTTTTCTGTATGCGGGCCTCTCACTGCTGTGGCCTCTCCCGTTGCGGAGCACAGGCTCCGGACACATAGGCCCCGCGGCCATGGCTCGCGGGCCCAGCCGCTCCGCGGCATGTGGGATCCTCCGGGATCGGGGCACGAACCCGTGTCCCCTGCATCGGCAGGCGGACTCTCAACCACTGCGCCACCAGGGAGGCCCAACGTGTAGCCATGTTTACAGGATCTTCATAAGTGATATCTTATGATAAGTTTCTTTTTCTGTGTGACTTATTTCACTTAGAATCATCGTACCTGAATCCACTCACTTTGTTGCTACTGGTCTTATGACATTGATTTCATGGCTGAGGGATATTCCATCGTACGTAAGTACCACAAAGTTTTGAACCATTTTTATATTTCCTGGGATATTTAAGGTGTACCCAAGTTGAGGTTCTTGTAGTCAGTGCAGCCCTAAATTTGGAGGTGGCTCACTCTTATTGATTTTCAGTTTTCCCAAGGTATATTCCCTAGACTGGAAGTGGCCTTGGCTCTGTAGCTCTGTTGTTTACTTGTTTTAGGGAACACAATGCACTCCTCCAGTGAGGCAGTTGGCAATTTACATCCCACCCATCAGCATAACAAGGCTCCCAGTTCTCCAGGGCCTGTCTTGCCTTTCTGGTTTTTACACATTTTGTGGATGTCCCTTTTGACCGGTGGGAAATGATACTTCTTTGTAGTGCAGATTTGCATTGCCCGCTTGCTTGCTTGGCCAGAAAGGGCGTATGCGTTTTCTCCTGAATATATTCAGGAGAAAACGCATACGCCCTTTTTGGCCAAGTGCACCATTGTCCAAGTTGTGCCCCTCTTCCTGTGCTTTACAGGCGATTCCAACGTACCTCTTGAAATCTGTTTCCTGCTATTTTGCCTCGCTTTCAAGTCCGCCTCGTTGACTTCCCTCAACAGATTTTTGGACGATAGTTGTCCTTTATCACTCTGCCAGTTTGTGAATTGCTGTGCCCATGAGCTCCATTTCTCAACTCGTTTTTTGTGAGCTGAACGCAAGTCCAAAATTTTGGATCGTGTCCTATACTGGTTCCCGGTGGGTGGCTGAGACTTTGGTTAATTCTTCTTCCTGCCGGGAAATTAGAGTGACATGTGCCCGTCCAAATGCCTAACAGCTACTCTCTCATGGGTTCTCCCTCGTCCTTTCCATCCTCTGGCAAAGTGGGAACCTGTGCAAACCAGGAGGTTAAAGGGCCTGTCTCTCCAAGTTGGGAGATTGATAGTAAGGCAGTTGGAAAATCAAACTGGAGCACCAGGAGAGGGACTATTCGTTGAGTTTTAGAAACCTTTCGTATACACAGTGTGTCTATTCTCTAGGTTTCCTGTACATGTTATAGCTGTAGTAATATTCCCTTGAACCTGGAGAGTTGGGACCCATGGAATGGGGGCCATGCATTATTGCTTGAAAGGGTCTGCATGTGCTCATCCAATCTCACCAATCCTCTCAGTCCCAAGTGTCCAGCCTTATGCCACATCCAGCTGTCATTGTAGATAGGGTCTTTCCAGGTTTCCTCAGACACCCTGAAGGAATTGTAAAGAATTTCCCTGTTTTTTGGGTTTGCTTTTGAAATTCCTTTTTATAGTGGGTTTGAGCTGATTCTCGTTGCCATGTTTATGCCACTCTAGACACACTTGATTCCCTTATGGAGTCATATCAATACATAGGTTTTAAGATTCTTACTAGTCAGATATATTCCTCTGCGGGAAATATGGGGTTTTGAGTCTCTTTCACTGAGGAAGGTGTAGGTCTTGTCTATTCCAAAGTTGGTTTTTGGAACGGTCCCTGTGCTTATATCAAACTCTGGTTTTATGCATCACACCACCTCTCCATCCCCTTTATGCAGGCATAAGAGTGTTTTCTAAATGTGAGACTCTGTTCTCTTTCCTAACTCAGTTCACGTGTAGCCATGTTTACAGGATCTTCATAAGTGATATCTTATGATAAGTTCCTTTTTCTGTGTGACTGATTTCACTTAGAATCATCGTACCTGAATCCACTCACTTTGTTGCTACTGGTCTTATGACATTGATTTCATCGCTGAGGGATATTCCATCGTACGTAAGTACCACAATGTTTTGAACCATTTTTATATTTCCTGGGATATTTAAGGTGTACCCAAGTTGAGGTTCTTGTAGTCAGTGCAGCCCTAAATTTGGAGGTGGCTCTTTCTTATTGATTTTCAGTTTTCCCAAGGTATATTCCCTAGACTGGAAGTGGCCTTGGCTCTGTAGCTCTGTTGTTTACTTGTTTTAGGGAACACAATGCACTCCTCCAGTGAGGCAGTTGGCAATTTACATCCCGCCCATCAGCATAACAAGGCTCCCAGTTCTCCAGTGCCTGTCTTGCCTTTCTGGTTTTTACACATTTTGTGGATGTCCCTTTTGACCGGTGGGAAGTGATACTTCTTTGTAGTGCAGATTTGCATTGCCCGCTTGCTTGCTTGGCCAAAAAGGGCGTATGCGTTTTCTCCTGAATATATTCAGGAGAAAACGCATACGCCCTTTTTGGCCAAGTGCACCATTGTCCAAGTTGTGCCCCTCTTCCTGTGCTTTACAGGCGATTCCAAGGTACCTCTTGAAATCTGTTTCCTGCTATTTTGCCTCGCTTTCAAGTCCGCCTCGTTGACTTCCCTCAACAGATATTTGGACGATAGTTGTCCTTTATCACTCTGCCAGTTTGTGAATTGCTCTGCCGCTGAGCTCCATTTCTCAACTCGTTTTTTGTGAGCTGAACACAAGTCCAAAATTTTGGATCATGTCCTATACTGGTTCCCGGTGGGTGGCTGAGACTTTGGTTAATTCTTCTTCCTGCCGGGAAATTAGAGTGACATGTGCCCGTCCAAATGCCTAACAGCTACTCTCTCATGGGTTCTCCCTCGTCCCTTCCATCCTCTGCCAAATTGGGAACCTGTGCAAACCAGGAGGTTAAAGGGCCTGTCTCTCCAAGTTGGGAGATTTATAGTAAGGCAGTTGGAAAGTCAAACTGGAGCACCAGGAGAGGGACTATTCGTTGAGTTTTAGAAACCTTTCGTATTCACAGTGTGTCCATTCTCTAGGTTTCCTGTACATGTTATAGCTGTAGTAATATTCCCTTGAACCTGGAGAGTTGGGACCCATGGAATGGGGGCCATGCATTATTGCTTGAAAGGGTCTGCATTTGCTCACCCAATCTCACCAATCCTCTCAGTCCCAAGTGTCCAGCCTTATGCCACATCCAGCTGTCATTGTAGATAGGGTCTTTCCAGGTTTCCTCAGACACCCTGAAGAAATTGTAAAGAATTTCCCTGTTTTTTGGTTTTGCTTTTGAAATTCCTTTTTATAGTGGGTTTGAGCTGATTCTCGCTGCCATGTTTATGCCACTCTAGACACACTTGGTTCCCTTATGGAGACATATCAATACATAGGTTTTAAGATTCTTACTAGTCAGATATATTCCTCTGTGGGAAATATGGGGTTATGAGTCTCTTTCACTGAGGAAGGTGTCGGTCTTGTCAATTCCAAAGTTGGTTTTTGGAACGGTCCCTGTGCTTATATCAAACTCTGGTTTTATGCATCACACCACCTCTCCTTCCCCTTTATGCAGGCTTAAGCGTGTTTTCTAAATGTGAGACTCTGTTCTCTTTCCTAACTCAGTTCACGTGTAGCCATGTTTACAGGATCTTCATAAGTGATATCTTATGATAAGTTTCCTTTTCTGTGTGACTTATTTCACTTAGAATCATCGTACCTGAATCCACTCACTTTGCTGCTACTGGTCTTATGACATTGATTTCATGGCTGAGGGATATTCCATCGTACGTAAGTACCACAATGTTTTGAACCATTTTTATATTTCCTGGGATATTTAAGGTGTACCCAAGTTGAGGTTCTTGTAGTCAGTGCAGCCCTAAATTTGGAGGTGGCTCTTTCTTATTGATTTTCAGTTTTCCCAAGGTATATTCCCTAGACTGGAAGTGGCCTTGGCTCTGTAGCTCTGTTGTTTACTTGTTTTAGGGAACACAATGCACTCCTCCAGTGAGGCAGTTGGCAGTTTACATCCCGCCCATCAGCATAACAAGGCTCCCAGTTCTCCAGGGCCTGTCTTGCCTTTCTGGTTTTTACACATTTTGTGGATGTCCCTTTTGACCGGTGGGAAGTGATACTTCTTTGTAGTGCAGATTTGCATTGCCCGCTTGCTTGCTTGGCCAAAAAGGGCGTATGCGTTTTCTCCTGAATATATTCAGGAGAAAACGCATACGCCCTTTTTGGCCAAGTGCACCATTGTCCAAGTTGTGCCCCTCTTCCTGTGCTTTACAGGCGATTTCAACGTACCTCTTGAAATCTGTTTCCTGCTATTTTGCCTCGCTTTCAAGTCCGCCTCGTTGACTTCCCTCAACAGATTTATGGACGATAGTTGTCCTTTATCACTCTGCCAGTTTGTGAATTGCTGTGCCCCTGAGCTCCATTTCTCAACTCGTTTTTTGTGAGCTGAACGCAAGTCCAAAATTTTGGATCATGTCCTATACTGGTTCCCGGTGGGTGGCTGAGACTTTGGTTAATTCTTCTTCCTGCCGGGAAATTAGAGTGACATGTGCCCGTCCAAATGCCTAACAGCTACTCTCTCATGGGTTCTCCCTCGTCCCTTCCATCCTCTGCCAAATTGGGAACCTGTGCAAACCAGGAGGTTAAAGGGCCTGTCTCTCCAAGTTGGGAGATTGATAGTAAGGCAGTTGGAAAGTCAAACTGGAGCACCAGGAGAGGGACTATTCGTTGAGTTTTAGAAACCTTTCGTATTCACAGTGTGTCCATTCTCTAGGTTTCCTGTACATGTTATAGCTGTAGTAATATTCCCTTGAACCTGGAGAGTTGGGACCCATGGAATGGGGGCCATGCATTATTGCTTGAAAGGGTCTGCATTCGCTCACCCAATCTCACCAATCCTCTCAGTCCCAAGTGTCCAGCCTTATGCCACATCCAGCTGTCATTGTAGATAGGGTCTTTCCAGGTTTCCTCAGACACCCTGAAGGAATTGTAAAGAATTTCCCTGTTTTTTGCTTTTACTTTTGAAATTCCTTTTTATAGTGGGTTTCAGCTGATTCTCGCTGCCATGTTTATGCCACTCTAGAAACACTTGATTCCCTTATGGACACATATCAATACATAGGTTTTAAGATTCTTACTAGTCAGATATATTCCTCTGTGGGAAATATGGGGTTTTGAGTCTCTTTCACTGAGGAAGGTGTAGGTCTTGTCTATTCCAAAGTTGGTTTTTGAAACGGTCCCTGTGCTTATATCAAACTCTGGTTTTATGCATCACCCCACCTCTCCTTACCCTTTATGCAGGCATAAGAGTGTTTTCTAAATGTGAGACTCTGTTCTCTTTCCTAACTCAGTTCACGTGTAGCCATGTTTACAGGATCTTCCTAAGTGATATCTTATGATAAGTTTCTTTTTCTGTGTGACTTATTTCACTTAGAATCATCGTACCTGAATCCACTCACTTTGCTGCTACTGGTCTTATGACATTGATTTCATGGCTGAGGGATATTCCATCGTACGTAAGTACCACAATGTTTTGAACCATTTTTATATTTCCTGGGATATTTAAGGTGTACCCAAGTTGAGGTTCTTGTAGTCAGTGCAGCCCTAAATTTGGAGGTGGCTCTTTCTTATTGATTTTCAGTTTTCCCAAGGTATATTCCCTAGACTGGAAGTGGCCTTGGCTCTGTAGCTCTGTTGTTTACTTGTTTTAGGGAACACAATGCACTCCTCCAGTGAGGCAGTTGGGAATTTACATCCCGCCAATCAGCATAACAAGGCTCCCAGTTCTCCAGGGCCTGTCTTGCCTTTCTGGTTTTTACACATTTTGTGGATGTCCCTTTTGACCGGTGGGAAGTGATACTTCTTTGTAGTGCAGATTTGCATTGCCCGCTTGCTTGCTTGGCCAAAAAGGGCGTATGCGTTTTCTCCTGAATATATTCAGGAGAAAACGCATACGCCCTTTTTGGCCAAGTGCACCATTGTCCAAGTTGTGCCCCTCTTCCTGTGCTTTACAGGCGATTCCAAGGTACCTCTTGAAATCTGTTTCCTGCTATTTTGCCTCGCTTTTAAGTCCGCCTCGTTGACTTCCCTCAACAGATTTTTGGACGATAGTTGTCCTTTATCACTCTGCCAGTTTGTGAATTGCTGTGCCCCTGAGCTCCATTTCTCAACTCGTTTTTTGTGAGCTGAACGCAAGTCCAAAATTTTGGATCATGTCCTATACTGGTTCCCGGTGGGTGGCTGAGACTTTGGTTAATTCTTCTTCCTGCCGGGAAATTAGAGTGACATGTGCCCGTCCAAATGCCTAACAGCTACTCTCTCATGGGTTCTCCCTCGTCCCTTCCATCCTCTGCCAAATTGGGAACCTGTGCAAACCAGGAGGTTAAAGGGCCTGTCTCTCCAAGTTGGGAGATTGATAGTAAGGCAGTTGGAAAGTCAAACTGGAGCACCAGGAGAGGGACTATTCGTTGAGTTTTAGAAACCTTTCGTATTCACAGTGTGTCCATTCTCTAGGTTTCCTGTACATGTTATAGCTGTAGTAATATTCCCTTGAACCTGGAGAGTTGGGACCCATGGAATGGGGGCCATGCATTATTGCTTGAAAGGGTCTGCATTTGCTCACCCAATCTCACCAATCCTCTCAGTCCCAAGTGTCCAGCCTTATGCCACATACAGCTGTCATTGTAGATAGGGTCTTTCCAGGTTTCCTCAGACACCCTGAAGGAATTGTAAAGAATTTCCCTATTTTTTGGTTTTGCTTTTGAAATTCCTTTTTATACTGGGTTTGAGCTGATTCTCGCTGCCATGTTTATGCCACTGTAGATACACTTGATTCCCTTATGGAGACATATCAATACATAGGTTTTAAGATTCTTACTAGTCAGATATATTCCTCTGTGGGAAATATGGGGTTTTGAGTCTCTTTCACTGAGGAAGGTGTCGGTCTTGTCAATTCCAAAGTTGGTTTTTGAAACGGCCCCTGTGCTTATATCAAACTCTGGTTTTATGCATCACCCCACCTCTCCTTCCCCTTTATGCAGGCTTAAGCGTGTTTTCTAAATGTGAGACTCTGTTCTCTTTCCTAACTCAGTTCACGTGTAGCCATGTTTACAGGATCTTCATAAGTGATATCTTATGATAAGTTTCTTTTTTCTGTGTGACTTATTTCACTTAGAATCATCGTACCTGAATCCACTCACTTTGCTGCTACTGGTCTTATGACATTGATTTCATGGCTGAGGAATATTCCATCGTACGTAAGTACCACAATGTTTTGAACCATTTTTATATTTCCTGGGATATTTAAGGTGTACCCAAGTTGAGGTTCTTGTAGTCAGTGCAGCCCTAAATTTGGAGGTGGCTCTTTCTTATTGATTTTCAGTTTTCCCAAGGTATATTCCCTAGACTGGAAGTGGCCTTGGCTCTGTAGCTCTGTTGTTTACTTGTTTTAGGGAACACAATGCACTCCTCCAGTGAGGCAGTTGGCAATTTACATCCCGCCCATCAGCATAACAAGGCTCCCAGTTCTCCAGGGCCTGTCTTGCCTTTCTGGTTTTTACACATTTTGTGGATGTCCCTTTTGACCGGTGGGAAGTGATACTTCTTTGTAGTGCAGATTTGCATTGCCCGCTTGCTTGCTTGGCCAAAAAGGGCGTATGCGTTTTCTCCTGAATATATTCAGGAGAAAACGCATACGCCCTTTTTGGCCAAGTGCACCATTGTCCAAGTTGTGCCCCTCTTCCTGTGCTTTACAGGCGATTCCAAGGTACCTCTTGAAATCTGTTTCCTGCTATTTTGCCTCGCTTTCAAGTCCGCCTCGTTGACTTCCCTCAACAGATTTTTGGACGATAGTTGTCCTTTATCACTCTGCCAGTTTGTGAATTGCTCTGCCGCTGAGCTCCATTTCTCAACTCGTTTTTTGTGAGCTGAACACAAGTCCAAAATTTTGGATCATGTCCTATACTGGTTCCCGGTGGGTGGCTGAGACTTTGGTTAATTCTTCTTCCTGCCGGGAAATTAGAGTGACATGTGCCCGTCCAAATGCCTAACAGCTACTCTCTCATGGGTTCTCCCTCGTCCCTTCCATCCTCTGCCAAATTGGGAACGTGTGCAAACCAGGAGGTTAAAGGGCCTGTCTCTCCAAGTTGGGAGATTGATAGTAAGGCAGTTGGAAAGTCAAACAGGAGCACCAGGAGAGGGACTATTCATTGAGTTTTAGAAACCTTTCGTATTCACAGTGTGTACATTCTCTAGGTTTCCTGTACATGTTATAGCTGTAGTAATATTCCCTTGAACATGGAGAGTTGGGACCCATGGAATGGGGCCATGCATTATTGCTTGAAAGGGTCTGCATTTGCTCACCCAATCTCACCAATCCTCTCAGTCCCACGTGTCCAGCCTTATGCCACATCCAGCTGTCATTGTAGATAGGGTCTTTCCAGGTTTCCTCAGACACCCTGAAGGAATTGTAAAGAATTTCCCTGTTTTTTGGTTTTGCTTTTGAAATTCCTTTTTATAGTGGGTTTGAGCTGATTCTCGCTGCCATGTTTATGCCACTCTAGACACACTTGATTCCCTTATGGAGTCATATCAATACATAGGTTTTAAGATTCTTACTAGTCAGATATATTCCTCTGCGGGAAATATGGGGTTTTCAGTCTCTTGCACTGAGGAAGGTGTAGGTCTTGTCTATTCCAAAGTTGGTTTTTGGAACGGTCCCTGTGCTTATATCAAACTCTGGTTTTATGCATCACCCCACCTCTCCATCCCCTTTATGCAGGCATAAGAGTGTTTTCTAAATGTGAGACTCTGTTCTCTTTCCTAACTCAGTTCACGTGTAGCCATGTTTACAGGATCTTCATAAGTGTTATCTTATGATAAGTTTCTTTTTCTGTGTGACTTATTTCACTTAGAATCATCGTACCTGAATCCACTCCCTTTGCTTCTACTGGTCTTATGACATTGATTTCATCGCTGAGGGATATTCCATCGTACGTAAGTACCACAATGTTTTGAACCATTTTTATATTTCCTGGGATATTTAAGGTGTACCCAAGTTGAGGTTCTTGTAGTCAGTGCAGCCCTAAATTTGGAGGTGGCTCTTTCTTATTGATTTTCAGTTTTCCCATGGTATATTCCCTAGACTGGAAGTGGCCTTGGCTCTGTAGCTCTGTTGTTTACTTGTTTTAGGGAACACAATGCACTCCTCCAGTGAGGCAGTTGGCAGTTTACATCCCGCCCATCAGCATAACAAGGCTCCCAGTTCTCCAGGGCCTGTCTTGCCTTTCTGGTTTTTACACATTTTGTGGATGTCCCTTTTGACCGGTGGGAAGTGATACTTCTTTGTAGTGCAGATTTGCATTGCCCGCTTGCTTGCTTGGCCAAAAAGGGCGTATGCGTTTTCTCCTGAATATATTCAGGAGAAAACGCATACGCCCTTTTTGGCCAAGTGCACCATTGTCCAAGTTGTGCCCCTCTTCCTGTGCTTTACAGGCGATTCCAACGTACCTCTTGAAATCTGTTTCCTGCTATTTTGCCTCGCTTTCAAGTCCGCCTCGTTGACTTCCCTCAACAGATTTTTGGACGATAGTTGTCCTTTATCACTCTGCCAGTTTGTGAATTGCTGTGCCCCTGAGCTCCATTTCTCAACTCGTTTTTTGTGAGCTGAACGCAAGTCCAAAATTTTGGATCATGTCCTATACTGGTTCCCGGTGGGTGGCTGAGACTTTGGTTAATTCTTCTTCCTGCCGGGAAATTAGAGTGACATGTGCCCGTCCAAATGCCTAACAGCTACTCTCTCATGGGTTCTCCCTCGTCCCTTCCATCCTCTGCCAAATTGGGAACCTGTGCAAACCAGGAGGTTAAAGGGCCTGTCTCTCCAAGTTGGGAGATTGATAGTAAGGCAGTTGGAAAGTCAAACAGGAGCACCAGGAGAGGGACTATTCATTGAGTTTTAGAAACCTTTCGTATTCACAGTGTGTACATTCTCTAGGTTTCCTGTACATGTTATAGCTGTAGTAATACTCCCTTGAACATGGAGAGTTGGGACCCATGGAATGGGGCCATGCATTATTGCTTGAAAGGGTCTGCATTTGCTCACCCAATCTCACCAATCCTCTCAGTCCCACGTGTCCAGCCTTATGCCACATCCAGCTGTCATTGTAGATAGGGTCTTTCCAGGTTTCCTCAGACACCCTGAAGGAATTGTAAAGAATTTCCCTGTTTTTTGGTTTTGCTTTTGAAATTCCTTTTTATAGTGGGTTTGAGCTGATTCTCGCTGCCATGTTTATGCCACTCTAGACACACTTGATTCCCTTATGGAGTCATATCAATACATAGGTTTTAAGATTCTTACTAGTCAGATATATTCCTCTGCGGGAAATATGGGGTTTTCAGTCTCTTGCACTGAGGAAGGTGTAGGTCTTGTCTATTCCAAAGTTGGTTTTTGGAACGGTCCCTGTGCTTATATCAAACTCTGGTTTTATGCATCACCCCACCTCTCCATCCCCTTTATGCAGGCATAAGAGTGTTTTCTAAATGTGAGACTCTGTTCTCTTTCCTAACTCAGTTCACGTGTAGCCATGTTTACAGGATCTTCATAAGTGTTATCTTATGATAAGTTTCTTTTTCTGTGTGACTTATTTCACTTAGAATCATCGTACCTGAATCCACTCCCTTTGCTTCTACTGGTCTTATGACATTGATTTCATCACTGAGGGATATTCCATCGTACGTAAGTACCACAATGTTTTGAACCATTTTTATATTTCCTGGGATATTTAAGGTGTACCCAAGTTGAGGTTCTTGTAGTCAGTGCAGCCCTAAATTTGGAGGTGGCTCTTTCTTATTGATTTTCAGTTTTCCCAAGGTATATTCCCTAGACTGGAAGTGGCCTTGGCTCTGTAGCTCTGTTGTTTACTTGTTTTAGGGAACACAATGCACTCCTCCAGTGAGGCAGTTGGCAGTTTACATCCCGCCCATCAGCATAACAAGGCTCCCAGTTCTCCAGGGCCTGTCTTGCCTTTCTGGTTTTTACACATTTTGTGGATGTCCCTTTTGACCGGTGGGAAGTGATACTTCTTTGTAGTGCAGATTTGCATTGCCCGCTTGCTTGCTTGGCCAAAAAGGGCGTATGCGTTTTCTCCTGAATATATTCAGGAGAAAACGCATACGCCCTTTTTGGCCAAGTGCACCATTGTCCAAGTTGTGCCCCTCTTCCTGTGCTTTACAGGCGATTCCAACGTAGCTCTTGAAATCTGTTTCCTGCTATTTTGCCTCGCTTTCAAGTCCGCCTCGTTGACTTCCCTCAACAGATTTTTGGACGATAGTTGTCCTTTATCACTCTGCCAGTTTGTGAATTGCTGTGCCCCTGAGCTCCATTTCTCAACTCGTTTTTTGTGAGCTGAACGCAAGTCCAAAATTTTGGATCATGTCCTATACTGGTTCCCGGTGGGTGGCTGAGACTTTGGTTAATTCTTCTTCCTGCCGGGAAATTAGAGTGACATGTGCCCGTCCAAATGCCTAACAGCTACTCTCTCATGGGTTCTCCCTCGTCCCTTCCATCCTCTGCCAAATTGGGAACCTGTGCAAACCAGGAGGTTAAAGGGCCTGTCTCTCCAAGTTGGGAGATTGATAGTAAGGCAGTTGGAAAGTCAAACTGGAGCACCAGGAGAGGGACTATTCGTTGAGTTTTAGAAACCTTTCGTATTCACAGTGTGTCCATTCTCTAGGTTTCCTATACATGTTATAGCTGTAGTAATATTCCCTTGAACCTGGAGAGTTGGGACCCATGGAATGGGGGCCATGCATTATTGCTTGAAAGGGTCTGCATTTGCTCACCCAATCTCACCAATCCTCTCAGTCCCAAGTGTCCAGCCTTATGCCACATCCAGCTGTCATTGTAGATAGGGTCTTTCCAGGTTTCCTCAGACACCCTGAAGGAACTGTAAAGAATTTCCCTGTTTTTTGGTTTTGCTTTTGAAATTCCTTTTTATAGTGGGTTTCAGCTGATTCTCGCTGCCATGTTTATGCCACTCTAGACACACTTGATTCCCTTATGGAGACATATCAATACATAGGTTTTAAGATTCTTACTAGTCAGATATATTCCTCTGTGGGAAATATGGGGTTTTAAGTCTCTTTCACTGAGGAAGGTGTAGGTCTTGTCTATTCCAAAGTTGGTTTTTGGAACGGTCCCTGTGCTTATATCAAACTCTGGTTTTATGCATCACCCCACCTCTCCTTCCCCTTTAAGCAGGCATAAGAGTGTTTTCTAAATGTGAGACTCTGTTCTCTTTCCTAACTCAGTTCACGTGTAGCCATGTTTACAGGATCTTCATAAGTGATATCTTATGATAAGTTTCTTTTTCTGTGTGACTTATTTCACTTAGAATCATCGTACCTGAATCCACTCACTTTGCTGCTACTGGTCTTATGACATTGATTTCATGGCTGAGGGATATTCCATCGTACGTAAGTACCACAATGTTTTGAACCATTTTTATATTTCCTGGGATATTTAAGGTGTACCCAAGTTGAGGTTCTTGTTGTCAGTGCAGCCCTAAATTTGGAGGTGGCTCTTTCTTATTGATTTTCAGTTTTCCCAAGGTATATTCCCTAGACTGGAAGTGGCCTTGGCTCTGTAGCTCTGTTGTTTACTTGTTTTAGGGAACACAATGCACTCCTCCAGTGAGGCAGTTGGCAATTTACATCCCGCCCATCAGCATAACAAGGCTCCCTGTTCTCCAGGGCCTGTCTTGCCTTTCTGGTTTTTACACATTTTGTGGATGTCCCTTTTGACCGGTGGGAAGTGATACTTCTTTGTAGTGCAGATTTGCATTGCCCGCTTGCTTGCTTGGCCAAAAAGGGCGTATGCGTTTTCTCCTGAATATATTCAGGAGAAAACGCATACGCCCTTTTTGGCCAAGTGCACCATTGTCCAAGTTGTGCCCCTCTTCCTGTGCTTTACAGGCGATTCCAAGGTACCTCTTGAAATCTGTTTCCTGCTATTTTGCCTCACTTTCAAGTCCGCCTCGTTGACTTCCCTCAACAGATTTTTGGACGATAGTTGTCCTTTATCACTCTGCCAGTTTGTGAATTGCTGTGCCCCTGAGCTCCATTTCTCAACTCGTTTTTTGTGAGCTGAACGCAAGTCCAAAATTTTGGATCATGTCCTATACTGGTTCCCGGTGGGTGGCTGAGACTTTGGTTAATTCTTCTTCCTGCCGGGAAATTAGATTGACATGTACCCGTCCAAATGCCTAACAGCTACTCTCTCATGGGTTCTCCCTCGTCCCTTCCATCCTCTGCCAAATTGGGAACCTGTGCAAACCAGGAGGTTAAAGGGCCTGTCTCTCCAAGTTGGGAGATTGATAGTAAGGCAGTTGGAAAGTCAAACTGGAGCACCAGGAGAGGGACGATTCATTGAGTTTTAGAAACCTTTCGTATTCACAGTGTGTCCATTCTCTAGGTTTCCTGTACATGTTATAGCTGTAGTAATATTCCCTTGAACCTGGAGAGTTGGGACCCATGGAATGGAGGCCATGCATTATTGCTTGAAAGGGTCTGCATTTGCTCACCCAATCTCACCAATCCTCTCAGTCCCAAGTGTCCAGCCTTATGCCACATCCAGCTGTCATTGTAGATAGGGTCTTTCCAGGTTTCCTCAAACACACTGAAGGAATTGTAAAGAATTTCCCTGTTTTTGGTTTTGCTTTTTAAATTCCTTTTTATAGTGGGTTTGAGCTGATTCTCGCTGCCATGTTTATGCCACTCTAGACACACTTGATTCCCTTATGGAGACATATCAATACATAGGTTTTAAGATTCTTACTAGACAGATATATTCCTCTGTGGGAAATATGGGGTTTTGAGTCTCTTTCACTGAGGAAGGTGTCGGTCTTGTCAATTCCAAAGTTGGTTTTTGAAACGGTCCCTGTGCTTATATCAAACTCTGGTTTTATGCATCACCCCACCTCTCCTTCCCCTTTATGCAGGCATAAGCGTGTTTTCTAAATGTGAGACTCTGTTCTCTTTCCTAACTCAGTTCACGTGTAGCCATGTTTACAGGATCTTCATAAGTGATATCTTATGATAAGTTTCTTTTTCTGTGTGACTTATTTCACTTAGAATCATCGTACCTGAATCCACTCACTTTGCTGCTACTGGTCTTATGACATTGATTTCATGGCTGAGGGATATTCCATCGTACGTAAGTACCACAATGTTTTGAACCATTTTTATATTTCCTGGGATATTTAAGGTGTACCCAAGTTGAGGTTCTTGTAGTCAGTGCAGCCCTAAATTTGGAGGTGGCTCTTTCTTATTGACTTTCAGTTTTCCCAAGGTATATTCCCTAGACTGGAAGTGGCCTTGGCTCTGTAGCTCTGTTGTTTACTTGTTTTAGGGAACACAATGCACTCCTCCAGTGAGGCAGTTGGCAATTTACATCCCGCCCATCAGCATAACAAGGCTCCCAGTTCTCCAGGGCCTGTCTTGCCTTTCTGGTTTTTACACATTTTTTGGATGTCCCTTTTGACTGGTGGGAAGTGATACTTCTTTGTAGTGCAGATTTGCATTGCCCGCTTGCTTGCTTGGCCAAAAAGGGCGTATGCGTTTTCTCCTGAATATATTCAGGAGAAAACGCATACGCCCTTTTTGGCCAAGTGCACCATTGTCCAAGTTGTGCCCCTCTTCCTGTGCTTTACAGGCGATTCCAACGTACCTCTTGAAATCTGTTTCCTGCTATTTTGCCTAACATTCAAGTCCGCCTCGTTGACTTCCCTCAACAGATTTTTGGATGATAGTTGTCCTTTATCACTCTGCCAGTATGTGAATTGCTGTGCCCCTGAGCTCCATTTCTCAACTCGTTTTTTGGGAGCTGAACGCAAGTCCAAAATTTTGGATCATGTCCTATACTGGTTCCCGGTGGGTGGCTGAGACTTTGGTTAATTCTTCTTCCTGCCGGGAAATTAGAGTGACATGTGCCCGTCCAAATGCCTAACAGCTACTCTCTCATGGGTTCTCCCTCGTCCCTTCCATCCTCTGCCAAATTGGGAACCTGTGCAAACCAGGAGGTTAAAGGGCCTGTCTCTCCAAGTTGGGAGATTGATAGTAAGGCAGTTGGAAAGTCAAACTGGAGCACCAGGAGAGGGACTATTCGTTGAGTTTTAGAAACCTTTCGTATTCACAGTGTGTCCATTCTCTAGGTTTCCTGTACATGTTATAGCTGTAGTAATATTCCCTTGAACCTGGAGAGTTGGGACCCATGGAATGGGGGCCATGCATTATTGCTTGAAAGGGTCTGCATTTGCTCACCCAATCTCACCAATCCTCTCAGTCCCAAGTGTCCAGCCTTATGCCACATCCAGCTGTCATGGTAGATAGGGTCTTTCCAGGTTTCCTCAGACACCCTGAAGGAATTGTAAAGAATTTCCCTGTTTTTTGGTTTTGCTTTTGAAATTCCTTTTTATAGTGGGTTTGAGCTGATTCTCGCTGCCATGTTTATGCCACTCTAGACACACTTGATTCCCTTATGGAGACATATCAATACATAGGTTTTAAGATTCTTACTAGTCAGATATATTCCTCTGCGGGAAATATGGGGTTTTGAGTCTCTTTCACTGAGGAAGGTGTCGGTCTTGTCTATTCCAAAGTTGGTTTTTGGAACGGTCCCTGTGCTTATATCAAACTCTGGTTTTATGCATCACCCCACCTCTCCTTCCCCTTTAAGCAGGCATAAGAGTGTTTTCTAAATGTGAGACTCTGTTCTCTTTCCTAACTCAGTTCACGTGTAGCCATGTTTACAGGATCTTCATAAGTGATATCTTATGATAAGTTTCTTTTTCTGTGTGACTTATTTCACTTAGAATCATCGTACCTGAATCCACTCACTTTGCTGCTACTGGTCTTATGACATTGATTTCATGGCTGAGGGATATTCCATCGTACGTAAGTACCACAATGTTTTGAACCATTTTTATATTTCCTGGGATATTTAAGGTGTACCCAAGTTGAGGTTCTTGTAGCCAGTGCAGCCCTAAATTTGGAGGTGGCTCTTTCTTATTGATTTTCAGTTTTCCCAAGGTATATTCCCTAGACTGGAAGTGGCCTTGGCTCTGTAGCTCTGTTGTTTACTTGTTTTAGGGAACACAATGCACTCCTCCAGTGAGGCAGTTGGCAGTTTACATCCCGCCCATCAGCATAACAAGGCTCCCAGTTCTCCAGGGCCTGTCTTGCCTTTCTGGTTTTTACACATTTTGTGGATGTCCCTTTTGACCGGTGGGAAGTGATACTTCTTTGTAGTGCAGATTTGCATTGCCCGCTTGCTTACTTGGCCAAAAAGGGCGTATGCGTTTTCTCCTGAATATATTCAGGAGAAAACGCATACGCCCTTTTTGGCCAAGTGCACCATTGTCCAAGTTGTGCCCCTCTTCCTGTGCTTTACAGGCGATTCCAAGGTACCTCTTGAAATCTGTTTCCTGCTATTTTGCCTCACTTTCAAGTCCGCCTCGTTGACTTCCCTCAACAGATTTTTGGACGATAGTTGTCCTTTATCACTCTGTCAGTTTGTGAATTGCTGCGCCCCTGAGCTCCATTTCTCAACTCGTTTTTTGTGAGCTGAACGCAAGTCCAAAATTTTGGATCCTGTCCTATACTGGTTCCCGGTGGGTGGCTGAGACTTTGGTTAATTCTTCTTCCTGCCGGGAAATTAGAGTGACATGTGCCCGTCCAAATGCCTAACAGCTACTCTCTCATGGGTTCTCCCTCGTCCCTTCCATCCTCTGCCAAATTGGGAACCTGTGCAAACCAGGAGGTTAAAGGGCCTGTCTCTCCAAGTTGGGAGATTTATAGTAAGGCAGTTGGAAAGTCAAACTGGAGCACCAGGAGAGGGACTATTCGTTGAGTTTTAGAAACCTTTCGTATTCACAGTGTGTCCATTGTCTAGGTTTCCTGTACATGTTATAGCTGTAGTAATATTCCCTTGAACCTGGAGAGTTGGGACCCATGGAATGGGGGCCATGCATTATTGCTTGAAAGGGTCTGCATTCGCTCACCCAATCTCACCAATCCTCTCAGTCCCAAGTGTCCAGCCTTATGCCACATCCAGCTGTCATTGTAGATAGGGTCTTTCCAGGTTTCCTCAGACACCCTGAAGGAATTGTAAAGAATTTCCCTGTTTTTTGTTTTTGCTTTTGAAATTCCTTTTTATAGTGGGTTTGAGCTGATTCTCGCTGCCATGTTTATGCCACTCTAGACACACTTGATTCCCTTATGGAGTCATATCAATACATAGGTTTTAAGATTCTTACTAGTCAGATATATTCCTCTGTGGGAAATATGGGGTTTTGAGTCTCTTTCACTGAGGAAGGTGTAGGTCTTGTCTATTCCAAAGTTGGTTTTTGGAACGGTCCCTGTGCTTATATCAAACTCTGGTTTTATGCATCACCCCACCTATCCATCCCCTTTATGCAGGCATAAGAGTGTTTTCTAAATGTGAGACTCTGTTCTCTTTCCTAACTCAGTTCACGTGTAGCCATGTTTCCAGGATCTTCATAAGTGATATCTTATGATAAGTTCCTTTTTCTGTGTGACTTATTTCACTTAGAATCATCGTACCTGAATCCACTCACTTTGCTGCTACTGGTTTTATGACATTGATTTCATGGCTGAGGGATATTCCATCGTACGTAAGTACCACAATGTTTTGAACCATTTTTATATTTCCTGGGATATTTAAGGTGTACCCAAGTTGAGGTTCTTGTAGCCAGTGCAGCCCTAAATTTGGAGGTGGCTCTTTCTTATTGATTTTCAGTTTTCCAAAGGTATATTCCCTAGACTAGAAGTGGCCTTGGCTCTGTAGCTCTGTTGTTTACTTGTTTTATGGAACATAATGCACTCCTCCAGTGAGGCAGTTGGCAATTTACATCCCGCCCATCAGCATAACAAGGCTCCCTGTTCTCCAGGGCCTGTCTTGCCTTTCTGGTTTTTACACATTTTGTGGATGTCCCTTTTGACCGGTGGGAAGTGATACTTCTTTGTAGTGCATATTTGCATTGCCCGCTTGCTTGCTTGGCCAAAAAGGGCGTATGCGTTTTCTCCTGAATATATTCAGGAGAAAACGCATACGCCCTTTTTGGCCAAGTGCACCATTGTCCAAGTTGTGCCCCTCTTCCTGTGCTTTACAGGCGATTCCAACGTACCTCTTGAAATCTGTTTCCTGCTATTTTGCCTCACTTTCAAGTCCGCCTCGTTGACGTCCCTCAACAGATTTTTGGACGATAGTTGTCCTTTATCACTCTGCCAGTATGTGAATTGCTGTGCCCCTGAGCTCCATTTCTCAACTCGTTTTTTGTGAGCTGAACGCAAGTCCAAAATTTGGATCATGTCCTATACTGGTTCCCGGTGGGTGGCTGAGACTTTGGTTAATTCTTCTTCCTGCCGGGAAATTAGATTGACATGTGCCCGTCCAAATGCCTAACAGCTACTCTCTCATGGATTCTCCCTCGTCCCTTCCATCCTCTGCCAAATTGGGAACCTGTGCAAACCAGGAGGTTAAAGGGCCTGTCTCTCCAAGTTGGGAGATTGATAGTAAGGCAGTTGGAAAGTCAAACTGGAGCACCAGGAGAGGGACTATTCATTGAGTTTTAGAAACCTTTCATATTCACAGTGTGTCCATTCTCTAGGTTTCCTGTACATGTTATAGCTGTAGTAATATTCCCTTGAACCTGGAGAGTTGGGACCCATGGAATGGAGGCCATGCATTATTGCTTGAAAGGGTCTGCATTTGCTCACCCAATCTCACCAATCCTCTCAGTCCCAAGTGTCCAGCCTTATGCCACATCCAGCTGTCATTGTAGATAGGGTCTTTCCAGGTTTCCTCAAACACCCTGAAGGAATTGTAAAGAATTTCCCTGTTTTTTGGTTTTGCTTTTGAAATTCCTTTTTATAGTGGGTTTGAGCTGATTCTCGCTGCCATGTTTATGCCACTCTAGACACACTTGATTCCCTTATGGAGACATATCAATACATTGGTTTTAAGATTCTTACTAGACAGATATATTCCTCTGTGGGAAATATGGGATTTTGAGTCTCTTTCACTGAGGAAGGTGTCGGTCTTGTCAATTCCAAAGTTGGTTTTTGAAACGGTCCCTGTGCTTATATCAAACTCTGGTTTTATGCATCACCCCACCTCTCCTTCCCCTTTATGCAGGCATAAGCGTGTTTTCTAAATGTGAGACTCTGTTCTCTTTCCTAACTCAGTTCACATGTAGCCATGTTTACAGGATCTTCATAAGTGATATCTTATGATAAGTTTCTTTTTCTGTGTGACTTATTTCACTTAGAATCATCGTACCTGAATCCACTCACTTTGCTGCTACTGGTCTTATGACATTGATTTCATGGCTGAGGGATATTGCATCGTACGTAAGTACCACAATGTTTTGAACCATTTTTATATTTCCTGGGATATTTAAGGTGTACCCAAGTTGAGGTTCTTGTAGTCAGTGCAGCCCTAAATTTGGAGGTGGCTCTTTCTTATTGACTTTCAGTTTTCCCAAGGTATATTCCCTAGACTGGAAGTGGCCTTGGCTCTGTAGCTCTGTTGTTTACTTGTTTTAGGGAACACAATGCACTCCTCCAGTGAGGCAGTTGGCAATTTACATCCCGCCCATCAGCATAACAAGGCTCCCTGTTCTCCAGGGCCTGTCTTGCCTTTCTGGTTTTTACACATTTTTTGGATGTCCCTTTTGACTGGTGGGAAGTGATACTTCTTTGTAGTGCAGATTTGCATTGCCCGCTTGCTTGCTTGGCCAAAAAGGGCGTATGCGTTTTCTCCTGAATATATTCAGGAGAAAACGCATACGCCCTTTTTGGCCAAGTGCACCATTGTCCAAGTTGTGCCCCTCTTCCTGTGCTTTACAGGCGATTTCAACGTACCTCTTGAAATCTGTTTCCTGCTATTTTGCCTCGCTTTCAAGTCCGCCTCGTTGACTTCCCTCAACAGATTTATGGACGATAGTTGTCCTTTATCACTCTGCCAGTTTGTGAATTGCTGTGCCCCTGAGCTCCATTTCTCAACTCGTTTTTTGTGAGCTGAACGCAAGTCCAAAATTTTGGATCATGTCCTCTACTGGTTCCCGGTGGGTGGCTGAGACTTTGGTTAATTCTTCTTCCTGCCGGGAAATTAGAGTGACATGTGCCCGTCCAAATGCCTAACAGCTACTCTCTCATGGGTTCTCCCTCGTCCCTTCCATCCTCTGCCAAATTGGGAACCTGTGCAAACCAGGAGGTTAAAGGGCCTGTCTCTCCAAGTTGGGAGATTGATAGTAAGGCAGTTGGAAAGTCAAACTGGAGCACCAGGAGAGGGACTATTCGTTGAGTTTTAGAAACCTTTCGTATTCACAGTGTGTCCATTCTCTAGGTTTCCTGTACATGTTATAGCTGTAGTAATATTCCCTTGAACCTGGAGAGTTGGGACCCATGGAATGGGGGCCATGCATTATTGCTTGAAAGGGTCTGCATTTGCTCACCCAATCTCACCAATCCTCTCAGTCCCAAGTGTCCAGCCTTATGCCACATCCAGCTGTCATGGTAGATAGGGTCTTTCCAGGTTTCCTCAGACACCCTGAAGGAATTGTAAAGAATTTCCCTGTTTTTTGGTTTTGCTTTTGAAATTCCTTTTTATAGTGGGTTTGAGCTGATTCTCGCTGCCATGTTTATGCCACTCTAGACACACTTGATTCCCTTATGGAGACATATCAATACATAGGTTTTAAGATTCTTACTAGTCAGATATATTCCTCTGCGGGAAATATGGGGTTTTGAGTCTCTTTCACTGAGGAAGGTGTCGGTCTTGTCTATTCCAAAGTTGGTTTTTGGAACGGTCCCTGTGCTTATATCAAACTCTGGTTTTATGCATCACCCCACCTCTCCTTCCCCTTTAAGCAGGCATAAGAGTGTTTTCTAAATGTGAGACTCTGTTCTCTTTCCTAACTCAGTTCACGTGTAGCCATGTTTACAGGATCTTCATAAGTGATATCTTATGATAAGTTTCTTTTTCTGTGTGACTTATTTCACTTAGAATCATCGTACCTGAATCCACTCACTTTGCTGCTACTGGTCTTATGACATTGATTTCATGGCTGAGGGATATTCCATCGTACGTAAGTACCACAATGTTTTGAACCATTTTTATATTTCCTGGGATATTTAAGGTGTACCCAAGTTGAGGTTCTTGTAGCCAGTGCAGCCCTAAATTTGGAGGTGGCTCTTTCTTATTGATTTTCAGTTTTCCCAAGGTATATTCCCTAGACTGGAAGTGGCCTTGGCTCTGTAGCTCTGTTGTTTACTTGTTTTAGGGAACACAATGCACTCCTCCAGTGAGGCAGTTGGCAGTTTACATCCCCCCCATCAGCATAACAAGGCTCCCAGTTCTCCAGGGCCTGTCTTGCCTTTCTGGTTTTTACACATTTTGTGGATGTCCCTTTTGACCGGTGGGAAGTGATACTTCTTTGTAGTGCAGATTTGCATTGCCCGCTTGCTTGCTTGGCCAAAAAGGGCGTATGCGTTTTCTCCTGAATATATTCAGGAGAAAACGCATACGCCCTTTTTGGCCAAGTGCACCATTGTCCAAGTTGTGCCCCTCTTCCTGTGCTTTACAGGCGATTCCAAGGTACCTCTTGAAATCTGTTTCCTGCTATTTTGCCTCACTTTCAAGTCCGCCTCGTTGACTTCCCTCAACAGATTTTTGGACGATAGTTGTCCTTTATCACTCTGCCAGTTTGTGAATTGCTGCGCCCCTGAGCTCCATTTCTCAACTCGTTTTTTGTGAGCTGAACGCAAGTCCAAAATTTTGGATCCTGTCCTATACTGGTTCCCGGTGGGTGGCTGAGACTTTGGTTAATTCTTCTTCCTGCCGGGAAATTAGAGTGACATGTGCCCGTCCAAATGCCTAACAGCTACTCTCTCATGGGTTCTCCCTCGTCCCTTCCATCCTCTGCCAAATTGGGAACCTGTGCAAACCAGGAGGTTAAAGGGCCTGTCTCTCCAAGTTGGGAGATTTATAGTAAGGCAGTTGGAAAGTCAAACTGGAGCACCAGGAGAGGGACTATTCGTTGAGTTTTAGAAACCTTTCGTATTCACAGTGTGTCCATTGTCTAGGTTTCCTGTACATGTTATAGCTGTAGTAATATTCCCTTGAACCTGGAGAGTTGGGACCCATGGAATGGGCGCCATGCATTATTGCTTGAAAGGGTCTGCATTCGCTCACCCAATCTCACCAATCCTCTCAGTCCCAAGTGTCCAGCCTTATGCCACATCCAGCTGTCATTGTAGATAGGGTCTTTCCAGGTTTCCTCAGACACCCTGAAGGAATTGTAAAGAATTTCCCTGTTTTTTGTTTTTGCTTTTGAAATTCCTTTTTATAGTGGGTTTGAGCTGATTCTCGCTGCCATGTTTATGCCACTCTAGACACACTTGATTCCCTTATGGAGTCATATCAATACATAGGTTTTAAGATTCTTACTAGTCAGATATATTCCTCTGTGGGAAATATGGGGTTTTGAGTCTCTTTCACTGAGGAAGGTGTAGGTCTTGTCTATTCCAAAGTTGGTTTTTGGAACGGTCCCTGTGCTTATATCAAACTCTGGTTTTATGCATCACCCCACCTATCCATCCCCTTTATGCAGGCATAAGAGTGTTTTCTAAATGTGAGACTCTGTTCTCTTTCCTAACTCAGTTCACGTGTAGCCATGTTTCCAGGATCTTCATAAGTGATATCTTATGATAAGTTCCTTTTTCTGTGTGACTTATTTCACTTAGAATCATCGTACCTGAATCCACTCACTTTGCTGCTACTGGTTTTATGACATTGATTTCATGGCTGAGGGATATTCCATCGTACGTAAGTACCACAATGTTTTGAACCATTTTTATATTTCCTGGGATATTTAAGGTGTACCCAAGTTGAGGTTCTTGTAGCCAGTGCAGCCCTAAATTTGGAGGTGGCTCTTTCTTATTGATTTTCAGTTTTCCAAAGGTATATTCCCTAGACTAGAAGTGGCCTTGGCTCTGTAGCTCTGTTGTTTACTTGTTTTATGGAACATAATGCACTCCTCCAGTGAGGCAGTTGGCAATTTACATCCCGCCCATCAGCATAACAAGGCTCCCTGTTCTCCAGGGCCTGTCTTGCCTTTCTGGTTTTTACACATTTTGTGGATGTCCCTTTTGACCGGTGGGAAGTGATACTTCTTTGTAGTGCATATTTGCATTGCCCGCTTGCTTGCTTGGCCAAAAAGGGCGTATGCGTTTTCTCCTGAATATATTCAGGAGAAAACGCATACGCCCTTTTTGGCCAAGTGCACCATTGTCCAAGTTGTGCCCCTCTTCCTGTGCTTTACAGGCGATTCCAACGTACCTCTTGAAATCTGTTTCCTGCTATTTTGCCTCACTTTCAAGTCTGCCTCGTTGACGTCCCTCAACAGATTTTTGGACGATAGTTGTCCTTTATCACTCTGCCAGTATGTGAATTGCTGTGCCCCTGAGCTCCATTTCTCAACTCGTTTTTTGTGAGCTGAACGCAAGTCCAAAATTTGGATCATGTCCTATACTGGTTCCCGGTGGGTGGCTGAGACTTTGGTTAATTCTTCTTCCTGCCGGGAAATTAGATTGACATGTGCCCGTCCAAATGCCTAACAGCTACTCTCTCATGGATTCTCCCTCGTCCCTTCCATCCTCTGCCAAATTGGGAACCTGTGCAAACCAGGAGGTTAAAGGGCCTGTCTCTCCAAGTTGGGAGATTGATAGTAAGGCAGTTGGAAAGTCAAACTGGAGCACCAGGAGAGGGACTATTCATTGAGTTTTAGAAACCTTTCGTATTCACAGTGTGTCCATTCTCTAGGTTTCCTGTACATGTTATAGCTGTAGTAATATTCCCTTGAACCTGGAGAGTTGGGACCCATGGAATGGAGGCCATGCATTATTGCTTGAAAGGGTCTGCATTCGCTCACCCAATCTCACCAATCCTCTCAGTCCCAAGTGTCCAGCCTTATGCCACATCCAGCTGTCATTGTAGATAGGGTCTTTCCAGGTTTCCTCAAACACCCTGAAGGAATTGTAAAGAATTTCCCTGTTTTTTGGTTTTGCTTTTGAAATTCCTTTTTATAGTGGGTTTGAGCTGATTCTCGCTGCCATGTTTATGCCACTCTAGACACACTTGATTCCCTTATGGAGACATATCAATACATAGGTTTTAAGATTCTTACTAGACAGATATATTCCTCTGTGGGAAATATGTGGTTTTGAGTCTCTTTCACTGAATAAGGTGTCGGTCTTGTCAATTCCAAAGTTGGTTTTTGAAACGGTCCCTGTGCTTATATCAAACTCTGGTTTTATGCATCACCCCACCTCTCCTTCCCTTTATGCAGGCATAAGCGTGTTTTCTAAATGTGAGACTCTGTTCTCTTTCCTAACTCAGTTCACGTGTTGCCATGTTTCCAGGATCTTCATAAGTGATATCTTATGATAAGTTTCTTTTTCTGTGTGACTTATTTCACTTAGAATCATCGTACCTGAATCCACTCACTTTGCTGCTACTGGTCTTATGACATTGATTTCATGGCTGAGGGATATTCCATCGTACGTAAGTACCACAATGTTTTGAACCATTTTTATATTTCCTGGGATATTTAAGGTGTACCCAAGTTGAGGTTCTTGTAGTCAGTGCAGCCCTAAATTTGGAGGTGGCTCTTTCTTATTGATTTTCAGTTTTCCCAAGGTATATTCCCTAGACTGGAAGTGGCCTTGGCTCTGTAGCTCTGTTGTTTACTTGTTTTAGGGAACACAATGCACTCCTCCAGTGAGGCAGGTGGCAATTTACATCCCGCCCATCAGCATAACAAGGCTCCCAGTTCTCCAGGGCCTGTCTTGCCTTTCTGGTTTTTACACATTTTGTGGATGTCCCTTTTGACTGGTGGGAAGTGATACTTCTTTGTAGTGCAGATTTGCATTGCCCGCTTGCTTGCTTGGCCAAAAAGGGCGTATGCGTTTTCTCCTGAATATATTCAGGAGAAAACGCATACGCCCTTTTTGGCCAAGTGCACCATTGTCCAAGTTGTGCCCCTCTTCCTGTGCTTTACAGGCGATTCCAACGTACCTCTTGAAATCTGTTTCCTGCTATTTTGCCTCACTTTCAAGTCCGCCTCGTTGACTTCCCTCAACAGATTTTTGGACGATAGTTGTCCTTTATCACTCTGCCAGTTTGTGAATTGCTGTGCCCCTGAGCTCCATTTCTCAACTCGTTTTTTGTGAGCTGAACGCAAGTCCAAAATTTTGGATCATGTCCTATACTGGTTCCCGGTGGGTGGCTGAGACTTTGGTTAATTCTTCTTCCTGCTGGGAAATTAGAGTGACATGTGCCCGTCCAAATGCCTAACAGCTACTCTCTCATGGGTTCTCCCTCGTCCCTTCCATCCTCTGCCAAATTGGGAACCTGCGCAAACCAGGAGGTTAAAGGGCCTGTCTCTCCAAGTTGGGAGATTGATAGTAAGGCAGTTGGAAAGTCAAACTGGAGCACCAGGAGAGGGACTATTCATTGAGTTTTAGAAACCTTTCGTATTCACAGTGTGTCCATTCTCTAGGTTTCCTGTACATGTTATAGCTGTAGTAATATTCCCTTGAACCTGGAGAGTTGGGACCCATGGAATGGGCGCCATGCATTATTGCTTGAAAGGGTCTGCATTCGCTCACCCAATCTCACCAATCCTCTCAGTCCCAAGTGTCCAGCCTTATGCCACATCCAGCTGTCATTGTAGATAGGGTCTTTCCAGGTTTCCTCAGACACCCTGAAGGAATTGTAAAGAATTTCCCTGTTTTTTGGTTTTGCTTTTGAAATTCCTTTTTATAGTGGGTTTGAGCTGATTCTCGCTGCCATGTTTATGCCACTCTAGACACACTTGATTCCCTTATGGAGTCATATCAATACATAGGTTTTAAGATTCTTACTAGTCAGATATATTCCTCTGTGGGAAATATGGGGTTTTGAGTCTCTTTCACTGAGGAAGGTGTAGGTCTTGTCTATTCCAAAGTTGGTTTTTGGAACGGTCCCTGTGCTTATATCAAACTCTGGTTTTATGCATCACCCCACCTATCCATCCCCTTTATGCAGGCATAAGAGTGTTTTCTAAATGTGAGACTCTGTTCTCTTTCCTAACTCAGTTCACGTGTAGCCATGTTTCCAGGATCTTCATAAGTGATATCTTATGATAAGTTCCTTTTTCTGTGTGACTTATTTCACTTAGAATCATCGTACCTGAATCCACTCACTTTGCTGCTACTGGTTTTATGACATTGATTTCATGGCTGAGGGATATTCCATCGTACGTAAGTACCACAATGTTTTGAACCATTTTTATATTTCCTGGGATATTTAAGGTGTACCCAAGTTGAGGTTCTTGTAGCCAGTGCAGCCCTAAATTTGGAGGTGGCTCTTTCTTATTGATTTTCAGTTTTCCAAAGGTATATTCCCTAGACTAGAAGTGGCCTTGGCTCTGTAGCTCTGTTGTTTACTTGTTTTATGGAACATAATGCACTCCTCCAGTGAGGCAGTTGGCAATTTACATCCCGCCCATCAGCATAACAAGGCTCCCTGTTCTCCAGGGCCTGTCTTGCCTTTCTGGTTTTTACACATTTTGTGGATGTCCCTTTTGACCGGTGGGAAGTGATACTTCTTTGTAGTGCATATTTGCATTGCCCGCTTGCTTGCTTGGCCAAAAAGGGCGTATGCGTTTTCTCCTGAATATATTCAGGAGAAAACGCATACGCCCTTTTTGGCCAAGTGCACCATTGTCCAAGTTGTGCCCCTCTTCCTGTGCTTTACAGGCGATTCCAACGTACCTCTTGAAATCTGTTTCCTGCTATTTTGCCTCACTTTCAAGTCCGCCTCGTTGACGTCCCTCAACAGATTTTTGGACGATAGTTGTCCTTTATCACTCTGCCAGTATGTGAATTGCTGTGCCCCTGAGCTCCATTTCTCAACTCGTTTTTTGTGAGCTGAACGCAAGTCCAAAATTTGGATCATGTCCTATACTGGTTCCCGGTGGGTGGCTGAGACTTTGGTTAATTCTTCTTCCTGCCGGGAAATTAGATTGACATGTGCCCGTCCAAATGCCTAACAGCTACTCTCTCATGGATTCTCCCTCGTCCCTTCCATCCTCTGCCAAATTGGGAACCTGTGCAAACCAGGAGGTTAAAGGGCCTGTCTCTCCAAGTTGGGAGATTGATAGTAAGGCAGTTGGAAAGTCAAACTGGAGCACCAGGAGAGGGACTATTCATTGAGTTTTAGAAACCTTTCGTATTCACAGTGTGTCCATTCTCTAGGTTTCCTGTACATGTTATAGCTGTAGTAATATTCCCTTGAACCTGGAGAGTTGGGACCCATGGAATGGAGGCCATGCATTATTGCTTGAAAGGGTCTGCATTCGCTCACCCAATCTCACCAATCCTCTCAGTCCCAAGTGTCCAGCCTTATGCCACATCCAGCTGTCATTGTAGATAGGGTCTTTCCAGGTTTCCTCAAACACCCTGAAGGAATTGTAAAGAATTTCCCTGTTTTTTGGTTTTGCTTTTGAAATTCCTTTTTATAGTGGGTTTGAGCTGATTCTCGCTGCCATGTTTATGCCACTCTAGACACACTTGATTCCCTTATGGAGACATATCAATACATAGGTTTTAAGATTCTTACTAGACAGATATATTCCTCTGTGGGAAATATGTGGTTTTGAGTCTCTTTCACTGAATAAGGTGTCGGTCTTGTCAATTCCAAAGTTGGTTTTTGAAACGGTCCCTGTGCTTATATCAAACTCTGGTTTTATGCATCACCCCACCTCTCCTTCCCTTTATGCAGGCATAAGCGTGTTTTCTAAATGTGAGACTCTGTTCTCTTTCCTAACTCAGTTCACGTGTTGCCATGTTTCCAGGATCTTCATAAGTGATATCTTATGATAAGTTTCTTTTTCTGTGTGACTTATTTCACTTAGAATCATCGTACCTGAATCCACTCACTTTGCTGCTACTGGTCTTATGACATTGATTTCATGGCTGAGGGATATTCCATCGTACGTAAGTACCACAATGTTTTGAACCATTTTTATATTTCCTGGGATATTTAAGGTGTACCCAAGTTGAGGTTCTTGTAGTCAGTGCAGCCCTAAATTTGGAGGTGGCTCTTTCTTATTGATTTTCAGTTTTCCCAAGGTATATTCCCTAGACTGGAAGTGGCCTTGGCTCTGTAGCTCTGTTGTTTACTTGTTTTAGGGAACACAATGCACTCCTCCAGTGAGGCAGGTGGCAATTTACATCCCGCCCATCAGCATAACAAGGCTCCCAGTTCTCCAGGGCCTGTCTTGCCTTTCTGGTTTTTACACATTTTGTGGATGTCCCTTTTGACTGGTGGGAAGTGATACTTCTTTGTAGTGCAGATTTGCATTGCCCGCTTGCTTGCTTGGCCAAAAAGGGCGTATGCGTTTTCTCCTGAATATATTCAGGAGAAAACGCATACGCCCTTTTTGGCCAAGTGCACCATTGTCCAAGTTGTGCCCCTCTTCCTGTGCTTTACAGGCGATTCCAACGTACCTCTTGAAATCTGTTTCCTGCTATTTTGCCTCACTTTCAAGTCCGCCTCGTTGACTTCCCTCAACAGATTTTTGGACGATAGTTGTCCTTTATCACTCTGCCAGTTTGTGAATTGCTGTGCCCCTGAGCTCCATTTCTCAACTCGTTTTTTGTGAGCTGAACGCAAGTCCAAAATTTTGGATCATGTCCTATACTGGTTCCCGGTGGGTGGCTGAGACTTTGGTTAATTCTTCTTCCTGCTGGGAAATTAGAGTGACATGTGCCCGTCCAAATGCCTAACAGCTACTCTCTCATGGGTTCTCCCTCGTCCCTTCCATCCTCTGCCAAATTGGGAACCTGCGCAAACCAGGAGGTTAAAGGGCCTGTCTCTCCAAGTTGGGAGATTGATAGTAAGGCAGTTGGAAAGTCAAACTGGAGCACCAGGAGAGGGACTATTCATTGAGTTTTAGAAACCTTTCGTATTCACAGTGTGTCCATTCTCTAGGTTTCCTGTACATGTTATAGCTGTAGTAATATTCCCTTGAACCTGGAGAGTTGGGACCCATGGAATGGGCGCCATGCATTATTGCTTGAAAGGGTCTGCATTCGCTCACCCAATCTCACCAATCCTCTCAGTCCCAAGTGTCCAGCCTTATGCCACATCCAGCTGTCATTGTAGATAGGGTCTTTCCAGGTTTCCTCAGACACCCTGAAGGAATTGTAAAGAATTTCCCTGTTTTTTGGTTTTGCTTTTGAAATTCCTTTTTATAGTGGGTTTGAGCTGATTCTCGCTGCCATGTTTATGCCACTCTAGACACACTTGATTCCCTTATGGAGTCATATCAATACATAGGTTTTAAGATTCTTACTAGTCAGATATATTCCTCTGTGGGAAATATGGGGTTTTGAGTCTCTTTCACTGAGGAAGGTGTAGGTCTTGTCTATTCCAAAGTTGGTTTTTGGAACGGTCCCTGTGCTTATATCAAACTCTGGTTTTATGCATCACCCCACCTATCCATCCCCTTTATGCAGGCATAAGAGTGTTTTCTAAATGTGAGACTCTGTTCTCTTTCCTAACTCAGTTCACGTGTAGCCATGTTTCCAGGATCTTCATAAGTGATATCTTATGATAAGTTCCTTTTTCTGTGTGACTTATTTCACTTAGAATCATCGTACCTGAATCCACTCACTTTGCTGCTACTGGTTTTATGACATTGATTTCATGGCTGAGGGATATTCCATCGTACGTAAGTACCACAATGTTTTGAACCATTTTTATATTTCCTGGGATATTTAAGGTGTACCCAAGTTGAGGTTCTTGTAGCCAGTGCAGCCCTAAATTTGGAGGTGGCTCTTTCTTATTGATTTTCAGTTTTCCAAAGGTATATTCCCTAGACTAGAAGTGGCCTTGGCTCTGTAGCTCTGTTGTTTACTTGTTTTATGGAACATAATGCACTCCTCCAGTGAGGCAGTTGGCAATTTACATCCCGCCCATCAGCATAACAAGGCTCCCTGTTCTCCAGGGCCTGTCTTGCCTTTCTGGTTTTTACACATTTTGTGGATGTCCCTTTTGACCGGTGGGAAGTGATACTTCTTTGTAGTGCATATTTGCATTGCCCGCTTGCTTGCTTGGCCAAAAAGGGCGTATGCGTTTTCTCCTGAATATATTCAGGAGAAAACGCATACGCCCTTTTTGGCCAAGTGCACCATTGTCCAAGTTGTGCCCCTCTTCCTGTGCTTTACAGGCGATTCCAACGTACCTCTTGAAATCTGTTTCCTGCTATTTTGCCTCACTTTCAAGTCCGCCTCGTTGACGTCCCTCAACAGATTTTTGGACGATAGTTGTCCTTTATCACTCTGCCAGTATGTGAATTGCTGTGCCCCTGAGCTCCATTTCTCAACTCGTTTTTTGTGAGCTGAACGCAAGTCCAAAATTTGGATCATGTCCTATACTGGTTCCCGGTGGGTGGCTGAGACTTTGGTTAATTCTTCTTCCTGCCGGGAAATTAGATTGACATGTGCCCGTCCAAATGCCTAACAGCTACTCTCTCATGGATTCTCCCTCGTCCCTTCCATCCTCTGCCAAATTGGGAACCTGTGCAAACCAGGAGGTTAAAGGGCCTGTCTCTCCAAGTTGGGAGATTGATAGTAAGGCAGTTGGAAAGTCAAACTGGAGCACCAGGAGAGGGACTATTCATTGAGTTTTAGAAACCTTTCGTATTCACAGTGTGTCCATTCTCTAGGTTTCCTGTACATGTTATAGCTGTAGTAATATTCCCTTGAACCTGGAGAGTTGGGACCCATGGAATGGAGGCCATGCATTATTGCTTGAAAGGGTCTGCATTCGCTCACCCAATCTCACCAATCCTCTCAGTCCCAAGTGTCCAGCCTTATGCCACATCCAGCTGTCATTGTAGATAGGGTCTTTCCAGGTTTCCTCAAACACCCTGAAGGAATTGTAAAGAATTTCCCTGTTTTTTGGTTTTGCTTTTGAAATTCCTTTTTATAGCGGGTTTGAGCTGATTCTCGCTGCCATGTTTATGCCACTCTAGACACACTTGATTCCCTTATGGAGACATATCAATACATAGGTTTTAAGATTCTTACTAGACAGATATATTCCTCTGTGGGAAATATGTGGTTTTGAGTCTCTTTCACTGAATAAGGTGTCGGTCTTGTCAATTCCAAAGTTGGTTTTTGAAACGGTCCCTGTGCTTATATCAAACTCTGGTTTTATGCATCACCCCACCTCTCCTTCCCTTTATGCAGGCATAAGCGTGTTTTCTAAATGTGAGACTCTGTTCTCTTTCCTAACTCAGTTCACGTGTTGCCATGTTTCCAGGATCTTCATAAGTGATATCTTATGATAAGTTTCTTTTTCTGTGTGACTTATTTCACTTAGAATCATCGTACCTGAATCCACTCACTTTGCTGCTACTGGTCTTATGACATTGATTTCATGGCTGAGGGATATTCCATCGTACGTAAGTACCACAATGTTTTGAACCATTTTTATATTTCCTGGGATATTTAAGGTGTACCCAAGTTGAGGTTCTTGTAGTCAGTGCAGCCCTAAATTTGGAGGTGGCTCTTTCTTATTGATTTTCAGTTTTCCCAAGGTATATTCCCTAGACTGGAAGTGGCCTTGGCTCTGTAGCTCTGTTGTTTACTTGTTTTAGGGAACACAATGCACTCCTCCAGTGAGGCAGGTGGCAATTTACATCCCGCCCATCAGCATAACAAGGCTCCCAGTTCTCCAGGGCCTGTCTTGCCTTTCTGGTTTTTACACATTTTGTGGATGTCCCTTTTGACTGGTGGGAAGTGATACTTCTTTGTAGTGCAGATTTGCATTGCCCGCTTGCTTGCTTGGCCAAAAAGGGCGTATGCGTTTTCTCCTGAATATATTCAGGAGAAAACGCATACGCCCTTTTTGGCCAAGTGCACCATTGTCCAAGTTGTGCCCCTCTTCCTGTGCTTTACAGGCGATTCCAACGTACCTCTTGAAATCTGTTTCCTGCTATTTTGCCTCACTTTCAAGTCCGCCTCGTTGACTTCCCTCAACAGATTTTTGGACGATAGTTGTCCTTTATCACTCTGCCAGTTTGTGAATTGCTGTGCCCCTGAGCTCCATTTCTCAACTCGTTTTTTGTGAGCTGAACGCAAGTCCAAAATTTTGGATCATGTCCTATACTGGTTCCCGGTGGGTGGCTGAGACTTTGGTTAATTCTTCTTCCTGCTGGGAAATTAGAGTGACATGTGCCCGTCCAAATGCCTAACAGCTACTCTCTCATGGGTTCTCCCTCGTCCCTTCCATCCTCTGCCAAATTGGGAACCTGCGCAAACCAGGAGGTTAAAGGGCCTGTCTCTCCAAGTTGGGAGATTGATAGTAAGGCAGTTGGAAAGTCAAACTGGAGCACCAGGAGAGGGACTATTCATTGAGTTTTAGAAACCTTTCGTATTCACAGTGTGTCCATTCTCTAGGTTTCCTGTACATGTTATAGCTGTAGTAATATTCCCTTGAACCTGGAGAGTTGGGACCCATGGAATGGGCGCCATGCATTATTGCTTGAAAGGGTCTGCATTCGCTCACCCAATCTCACCAATCCTCTCAGTCCCAAGTGTCCAGCCTTATGCCACATCCAGCTGTCATTGTAGATAGGGTCTTTCCAGGTTTCCTCAGACACCCTGAAGGAATTGTAAAGAATTTCCCTGTTTTTTGGTTTTGCTTTTGAAATTCCTTTTTATAGTGGGTTTGAGCTGATTCTCGCTGCCATGTTTATGCCACTCTAGACACACTTGATTCCCTTATGGAGTCATATCAATACATAGGTTTTAAGATTCTTACTAGTCAGATATATTCCTCTGTGGGAAATATGGGGTTTTGAGTCTCTTTCACTGAGGAAGGTGTAGGTCTTGTCTATTCCAAAGTTGGTTTTTGGAACGGTCCCTGTGCTTATATCAAACTCTGGTTTTATGCATCACCCCACCTATCCATCCCCTTTATGCAGGCATAAGAGTGTTTTCTAAATGTGAGACTCTGTTCTCTTTCCTAACTCAGTTCACGTGTAGCCATGTTTACAGGATCTTCATAAGTGATATCTTATGATAAGTTTCTTTTTCTGTGTGACATATTTCACTTAGAATCATCGTACCTGAATCCACTCACTTTGCTGCTACTGGTCTTATGACATTGATTTCATGGCTGAGGGATATTCCATCGTACGTAAGTACCACAATGTTTTGAACCATTTTTATATTTCCTGGGATATTTAAGGTGTACCCAAGTTGAGGTTCTTGTAGTCAGTGCAGCCCTAAATTTGGAGGTGGCTCTTTCTTATTGATTTTCAGTTTTCCCAAGGTATATTCCCTAGACTGGAAGTGGCCTTGGCTCTGTAGCTCTGTTGTTTACTTGTTTTAGGGAACACAATGCACTCCTCCAGTGAGGCAGTTGGCAATTTATATCCCGCCCATCAGCATAACAAGGCTCCCTGTTCTCCAGTGCCTGTCTTGCCTTTCTGGTTTCTACACATTTTGTGGATGTCCCTTTTGACCGGTGGGAAGTGATACTTCTTTGTAGTGCAGATTTGCATTGCCCGCTTGCTTGCTTGGCCAAAAAGGGCGTATGTGTTTTCTCCTGAATATATTCAGGAGAAAACGCATACGCCCTTTTTGGCCAAGTGCACCATTGTCCAAGTTGTGCCCCTCTTCCTGTGCTTTACAGGCGATTCCAACGTACCTCTTGAAATCTGTTTCCTGCTATTTTGCCTCGCTTTCAAGTCCGCCTCGTTGACTTCCCTCAACAGGTTTTTGGACGATAGTTGTCCTTTATCACTCTGCCAGTTTGTGAATTGCTGTGCCCCTGAGCTCCATTTCTCAACTCGTTTTTTGTGAGCTGAACGCAAGTCCAAAATTTTGGATCATGTCCTATACTGGTTCCCGGTGGGTGGCTGAGACTTTGGTTAATTCTTCTTCCTGCCGGGAAATTAGATTGACATGTGCCCGTCCAAATGCCTAACAGCTACTCTCTCATGGGTTCTCCCTCGTCCCTTCCATCCTCTGCCAAATTGGGAACCTGTGCAAACCAGGAGGTTAAAGGGCCTGTCTCTCCAAGTTGGGAGATTGATAGTAAGGCAGTTGGAAAGTCAAACTGGAGCACCAGGAGAGGGACTATTCGTTGAGTTTTAGAAACCTTTCGTATTCACAGTGTGTCCATTCTCTAGGTTTCCTGTACATGTTATAGCTGTAGCAATATTCCCTTGAACATGGAGAGTTGGGACCCATGGAATGGGGGCCATGCATTATTGCTTGAAAGGGTCTGCATTTGCTCACCCAATCTCACCAATCCTCTCAGTCCCAAGTGTCCAGCCTTATGCCATATCCAGCTGCCATTGTAGACAGGGTCTTTCCAGGTTTCCTCAGACACCCTGAAGGAATTGTAAAGAATTTCCCTGTTTTTTGGTTTTGCTTTTGAAATTCCTTTTTATAGTGGGTTTGAGCTGATTCTCGCTGCCATGTTTATGCCACTCTAGACACACTTGATTCCCTTATGGAGACATATCAATACATAGGTTTTAAGATTCTTACTAGTCAGATATATTCCTCTGTGGGAAATATGGGGTTTTGAGTCTCTTTCACTGAGGAAGGTGTCGGTCTTGTCAATTCCAAAGTTGGTTTATGAAACGGTCCCTGTGCTTAGATCAAACTCTGGTTTTATGCATCACCCCACCTCTCCTTCCCCTTTATGCAGGCATAAGCGTGTTTTCTAAATGTGAGACTCTGTTCTCTTTCCTAACTCAGTTCACGTGTAGCCATGTTTACAGGATCTTCATAAGTGATATCTTATGATAAGTTTCTTTTTCTGTGTGACTTATTTCACTTAGAATCATCGTACCTGAATCCACTCAGTTTGCTGCTACTGGTCTTATGACATTGATTTCATGGCTGAGGGATATTCCATCGTACGTAAGTACCACAATGTTTTGAACCATTTTTATATTTCCTGGGATATTTAAGGTGTACCCAAGTTGAGGTTCTTGTAGTCAGTGCAGCCCTAAATTTGGAGGTGGCTCTTTCTTATTGATTTTCAGTTTTCCCAAGGTATATTCCCTAGACTGGAAGTGGCCTTGGCTCTGTAGCTCTGTTGTTTACTTGTTTTAGGGAACACAATGCACTCCTCCAGTGAGGCAGTTGGCAATTTACATCCCGACCATCAGCATAACAAGGCTCCCAGTTCTCCAGTGCCTGTCTTGCCTTTCTGGTTTTTACACATTTTGTGGATGTCCCTTTTGACCGGTGGGAAGTGATACTTCTTTGTAGTGCAGATTTGCATTGCCCGCTTGCTTGCTTGGCCAAAAAGGGCGTATGCGTTTTCTCCTGAATATATTCAGGAGAAAACGCATACGCCCTTTATGGCCAAGTGCACCATTGTCCAAGTTGTGCCCCTCTTCCTGTGCTTTACAGGCGATTCCAAGGTACCTCTTGAAATCTGTTTCCTGCTATTTTGCCTCACTTTCAAGTCCGCCTCGTTGACTTCCCTCAACAGATTTTTGGACGATAGTTGTCCTTTATCACTCTGCCAGTTTGTGAATTGCTGTGCCCCTGAGCTCCATTTCTCAACTCGTTTTTTGTGAGCTGAACGCAAGTCCAAAATTTTGGATCATGTCCTATACTGGTTCCCGGTGGGTGGCTGAGACTTTGGTTAATTCTTCTTCCTGCCGGGAAATTAGATTGACATGTGCCCGTCCAAATGCCTAACAGCTACTCTCTCATGGGTTCTCCCTCGTCCCTTCCATCCTCTGCCAAATTGGGAACCTGTGCAAACCAGGAGGTTAAAGGGCCTGTCTCTCCAAGTTGGGAGATTGATAGTAAGGCAGTTGGAAAGTCAAACTGGAGCACCAGGAGAGGGACTATTCGTTGAGTTTTAGAAACCTTTCGTATTCACAGTGTGTCCATTCTCTAGGTTTCCTGTACATGTTATAGCTGTAGTAATATTCCCTTGAACCTGGAGAGTTGGGACCCATGGAATGGGGGCCATGCATTATTGCTTGAAAGGGTCTGCATTTGCTCACCCAATCTCACCAATCCTCTCAGTCCCAAGTGTCCAGGCTTATGCCACATCCAGCTGTCATTGTAGACAGGGTCTTTCCAGGTTTCCTCAGACACCCTGAAGGAATTGTAAAGAATTTCCCTGTTTTTTGGTTTTGCTTTTGAAATTCCTTTTTATAGTGGGTTTGAGCTGATTCTCGCTGCCATGTTTATGCCAGTCTAGATACACTTGATTCCCTTATGGAGACATATCAATACATAGGTTTTAAGATTCTTACTAGTCAGATATATTCCTCTGTGGGAAATATGGGGTTTTGAGTCTCTTTCACTGAGGAAGGTGTCGGTCTTGTCAATTCCAAAGTTGGTTTTTGAAACGGTCCCTGTGCTTATATCAAATTCTGGTTTTATGCATCACCCCACCTCTCCTTCCCCTTTATGCAGGCATAAGAGTGTTTTCTAAATGTGAGACTCTGTTCTCTTTCCTAACTCAGTTCACGTGTAGCCATGTTTACAGGATCTTCATAAGTGATATCTTATGATAAGTTTCTTTTTCTGTGTGACTTATTTCACTTAGAATCATCGTACCTGAATCCACTCACTTTGCTGCTACTGGTCTTATGACATTGATTTCATGGCTGAGGGATATTCCATCGTACGTAAGTACCACAATGTTTTGAACCATTTTTATATTTCCTGGGATATTTAAGGTGTACCCAAGTTGAGGTTCTTGTAGCCAGTGCAGCCCTAAATTTGGAGGTGGCACTTCTTATTGATTTTCAGTTTTCCCCAGGTATATTCCCTAGACTGGAAGTGGCCTTGGCTCTGTAGCTCTGTTGTTTACTTGTTTTAGGGAACACAATGCACTCCTCCAGTGAGGCAGTTGGCAATTTACATCCCGCCCATCAGCATAACAAGGCTCTCTGTTCTCCAGGGCCTGTCTTGCCTTTCTGGTTTTTACACATTTTGTGGATGTCCCTTTTGACCGGTGGGAAGTGATACTTCTTTGTAGTGCAGATTTGCATTGCCCGCTTGCTTGCTTGGCCAAAAAGGGCGTATGCGTTTTCTCCTGAATATATTCAGGAGAAAACGCATACGCCCTTTTTGGCCAAGTGCACCATTGTCCAAGTTGTACCCCTCTTCCTGTGCTTTACAGGCGATTCCAAGGTTCCTCTTGAAATCTGTTTCCTGCTATTTTGCCTCGCTTTCAAGTCCGCCTCGTTGACTTCCCTCAACAGATTTTTGGACGATAGTTGTCCTTTATCACTCTGCCAGTTTGTGAATTGCTGTGCCCCTGAGCTCCATTTCTCAACTCGTTTTTTGTGAGCTGAATGCAAGTCCAAAATTTTGGATCATGTCCTCTACTGGTTCCCGGTGGGTGGCTGAGACTTTGGTTAATTCTTCTTCCTGCCGGGAAATTAGAGTGACATGTGCCCGTCCAAATGCCTAACAGCTACTCTCTCATGGGTTCTCCCTCGTCCCTTCCATCCTCTGCCAAATTGGGAACCTGTGCAAACCAGGAGGTTAAAGGGCCTGTCTCTCCAAGTTGGGAGATTGATAGTAAGGCAGTTGGAAAGTCAAACTGGAGCACCAGGAGAGGGACTATTCGTTGAGTTTTAGAAACCTTTCGTATTCACAGTGTGTCCATTCTCTAGGTTTCCTGTACATGTTATAGCTGTAGTAATATTCCCTTGAACATGGAGAGTTGGGACCCATGGAATGGGGGCCATGCATTATTGCTTGAAAGGGTCTGCATTTGCTCACCCAATCTCACCAATCCTCTCAGTCCCAAGTGTCCAGCCTTATGCCACATCCAGCTGTCATTGTAGATAGGGTCTTTCCAGGTTTCCTCAGACACCCTGAAGGAATTGTAAAGAATTTCCCTGTTTTTTGGTTTTGCTTTTGAAATTCCTTTTTATAGTGGGTTTGAGCTGATTCTCGCTGCCATATTTATGCCACTCTAGACACACTTGATTCCCTTATGGAGACATATCAATACATAGGTTTTAAGATTCTTACTAGTCAGATATATTCCTCTGTGGGAAATATGGGGTTTTGAGTCTTTTTCACTGAGGAAGGTGTAGGTCTTGTCTATTCCAAAATGGTTTTTGGAACGGTCCCTGTGCTTATATCAAACTCTGGTTTTATGCATCACCCCACCTCTCCTTCCCCTTTATGCAGGCATAAGAGTGTTTTCTAAATGTGAGACTCTGTTCTCTTTCCTAACTCAGTTCACGTGTAGCCATGTTTACAGGATCTTCCTTAGTGATATCTTATGATAAGTTTCTTTTTCTGTGTGACTTATTTCACTTAGAATCATCGTACCTGAATCCACTCACTTTGCTGCTACTGGTCTTATGACATTGATTTCATGGCTGAGGGATATTCCATCGTACGTAAGTACCACAATGTTTTGAACCATTTTTATATTTCCTGGGATATTTAAGGTGTACCCAAGTTGAGGTTCTTGTAGTCAGTGCAGCCCTAAATTTGGAGGTGGCTCTTTCTTATTGATTTTCAGTTTTCCCAAGGTATATTCCCTAGACTGGAAGTGGCCTTGGCTCTGTAGCTCTGTTGTTTACTTGTTTTAGGGAACACAATGCACTCCTCCAGTGAGGCAGTTGGCAATTTATATCCCGCCCATCAGCATAACAAGGCTCCCTGTTCTCCAGTGCCTGTCTTGCCTTTCTGGTTTTTACACATTTTGTGGATGTCCCTTTTGACCGGTGGGAAGTGATACTTCTTTGTAGTGCAGAGTTGCATTGCCCGCTTGCTTGCTTGGCCAAAAAGGGCGTATGCGTTTTCTCCTGAATATATTCAGGAGAAAACGCATACGCCCTTTTTGGCCAAGTGCACCATTGTCCAAGTTGTGCCCCTCTTCCTGTGCTTTACAGGCGATTCCAAGGTACCTCTTGAAATCTGTTTCCTGCTATTTTGCCTCGCTTTCAAGTCCGCCTCGTTGACTTCCCTCAACAGATTTTTGGACGATAGTTGTCCTTTATCACTCTGCCAGTTTGTGAATTGCTGTGCCCCTGAGCTCCATTTCTCAACTCGTTTTTTGTGAGCTGAACGCAAGTCCAAAATTTTGGATCATGTCCTATACTGGTTCCCGGTGGGTGGCTGAGACTTTGGTTAATTCTTCTTCCTGCCAGGAAATTAGATTGACATGTGCCCGTCCAAATGCCTAACAGCTACTCTCTCATGGGTTCTCCCGCGTCCCTTCCATCCTCTGCCAAATTGGGAACCTGTGCAAACCAGGAGGTTAAAGGGCCTGTCTCTCCAAGTTGGGAGATTGATAGTAAGGCAGTTGGAAAGTCAAACTGGAGCACCAGGAGAGGGACTATTCGTTGAGTTTTAGAAACCTTTCGTATTCACAGTGTGTCCATTCTCTAGGTTTCCTGTACATGTTATAGCTGTAGTAATATTCCCTTGAACATGGAGAGTTGGGACCCATGGAATGGGGGCCATGCATTATTGCTTGAAAGGGTCTGCATTTGCTCACCCAATCTCACCAATCCTCTCAGTCCCAAGTGTCCAGCCTTATGCCATATCCAGCTGCCATTGTAGACAGGGTCTTTCCAGGTTTCCTCAGACACCCTGAAGGAATTGTAAAGAATTTCCCTGTTTTTTGGTTTTGCTTTTGAAATTCCTTTTTATAGTGGGTTTGAGCTGATTCTCGCTGCCATGTTTATGCCACTCTAGACACACTTGATTCCCTTATGGACATATCAATACATAGGTTTTAAGATTCTTACTAGTCAGATATATTCCTCTGTGGGAAATATGGGGTTTTGAGTCTCTTTCACTGAGGAAGGTGTCGGTCTTGTCAATTCCAAAGTTGGTTTATGAAACGGTCCCTGTGCTTAGATCAAACTCTGGTTTTATGCATCACCCCACCTCTCCTTCCCCTTTATGCAGGCATAAGCGTGTTTTCTAAATGTGAGACTCTGTTCTCTTTCCTAACTCAGTTCACGTGTAGCCATGTTTACAGGATCTTCATAAGTGATATCTTATGATAAGTTTCTTTTTCTGTGTGACTTATTTCACTTAGAATCATCGTACCTGAAACCACTCACTTTGCTGCTACTGGTCTTATGACATTGATTTCATGGCTGAGGGATATTCCATCGTACGTAAGTACCACAATGTTTTGAACCATTTTTATATTTCCTGGGATATTTAAGGTGTACCCAAGTTGAGGTTCTTGTAGTCAGTGCAGCCCTAAATTTGGAGGTGGCTCTTTCTTATTGATTTTCAGTTTTCCCAAGGTATATTCCCTAGACTGGAAGTGGCCTTGGCTCTGTAGCTCTGTTGTTTACTTGTTTTAGGGAACACAATGCACTCCTCCAGTGAGGCAGTTGGCAATTTACATCCCGCCCATCAGCATAACAAGGCTCCCAGTTCTCCAGGGCCTGTCTTGCCTTTCTGGTTTTTACACATTTTGTGGATGTCCCTTTTGACTGGTGGGAAGTGATACTTCTTTGTATTGCAGATTTGCATTGCCCGCTTGCTTGCTTGGCCAAAAAGGGTGTATGCGTTTTCTCCTGAATATATTCAGGAGAAAACGCATACGCCCTTTTTGGCCAAGTGCACCATTGTCCAAGTTGTGCCCCTCTTCCTGTGCTTTACAGGCGATTCCAACGTACCTCTTGAAATCTGTTTCCTGCGATTTTGCCTCACTTTCAAGTCCGCCTCGTTGACTTCCCTCAACAGATTTTTGGACGATAGTTGTCCTTTATCACTCTGCCAGTTTGTGAATTGCTGTGCCCCTGAGCTCCATTTCTCAACTCGTTTTTTGTGAGCTGAACGCAAGTCCAAAATTTTGGATCATGTCCTCTACTGGTTCCCGATGGGTGGCTGAGACTTTGGTTAATTCTTCTTCCTGCCGGGAAATTAGATTGACATGTGCCCGTCCAAATGCCTAACAGCTACTCTCTCATGGGTTCTCCCTCGTCCCTTCCATCCTCTGCCAAATTGGGAACCTGTGCAAACCAGGAGGTTAAAGGGCCTGTCTCTCCAAGTTGGGAGATTGATAGTAAGGCAGTTGGAAAGTCAAACTGGAGCACCAGGAGAGGGACTATTCGTTGAGTTTTAGAAACCTTTCGTATTCACAGTGTGTCCATTCTCTAGGTTTCCTGTACATGTTATAGCTGTAGTAATATTCCCTTGAACCTGGAGAGTTGGGACCCATGGAATGGGGGCCATGCATTATTGCTTGAAAGGGTCTGCATTTGCTCACCCAATCTCACCAATCCTCTCAGTCCCAAGTGTCCAGCCTTATGCCACATCCAGCTGTCATTGTAGACAGGGTCTTTCCAGGTTTCCTCAGACACCCTGAAGGAATTGTAAAGAATTTCCCTGTTTTTTGGTTTTGCTTTTGAAATTCCTTTTTATAGTGGGTTTGAGCTGATTCTCGCTGCCATGTTTATGCCACTCTAGACACACTTGATTCCCTTATGGAGACATATCAATACATAGGTTTTAAGATTCTTACTAGTCAGATATATTCCTCTGTGGGAAATATGGGGTTTTGAGTCTCTTTCACTGAGGAAGGTGTCGGTCTTGTCAATTCCAAAGTTGGTTTTTGAAACGGTCCCTGTGCTTATATCAAACTCTGGTTTTATGCATCACCCCACCTCTCCTTCCCCTTTATGCAGGCATAAGAGTGTTTTCTAAATGTGAGACTATGTTCTCTTTCCTAACTCAGTTCACGTATAGCCATGTTTACAGGATCTTCCTTAGTGATATCTTATGATAAGTTTCTTTTTCTGTGTGACTTATTTCACTTAGAATCATCGTACCTGAATCCACTCACTTTGCTGCTACTGGTCTTATGACATTGATTTCATGGCTGAGGGATATTCCATCGTACGTAAGTACCACAATGTTTTGAACCATTTTTATATTTCCTGGGATATTTAAGGTGTACCCAAGTTGAGGTTCTTGTAGCCAGTGCAGCCCTAAATTTGGAGGTGGCACTTTCTTATTGATTTTCAGTTTTCCCCAGGTATATTCCCTAGACTGGAAGTGGCCTTGGCTCTGTAGCTCTGTTGTTTACTTGTTTTAGGGAACACAATGCACTCCTCCAGTGAGGCAGTTGGCAATTTACATCCCGCCCATCAGCATAACAAGGCTCTCTGTTCTCCAGGGCCTGTCTTGCCTTTCTGGTTTTTACACATTTTGTGGATGTCCCTTTTGACTGGTGGGAAGTGATGCTTCTTTGTAGTGCAGATTTGCATTGCCCGCTTGCTTGCTTGGCCAAAAAGGGCGTATGCGTTTTCTCCTGAATATATTCAGGAGAAAACGCATACGCCCTTTTTGGCCAAGTGCACCATTGTCCAAGTTGTGCCCCTCTTCCTGTGCTTTACAGGCGATTCCAAGGTTCCTCTTGAAATCTGTTTCCTGCTATTTTGCCTCGCTTTCAAGTCCGCCTCGTTGACTTCCCTCAACAGATTTTTGGACGATAGTTGTCCTTTATCACTCTGCCAGTTTGTGAATTGCTGTGCCCCTGAGCTCCATTTCTCAACTCGTTTTTTGTGAGCTGAACGCAAGTCCAAAATTTTGGATCATGTCCTCTACTGGTTCCCGGTGGGTGGCTGAGACTTTGGTTAATTCTTCTTCCTGCCGGGAAATTAGAGTGACATGTGCCCGTCCAAATGCCTAACAGCTACTCTCTCATGGGTTCTCCCTCGTCCCTTCCATCCTCTGCCAAATTGGGAACCTGTGCAAACCAGGAGGTTAAAGGGCCTGTCTCTCCAAGTTGGGAGATTGATAGTAAGGCAGTTGGAAAGTCAAACTGGAGCACCAGGAGAGGGACTATTCGTTGAGTTTTAGAAACCTTTCGTATTCACAGTGTGTCCATTCTCTAGGTTTCCTGTACATGTTATAGCTGTAGTAATATTCCCTTGAACATGGAGAGTTGGGACCCATGGAATGGGGGCCATGCATTATTGCTTGAAAGGGTCTGCATTTGCTCACCCAATCTCACCAATCCTCTCAGTCCCAAGTGTCCAGCCTTATGCCACATCCAGCTGTCATTGTAGATAGGGTCTTTCCAGGTTTCCTCAGACACCCTGAAGGAATTGTAAAGAATTTCCCTGTTTTTTGGTTTTGCTTTTGAAATTCCTTTTTATAGTGGGTTTGAGCTGATTCTCGCTTCCATGTTTATGCCACTCTAGACACACTTGATTCCCTTATGGAGACATATCAATACATAGGTTTTAAGATTCTTACTAGTCAGATATATTCCTCTGTGGGAAATATGGGGTTTTGAGTCTCTTTCACTAAGGAAGGTGTCGGTCTTGTCAATTCCAAAGTTGGTTTTTGAAACGGTCCCTGTGCTTATATCAAACTCTGGTTTTATGCATCACCCCACCTCTCCTTCCCCTTTATGCAGGCATAAGAGTGTTTTCTAAATGTGAGACTCTGTTCTCTTTCCTAACTCAGTTCACGTGTAGCCATGTTTACAGGATCTTCCTTAGTGATATCTTATGATAAGTTTCTTTTTCTGTGTGACTTATTTCACTTAGAATCATCGTACCTAAATCCACTCACTTTGCTGCTACTGGTCTTATGACATTGATTTCATGGCTGAGGGATATTCCATCGTACGTAAGTACCACAATGTTTTCAACCATTTTTATATTTCCTGGGATATTTAAGGTGTACCCATGTTGAGGTTCTTGTAGCCAGTGCAGCCCTAAATTTGGAGGTGGCTCTTTCTTATTGATTTTCAGTTTTCCCAAGGTATATTCCCTAGACTGGAAGTGGCCTTGGCTCTGTAGCTCTGTTGTTTACTTGTTTTAGGGAACACAATGCACTCCTCCAGTGAGGCAGTTGGCAATTTACATCCCGCCCATCAGCATAACAAGGCTCCCTGTTCTCCAGGGCCTGTCTTGCCTTTCTGGTTTTTACACATTTTGTGGATGTCCCTTTTGACCGGTGGGAAGTGATACTTCTTTGTAGTGCAGATTTGCATTGCCCGCTTTCTTGCTTGGCCAAAAAGGGCCTATGCGTTTTCTCCTGAATATATTCAGGAGAAAACGCATAGGCCCTTTTTGGCCAAGTGCACCATTGTCCAAGTTGTGCCCCTCTTCCTGTGCTTTACAGGCGATTCCAACGTACCTCTTGAAATCTGTTTCCTGCTATTTTGCCTCACTTTCAAGTCCGCCTCGTTGACTTCCCTCAACAGATTTTTGGACGATAGTTGTCCTTTATCACTCTGCCAGTTTGTGAATTGCTGTGCCCCTGAGCTCCATTTCTCAACTCGTTTTTTGTGAGCTGAACGCAAGTCCAAAATTTTGGATCATGTCCTATACTGGTTCCCGGTGGGTGGCTGAGACTTTGGTTAATTCTTCTTCCTGCCGGGAAATTAGAGTGATATGTTTCCGTCCAAATGCCTAACAGCTACTCTCTCATGGGTTCTCCCTCGTCCCTTCCATCCTCTGCCAAATTGGGAACCTGTGCAAACCAGGAGGTTAAAGGGCCTGTCTCTCCAAGTTGGGAGATTGATAGTAAGGCAGTTGGAAAGTCAAACTGGAGCACCAGGAGAGGGACTATTCGTTGAGTTTTAGAAACCTTTCGTATTCACAGTGTGTCCATTCTCTAGGTTTCCTGTACATGTTATAGCTGTAGTAATATTCCCTTGAACCTGGAGAGTTGGGACCCATGGAATGGGGGCCATGCATTATTGCTTGAAAGGGTCTGCATTTGCTCACCCAATCTCACCAATCCTCTCAGTCCCAAGTGTCCAGCCTTATGCCACATCCAGCTGTCATTGTAGATAGGGTCTTTCCAGGTTTCCTCAGACACCCTGAAGGAATTGTAAAGAATTTCCCTGTTTTTTGGTTTTGCTTTTGAAATTCCTTTTTATAGTGGGTTTGAGCTGATTCTCGCTGCCATGTTTATGCCACTCTAGACACACTTGATTCCCTCATGGAGTCATATCAATACATAGGTTTTAAGATTCTTACTAGTCAGATATATTCTTCTGCGGGAAATATGGGGTTTTGAGTCTCTTTCACTAAGGAAGGTGTCGGTCTTGTCAATACCAAAGTTGGTTTTTGAAACGGTCCCTGTGCTTATATCAAACTCTGGTTTTATGCATCACCCCACCTCTCCTTCCCCTTTATGCAGGCATAAGAGTGTTTTCTAAATGTGAGACTCTGTTCTCTTTCCTAACTCAGTTCACGTGTAGCCATGTTTACAGGATCTTCATAAGTGATATCTTATGATAAGTTTCTTTTTCTGTGTGACTTATTTCACTTAGAATCATCGTACCTGAATCCACTCACTTTGCTGCTACTGTTCTTATGACATTGATTTCATCGCTGAGGGATATTCCATCATACGTAAGTACCACAATGTTTTGAACCATTTTTATATTTCCTGGGATATTTAAGGTGTACCCAAGTTGAGGTTCTTGTAGTCAGTGCAGCCTTAAATTTGGAGGTGGCTCTTTCTTATTGATTTTCAGTTTTCCCAAGGTATATTCCCTAGACTGGAAGTGGCCTTGGCTCTGTAGCTCTGTTGTTTACTTCTTTTAGGGAACACAATGCACTCCTCCAGTGAGGCAGTTGGCAATTTACATCCCGCCCATCAGCATAACAAGGCTCCCAGTTCTCCAGGGCCTGTCTTGCCTTTCTGGTTTTTACACATTTTGTGGATGTCCCTTTTGACCGGTGGGAAGTGATACTTCTTTGTAGTGCAGATTTGCATTGCCCGCTTGCTTGCTTGGCCAAAAAGGGCGTATGTGTTTTCTCCTGAATATATTCAGGAGAAAACGCATACGCCCTTTTTGGCCAAGTCACCATTGTCCAAGTTGTGCCCCTCTTCCTGTGCTTTACAGGTGATTCCAAGGTTCCTCTTGAAATCTGTTTCCTGCTATTTTGCCTCGCTTTCAAGTCCGCCTCGTTGACTTCCCTCAACAGACTTTTGGATGATAGTTGTCCTTTATCACTCTGCCAGTTTGTGAATTGCTGTGCCCCTGAGCTCCATTTCTCAACTCGTTTTTTGTGAGCTGAACGCAAGTCCAAAATTTTGGATCATGTCCTCTACTGGTTCCCGGTGGGTGGCTGAGACTTTGGTTAATTCTTCTTCCTGCCAGGAAATTAGAGTGACATGTGCCCGTCCCAATGCCTAACAGCTACTCTCTCATGGGTTCTCCCTCGTCCCTTCCATCCTCTGCCAAATTGGGAACCTGTGCAAACCAGGAGGTTAAAGGGCCTGTCTCTCCAAGTTGGGAGATTGATAGTAAGGCAGTTGGAAAGTCAAACTGGAGCACCAGGAGAGGGACTATTCGTTGAGTTTTAGAAACCTTTCGTATTCACAGTGTGTCCATTCTCTAGGTTTCCTGTACATGTTATAGCTGTAGTAATATTCCCTTGAACCTGGAGAGTTGGGACCCATGGAATGGGGGCCATGCATTATTGCTTGAAAGGGTCTGCATTTGCTCACCCAATCTCACCAATCCTCTCAGTCCCAAGTGTCCAGCCTTATGCCACATCCAGCTGTCATTGTAGATAGGGTCTTTCCAGGTTTCCTCAGACACCCTGAAGGAATTGTAAAGAATTTCCCTGTTTTTTGGTTTTGCTTTTGAAATTCCTTTTTATAGTGGGTTTCAGCTGATTCTCGCTGCCATGTTTATGCCACTCTAGACACACTTGATTCCCTTATGGAGACATATCAATACATAGGTTTTAAGATTCTTACTAGTCAGATATATTCCTCTGTGGGAAATATGGGGTTGTGAGTCTCTTTCACGGAGGAAGGTGTCGGTTTTGTCAATTCCAAAGTTGGTTTTTGAAACGGTCCCTGTGCTTATATCAAACTCTGGTTTTATGCATCACCCCACCTCTCCTTCCCCTTTATGCAGGCATAAGAGTGTTTTCTAAATGTGAGACTCTGTTCTCTTTCCTAACTCAGTTCACGTGTAGCCATGTTTACAGGATCTTCATAAGTGATATCTTATGATAAGTTTCTTTTTCTGTGTGACTTATTTCACTTAGAATCATCGTACCTGAATCCACTCACTTTGCTGCTACTGGTCTTATGACATTGATTTCATGGCTGAGGGATATTCCATCGTACGTAAGTACCACAATGTTTTGAACCATTTTTATATTTCCTGGGATATTTAAGGTGTACCCAATTTGAGGTTCTTGTAGTCAGTGCAGCCCTAAATTTGGAGGTGGCTCTTTCTTATTGATTTTCAGTTTTCCCAAGGTATATTCCCTAGACTGGAAGTGGCCTTGGCTCTGTAGCTCTGTTGTTTACTTGTTTTAGGGAACACAATGCACTCCTCCAGTGAGGCAGTTGGCAATTTATATCCCGCCCATCAGCATAACAAGGCTCCCTGTTCTCCAGGGCCTGTCTTGCCTTTCTGGTTTTTACACATTTTGTGGATGTCCCTTTTGACCGGTGGGAAGTGATACTTCTTTGTAGTGCAGATTTGCATTGCCCGCTTGCTTGCTTGGCCAAAAAGGGCGTATGCGTTTTCTCCTGAATATATTCAGGAGAAAACGCATACGCCCTTTTTGGCCAAGTGCACCATTGTCCAAGTTGTGCCCCTCTTCCTGTGCTTTACAGGCGATTCCAACGTACCTCTTGAAATCTGTTTCCTGCAATTTTGCCTCGCTTTCAAGTCCGCCTCGTTGACTTCCCTCAACAGATTTTTGGACGATAGTTGTCCTTTATCACTCTGCCAGTTTGTGAATTGCTGTGCCCCTGAGCTCCATTTCTCAACTCGTTTTTTGTGAGCTGAACGCAAGTCCAAAATTTTGGATCATGTCCTATACTGGTTCCCGGTGGGTGGCTGAGACTTTGGTTAATTCTTCTTCCTGCCGGGAAATTAGAGTGACATGTGCCCGTCCAAATGCCTAACAGCTACTCTCTCATGAGTTCTCCCTCGTCCCTTCCATCCTCTGGCAAATTGGGAACCTGTGCAAACCAGGAGGTTAAAGGGCCTGTCTCTCCAAGTTGGGAGATTGATAGTAAGGCAGTTGGAAAGTCAAACTGGAGCACCAGGAGAGGGACTATTCGTTGAGTTTTAGAAACCTTTCGTATTCACAGTGTGTCCATTCTCTAGGTTTCCTGTACATGTTATAGCTGTAGTAATATTCCCTTGAACCTGGAGAGTTGGGACCCATGGAATGGGGGCCATGCATTATTGCTTGAAAGGGTCTGCATTTGCTCACCCAATCTCACCAATCCTCTCAGTCCCAAGTGTCCAGCCTTATGCCACATCCAGCTGTCATTGTAAACAGGGTCTTTCCAGGTTTCCTCAGACACCCTGAAGAATTGTAAAGAATTTCCCTGTTTTTTGTTTTTGCTTTTGAAATTCCTTTTTATAGTGGGTTTGAGCTGATTCTCGCTGCCATGTTTATGCCACTCTAGACACACTTGATTCCCTTATGGAGACATATCAATACATAGGTTTTAAGATTCTTACTAGTCAGATATATTCCTCTGTGGGAAATATGGGGTTTTGAGTCTCTTTCACGGAGGAAGGTGTCGGTTTTGTCAATTCCAAAGTTGGTTTTTGAAACGGTCCCTGTGCTTATATCAAACTCTGGTTTTATGCATCACCCCACCTCTCCTTCCCCTTTATGCAGGCATAAGAGTGTTTTCTAAATGTGAGACTCTGTTCTCTTTCCTAACTCAGTTCACGTGTAGCCATGTTTACAGGATCTTCATAAGTGATATCTTATGATAAGTTTCTTTTTCTGTGTGACTTATTTCACTTAGAATCATCGTACCTGAATCCACTCACTTTGCTGCTACTGGTCTTATGACATTGATTTCATGGCTGAGGGATATTCCATCGTACGTAAGTACCACAATGTTTTGAACCATTTTTATATTTCCTGGGATATTTAAGGTGTACCCAAGTTGAGGTTCTTGTAGCCAGTGCAGCCCTAAATTTGGAGGTGGCACTTTCTTATTGATTTTCAGTTTTCCCCAGGTATATTCCCTAGACTGGAAGTGGCCTTGGCTCTGTAGCTCTGTTGTTTACTTGTTTTAGGGAACACAATGCACTCCTCCAGTGAGGCAGTTGGCAATTTATATCCCGCCCATCAGCATAACAAGGCTCCCTGTTCTCCAGGGCCTGTCTTGCCTTTCTGGTTTTTACACATTTTGTGGATGTCCCTTTTGACCGGTGGGAAGTGATACTTCTTTGTAGTGCAGATTTGCATTGCCCGCTTGCTTGCTTGGCCAAAAAGGGCGTATGCGTTTTCTCCTGAATATATTCAGGAGAAAACGCATACGCCCTTTTTGGCCAAGTGCACCATTGTCCAAGTTGTGCCCCTCTTCCTGTGCTTTACAGGCGATTCCAACGTACCTCTTGAAATCTGTTTCCTGCAATTTTGCCTCGCTTTCAAGTCCGCCTCGTTGACTTCCCTCAACAGATTTTTGGACGATAGTTGTCCTTTATCACTCTGCCAGTTTGTGAATTGCTGTGCCCCTGAGCTCCATTTCTCAACTCGTTTTTTGTGAGCTGAACGCAAGTCCAAAATTTTGGATCATGTCCTATACTGGTTCCCGGTGGGTGGCTGAGACTTTGGTTAATTCTTCTTCCTGCCGGGAAATTAGAGTGACATGTGCCCGTCCAAATGCCTAACAGCTACTCTCTCATGGGTTCTCCCTCGTCCCTTCCATCCTCTGCCAAATTGGGAACCTGTGCAAACCAGGAGGTTAAAGGGCCTGTCTCTCCAAGTTGGGAGATTGATAGTAAGGCAGTTGGAAAGTCAAACTGGAGCACCAGGAGAGGGACTATTCGTTGAGTTTTAGAAACCTTTCGTATTCACAGTGTGTCCATTCTCTAGGTTTCCTGTACATGTTATAGCTGTAGTAATATTCCCTTGAACCTGGAGAGTTGGGACCCATGGAATGGGGGCCATGCATTATTGCTTGAAAGGGTCTGCATTTGCTCACCCAATCTCACCAATCCTCTCAGTCCCAAGTGTCCAGCCTTATGCCACATCCAGCTGTCATTGTAGACAGGGTCTTTCCAGGTTTCCTCAGACACCCTGAAGGAATTGTAAAGAATTTCCCTGTTTTTTGGTTTTGCTTTTGAAATTCCTTTTTATAGTGGGTTTGAGCTGATTCTCGCTGCCATGTTTATGCCACTCTAGACACACTTGATTCCCTTATGGAGACATATCAATACATAGGTTTTAAGATTCTTACTAGTCAGATATATTCCTCTGTGGGAAATATGGGGTTTTGAGTCTCTTTCACTGAGGAAGGTGTCGGTCTTGTCAATTCCAAAGTTGGTTTTTGAAACGGTCCCTGTGCTTATATCAAACTCTGGTTTTATGCATCACCCCACCTCTCCTTCCCCTTTATGCAGGCATAAGAGTGTTTTCTAAATGTGAGACTATGTTCTCTTTCCTAACTCAGTTCACGTATAGCCATGTTTACAGGATCTTCCTTAGTGATATCTTATGATAAGTTTCTTTTTCTGTGTGACTTATTTCACTTAGAATCATCGTACCTGAATCCACTCACTTTGCTGCTACTGGTCTTATGACATTGATTTCATGGCTGAGGGATATTCCATCGTACGTAAGTACCACAATGTTTTGAACCATTTTTATATTTCCTGGGATATTTAAGGTGTACCCAAGTTGAGGTTCTTGTAGCCAGTGCAGCCCTAAATTTGGAGGTGGCACTTTCTTATTGATTTTCAGTTTTCCCCAGGTATATTCCCTAGACTGGAAGTGGCCTTGGCTCTGTAGCTCTGTTGTTTACTTGTTTTAGGGAACACAATGCACTCCTCCAGTGAGGCAGTTGGCAATTTACATCCCGCCCATCAGCATAACAAGGCTCTCTGTTCTCCAGGGCCTGTCTTGCCTTTCTGGTTTTTACACATTTTGTGGATGTCCCTTTTGACCGGTGGGAAGTGATACTTCTTTGTAGTGCAGATTTGCATTGCCCGCTTGCTTGCTTGGCCAAAAAGGGCGTATGCGTTTTCTCCTGAATATATTCAGGAGAAAACGCATACGCCCTTTTTGGCCAAGTGCACCATTGTCCAAGTTGTGCCCCTCTTCCTGTGCTTTACAGGTGATTCCAAGGTTCCTCTTGAAATCTGTTTCCTGCTATTTTGCCTCGCTTTCAAGTCCGCCTCGTTGACTTCCCTCAACAGACTTTTGGATGATAGTTGTCCTTTATCACTCTGCCAGTTTGTGAATTGCTGTGCCCCTGAGCTCCATTTCTCAACTCGTTTTTTGTGAGCTGAACGCAAGTCCAAAATTTTGGATCATGTCCTCTACTGGTTCCCGGTGGGTGGCTGAGACTTTGGTTAATTCTTCTTCCTGCCAGGAAATTAGAGTGACATGTGCCCGTCCCAATGCCTAACAGCTACTCTCTCATGGGTTCTCCCTCGTCCCTTCCATCCTCTGCCAAATTGGGAACCTGTGCAAACCAGGAGGTTAAAGGGCCTGTCTCTCCAAGTTGGGAGATTGATAGTAAGGCAGTTGGAAAGTCAAACTGGAGCACCAGGAGAGGGACTATTCGTTGAGTTTTAGAAACCTTTCGTATTCACAGTGTGTCCATTCTCTAGGTTTCCTGTACATGTTATAGCTGTAGTAATATTCCCTTGAACCTGGAGAGTTGGGACCCATGGAATGGGGGCCATGCATTATTGCTTGAAAGGGTCTGCATTTGCTCACCCAATCTCACCAATCCTCTCAGTCCCAAGTGTCCAGCCTTATGCCACATCCAGCTGTCATTGTAGATAGGGTCTTTCCAGGTTTCCTCAGACACCCTGAAGGAATTGTAAAGAATTTCCCTGTTTTTTGGTTTTGCTTTTGAAATTCCTTTTTATAGTGGGTTTCAGCTGATTCTCGCTGCCATGTTTATGCCACTCTAGACACACTTGATTCCCTTATGGAGACATATCAATACATAGGTTTTAAGATTCTTACTAGTCAGATATATTCCTCTGTGGGAAATATGGGGTTGTGAGTCTCTTTCACGGAGGAAGGTGTCGGTTTTGTCAATTCCAAAGTTGGTTTTTGAAACGGTCCCTGTGCTTATATCAAACTCTGGTTTTATGCATCACCCCACCTCTCCTTCCCCTTTATGCAGGCATAAGAGTGTTTTCTAAATGTGAGACTCTGTTCTCTTTCCTAACTCAGTTCACGTGTAGCCATGTTTACAGGATCTTCATAAGTGATATCTTATGATAAGTTTCTTTTTCTGTGTGACTTATTTCACTTAGAATCATCGTACCTGAATCCACTCACTTTGCTGCTACTGGTCTTATGACATTGATTTCATGGCTGAGGGATATTCCATCGTACGTAAGTACCACAATGTTTTGAACCATTTTTATATTTCCTGGGATATTTAAGGTGTACCCAATTTGAGGTTCTTGTAGTCAGTGCAGCCCTAAATTTGGAGGTGGCTCTTTCTTATTGATTTTCAGTTTTCCCAAGGTATATTCCCTAGACTGGAAGTGGCCTTGGCTCTGTAGCTCTGTTGTTTACTTGTTTTAGGGAACACAATGCACTCCTCCAGTGAGGCAGTTGGCAATTTATATCCCGCCCATCAGCATAACAAGGCTCCCTGTTCTCCAGGGCCTGTCTTGCCTTTCTGGTTTTTACACATTTTGTGGATGTCCCTTTTGACCGGTGGGAAGTGATACTTCTTTGTAGTGCAGATTTGCATTGCCCGCTTGCTTGCTTGGCCAAAAAGGGCGTATGCGTTTTCTCCTGAATATATTCAGGAGAAAACGCATACGCCCTTTTTGGCCAAGTGCACCATTGTCCAAGTTGTGCCCCTCTTCCTGTGCTTTACAGGCGATTCCAACGTACCTCTTGAAATCTGTTTCCTGCAATTTTGCCTCGCTTTCAAGTCCGCCTCGTTGACTTCCCTCAACAGATTTTTGGACGATAGTTGTCCTTTATCACTCTGCCAGTTTGTGAATTGCTGTGCCCCTGAGCTCCATTTCTCAACTCGTTTTTTGTGAGCTGAACGCAAGTCCAAAATTTTGGATCATGTCCTATACTGGTTCCCGGTGGGTGGCTGAGACTTTGGTTAATTCTTCTTCCTGCCGGGAAATTAGAGTGACATGTGCCCGTCCAAATGCCTAACAGCTACTCTCTCATGAGTTCTCCCTCGTCCCTTCCATCCTCTGGCAAATTGGGAACCTGTGCAAACCAGGAGGTTAAAGGGCCTGTCTCTCCAAGTTGGGAGATTGATAGTAAGGCAGTTGGAAAGTCAAACTGGAGCACCAGGAGAGGGACTATTCGTTGAGTTTTAGAAACCTTTCGTATTCACAGTGTGTCCATTCTCTAGGTTTCCTGTACATGTTATAGCTGTAGTAATATTCCCTTGAACCTGGAGAGTTGGGACCCATGGAATGGGGGCCATGCATTATTGCTTGAAAGGGTCTGCATTTGCTCACCCAATCTCACCAATCCTCTCAGTCCCAAGTGTCCAGCCTTATGCCACATCCAGCTGTCATTGTAAACAGGGTCTTTCCAGGTTTCCTCAGACACCCTGAAGAATTGTAAAGAATTTCCCTGTTTTTTGTTTTTGCTTTTGAAATTCCTTTTTATAGTGGGTTTGAGCTGATTCTCGCTGCCATGTTTATGCCACTCTAGACACACTTGATTCCCTTATGGAGACATATCAATACATAGGTTTTAAGATTCTTACTAGTCAGATATATTCCTCTGTGGGAAATATGGGGTTTTGAGTCTCTTTCACTGAGGAAGGTGTCGGTCTTGTCAATTCCAAAGTTGGTTTTTGAAACGGTCCCTGTGCTTATATCAAACTCTGGTTTTATGCATCACCCCACCTCTCCTTCCCCTTTATGCAGGCATAAGAGTGTTTTCTAAATGTGAGACTCTGTTCTCTTTCCTAACTCAGTTCACGTGTAGCCATGTTTACAGGATCTTCCTTAGTGATATCTTATGATAAGTTTCTTTTTCTGTGTGACTTATTTCACTTAGAATCATCGTACCTGAATCCACTCACTTTGCTGCTACTGGTCTTATGACATTGATTTCATGGCTGAGGGATATTCCATCGTACGTAAGTACCACAATGTTTTGAACCATTTTTATATTTCCTGGGATATTTAAGGTGTACCCAAGTTGAGGTTCTTGTAGCCAGTGCAGCCCTAAATTTGGAGGTGGCACTTTCTTATTGATTTTCAGTTTTCCCCAGGTATATTCCCTAGACTGGAAGTGGCCTTGGCTCTGTAGCTCTGTTGTTTACTTGTTTTAGGGAACACAATGCACTCCTCCAGTGAGGCAGTTGGCAATTTACATCCCGCCCATCAGCATAACAAGGCTCTCTGTTCTCCAGGGCCTGTCTTGCCTTTCTGGTTTTTACACATTTTGTGGATGTCCCTTTTGACCGGTGGGAAGTGATACTTCTTTGTAGTGCAGATTTGCATTGCCCGCTTGCTTGCTTGGCCAAAAAGGGCGTATGCGTTTTCTCCTGAATATATTCAGGAGAAAACGCATACGCCCTTTTTGGCCAAGTGCACCATTGTCCAAGTTGTGCCCCTCTTCCTGTGCTTTACAGGTGATTCCAAGGTTCCTCTTGAAATCTGTTTCCTGCTATTTTGCCTCACTTTCAAGTCCGCCTCGTTGACTTCCCTCAACAGACTTTTGGATGATAGTTGTCCTTTATCACTCTGCCAGTTTGTGAATTGCTGTGCCCCTGAGCTCCATTTCTCAACTCGTTTTTTGTGAGCTGAACGCAAGTCCAAAATTTTGGATCATGTCCTCTACTGGTTCCCGGTGGGTGGCTGAGACTTTGGTTAATTCTTCTTCCTGCCAGGAAATTAGAGTGACATGTGCCCGTCCCAATGCCTAACAGCTACTCTCTCATGGGTTCTCCCTCGTCCCTTCCATCCTCTGCCAAATTGGGAACCTGTGCAAACCAGGAGGTTAAAGGGCCTGTCTCTCCAAGTTGGGAGATTGATAGTAAGGCAGTTGGAAAGTCAAACTGGAGCACCAGGAGAGGGACTATTCGTTGAGTTTTAGAAACCTTTCGTATTCACAGTGTGTCCATTCTCTAGGTTTCCTGTACATGTTATAGCTGTAGTAATATTCCCTTGAACCTGGAGAGTTGGGACCCATGGAATGGGGGCCATGCATTATTGCTTGAAAGGGTCTGCATTTGCTCACCCAATCTCACCAATCCTCTCAGTCCCAAGTGTCCAGCCTTATGCCACATCCAGCTGTCATTGTAGATAGGGTCTTTCCAGGTTTCCTCAGACACCCTGAAGGAATTGTAAAGAATTTCCCTGTTTTTTGGTTTTGCTTTTGAAATTCCTTTTTATAGTGGGTTTCAGCTGATTCTCGCTGCCATGTTTATGCCACTCTAGACACACTTGATTCCCTTATGGAGACATATCAATACATAGGTTTTAAGATTCTTACTAGTCAGATATATTCCTCTGTGGGAAATATGGGGTTGTGAGTCTCTTTCACGGAGGAAGGTGTCGGTTTTGTCAATTCCAAAGTTGGTTTTTGAAACGGTCCCTGTGCTTATATCAAACTCTGGTTTTATGCATCACCCCACCTCTCCTTCCCCTTTATGCAGGCATAAGAGTGTTTTCTAAATGTGAGACTCTGTTCTCTTTCCTAACTCAGTTCACGTGTAGCCATGTTTACAGGATCTTCATAAGTGATATCTTATGATAAGTTTCTTTTTCTGTGTGACTTATTTCACTTAGAATCATCGTACCTGAATCCACTCACTTTGCTGCTACTGGTCTTATGACATTGATTTCATGGCTGAGGGATATTCCATCGTACGTAAGTACCACAATGTTTTGAACCATTTTTATATTTCCTGGGATATTTAAGGTGTACCCAATTTGAGGTTCTTGTAGTCAGTGCAGCCCTAAATTTGGAGGTGGCTCTTTCTTATTGATTTTCAGTTTTCCCAAGGTATATTCCCTAGACTGGAAGTGGCCTTGGCTCTGTAGCTCTGTTGTTTACTTGTTTTAGGGAACACAATGCACTCCTCCAGTGAGGCAGTTGGCAATTTATATCCCGCCCATCAGCATAACAAGGCTCCCTGTTCTCCAGGGCCTGTCTTGCCTTTCTGGTTTTTACACATTTTGTGGATGTCCCTTTTGACCGGTGGGAAGTGATACTTCTTTGTAGTGCAGATTTGCATTGCCCGCTTGCTTGCTTGGCCAAAAAGGGCGTATGCGTTTTCTCCTGAATATATTCAGGAGAAAACGCATACGCCCTTTTTGGCCAAGTGCACCATTGTCCAAGTTGTGCCCCTCTTCCTGTGCTTTACAGGCGATTCCAACGTACCTCTTGAAATCTGTTTCCTGCAATTTTGCCTCGCTTTCAAGTCCGCCTCGTTGACTTCCCTCAACAGATTTTTGGACGATAGTTGTCCTTTATCACTCTGCCAGTTTGTGAATTGCTGTGCCCCTGAGCTCCATTTCTCAACTCGTTTTTTGTGAGCTGAACGCAAGTCCAAAATTTTGGATCATGTCCTATACTGGTTCCCGGTGGGTGGCTGAGACTTTGGTTAATTCTTCTTCCTGCCGGGAAATTAGAGTGACATGTGCCCGTCCAAATGCCTAACAGCTACTCTCTCATGAGTTCTCCCTCGTCCCTTCCATCCTCTGGCAAATTGGGAACCTGTGCAAACCAGGAGGTTAAAGGGCCTGTCTCTCCAAGTTGGGAGATTGATAGTAAGGCAGTTGGAAAGTCAAACTGGAGCACCAGGAGAGGGACTATTCGTTGAGTTTTAGAAACCTTTCGTATTCACAGTGTGTCCATTCTCTAGGTTTCCTGTACATGTTATAGCTGTAGTAATATTCCCTTGAACCTGGAGAGTTGGGACCCATGGAATGGGGGCCATGCATTATTGCTTGAAAGGGTCTGCATTTGCTCACCCAATCTCACCAATCCTCTCAGTCCCAAGTGTCCAGCCTTATGCCACATCCAGCTGTCATTGTAAACAGGGTCTTTCCAGGTTTCCTCAGACACCCTGAAGAATTGTAAAGAATTTCCCTGTTTTTTGTTTTTGCTTTTGAAATTCCTTTTTATAGTGGGTTTGAGCTGATTCTCGCTGCCATGTTTATGCCACTCTAGACACACTTGATTCCCTTATGGAGACATATCAATACATAGGTTTTAAGATTCTTACTAGTCAGATATATTCCTCTGTGGGAAATATGGGGTTTTGAGTCTCTTTCACGGAGGAAGGTGTCGGTTTTGTCAATTCCAAAGTTGGTTTTTGAAACGGTCCCTGTGCTTATATCAAACTCTGGTTTTATGCATCACCCCACCTCTCCTTCCCCTTTATGCAGGCATAAGAGTGTTTTCTAAATGTGAGACTCTGTTCTCTTTCCTAACTCAGTTCACGTGTAGCCATGTTTACAGGATCTTCATAAGTGATATCTTATGATAAGTTTCTTTTTCTGTGTGACTTATTTCACTTAGAATCATCGTACCTGAATCCACTCACTTTGCTGCTACTGGTCTTATGACATTGATTTCATGGCTGAGGGATATTCCATCGTACGTAAGTACCACAATGTTTTGAACCATTTTTATATTTCCTGGGATATTTAAGGTGTACCCAAGTTGAGGTTCTTGTAGCCAGTGCAGCCCTAAATTTGGAGGTGGCACTTTCTTATTGATTTTCAGTTTTCCCCAGGTATATTCCCTAGACTGGAAGTGGCCTTGGCTCTGTAGCTCTGTTGTTTACTTGTTTTAGGGAACACAATGCACTCCTCCAGTGAGGCAGTTGGCAATTTATATCCCGCCCATCAGCATAACAAGGCTCCCTGTTCTCCAGGGCCTGTCTTGCCTTTCTGGTTTTTACACATTTTGTGGATGTCCCTTTTGACCGGTGGGAAGTGATACTTCTTTGTAGTGCAGATTTGCATTGCCCGCTTGCTTGCTTGGCCAAAAAGGGCGTATGCGTTTTCTCCTGAATATATTCAGGAGAAAACGCATACGCCCTTTTTGGCCAAGTGCACCATTGTCCAAGTTGTGCCCCTCTTCCTGTGCTTTACAGGCGATTCCAACGTACCTCTTGAAATCTGTTTCCTGCAATTTTGCCTCGCTTTCAAGTCCGCCTCGTTGACTTCCCTCAACAGATTTTTGGACGATAGTTGTCCTTTATCACTCTGCCAGTTTGTGAATTGCTGTGCCCCTGAGCTCCATTTCTCAACTCGTTTTTTGTGAGCTGAACGCAAGTCCAAAATTTTGGATCATGTCCTATACTGGTTCCCGGTGGGTGGCTGAGACTTTGGTTAATTCTTCTTCCTGCCGGGAAATTAGAGTGACATGTGCCCGTCCAAATGCCTAACAGCTACTCTCTCATGGGTTCTCCCTCGTCCCTTCCATCCTCTGCCAAATTGGGAACCTGTGCAAACCAGGAGGTTAAAGGGCCTGTCTCTCCAAGTTGGGAGATTGATAGTAAGGCAGTTGGAAAGTCAAACTGGAGCACCAGGAGAGGGACTATTCGTTGAGTTTTAGAAACCTTTCGTATTCACAGTGTGTCCATTCTCTAGGTTTCCTGTACATGTTATAGCTGTAGTAATATTCCCTTGAACCTGGAGAGTTGGGACCCATGGAATGGGGGCCATGCATTATTGCTTGAAAGGGTCTGCATTTGCTCACCCAATCTCACCAATCCTCTCAGTCCCAAGTGTCCAGCCTTATGCCACATCCAGCTGTCATTGTAGACAGGGTCTTTCCAGGTTTCCTCAGACACCCTGAAGGAATTGTAAAGAATTTCCCTGTTTTTTGGTTTTGCTTTTGAAATTCCTTTTTATAGTGGGTTTGAGCTGATTCTCGCTGCCATGTTTATGCCACTCTAGACACACTTGATTCCCTTATGGAGACATATCAATACATAGGTTTTAAGATTCTTACTAGTCAGATATATTCCTCTGTGGGAAATATGGGGTTTTGAGTCTCTTTCACTGAGGAAGGTGTCGGTCTTGTCAATTCCAAAGTTGGTTTTTGAAACGGTCCCTGTGCTTATATCAAACTCTGGTTTTATGCATCACCCCACCTCTCCTTCCCCTTTATGCAGGCATAAGAGTGTTTTCTAAATGTGAGACTATGTTCTCTTTCCTAACTCAGTTCACGTATAGCCATGTTTACAGGATCTTCCTTAGTGATATCTTATGATAAGTTTCTTTTTCTGTGTGACTTATTTCACTTAGAATCATCGTACCTGAATCCACTCACTTTGCTGCTACTGGTCTTATGACATTGATTTCATGGCTGAGGGATATTCCATCGTACGTAAGTACCACAATGTTTTGAACCATTTTTATATTTCCTGGGATATTTAAGGTGTACCCAAGTTGAGGTTCTTGTAGCCAGTGCAGCCCTAAATTTGGAGGTGGCACTTTCTTATTGATTTTCAGTTTTCCCCAGGTATATTCCCTAGACTGGAAGTGGCCTTGGCTCTGTAGCTCTGTTGTTTACTTGTTTTAGGGAACACAATGCACTCCTCCAGTGAGGCAGTTGGCAATTTACATCCCGCCCATCAGCATAACAAGGCTCTCTGTTCTCCAGGGCCTGTCTTGCCTTTCTGGTTTTTACACATTTTGTGGATGTCCCTTTTGACTGGTGGGAAGTGATGCTTCTTTGTAGTGCAGATTTGCATTGCCCGCTTGCTTGCTTGGCCAAAAAGGGCGTATGCGTTTTCTCCTGAATATATTCAGGAGAAAACGCATACGCCCTTTTTGGCCAAGTGCACCATTGTCCAAGTTGTGCCCCTCTTCCTGTGCTTTACAGGCGATTCCAAGGTTCCTCTTGAAATCTGTTTCCTGCTATTTTGCCTCGCTTTCAAGTCCGCCTCGTTGACTTCCCTCAACAGATTTTTGGACCATAGTTGTCCTTTATCACTCTGCCAGTTTGTGAATTGCTGTGCCCCTGAGCTCCATTTCTCAACTCGTTTTTTGTGAGCTGAACGCAAGTCCAAAATTTTGGATCATGTCCTCTACTGGTTCCCGGTGGGTGGCTGAGACTTTGGTTAATTCTTCTTCCTGCCGGGAAATTAGAGTGACATGTGCCCGTCCAAATGCCTAACAGCTACTCTCTCATGGGTTCTCCCTCGTCCCTTCCATCCTCTGCCAAATTGGGAACCTGTGCAAACCAGGAGGTTAAAGGGCCTGTCTCTCCAAGTTGGGAGATTGATAGTAAGGCAGTTGGAAAGTCAAACTGGAGCACCAGGAGAGGGACTATTCGTTGAGTTTTAGAAACCTTTCGTATTCACAGTGTGTCCATTCTCTAGGTTTCCTGTACATGTTATAGCTGTAGTAATATTCCCTTGAACATGGAGAGTTGGGACCCATGGAATGGGGGCCATGCATTATTGCTTGAAAGGGTCTGCATTTGCTCACCCAATCTCACCAATCCTCTCAGTCCCAAGTGTCCAGCCTTATGCCACATCCAGCTGTCATTGTAGATAGGGTCTTTCCAGGTTTCCTCAGACACCCTGAAGGAATTGTAAAGAATTTCCCTGTTTTTTGGTTTTGCTTTTGAAATTCCTTTTTATAGTGGGTTTGAGCTGATTCTCGCTTCCATGTTTATGCCACTCTAGACACACTTGATTCCCTTATGGAGACATATCAATACATAGGTTTTAAGATTCTTACTAGTCAGATATATTCCTCTGTGGGAAATATGGGGTTTTGAGTCTCTTTCACTAAGGAAGGTGTCGGTCTTGTCAATTCCAAAGTTGGTTTTTGAAACGGTCCCTGTGCTTATATCAAACTCTGGTTTTATGCATCACCCCACCTCTCCTTCCCCTTTATGCAGGCATAAGAGTGTTTTCTAAATGTGAGACTCTGTTCTCTTTCCTAACTCAGTTCACGTGTAGCCATGTTTACAGGATCTTCCTTAGTGATATCTTATGATAAGTTTCTTTTTCTGTGTGACTTATTTCACTTAGAATCATCGTACCTAAATCCACTCACTTTGCTGCTACTGGTCTTATGACATTGATTTCATGGCTGAGGGATATTCCATCGTACGTAAGTACCACAATGTTTTCAACCATTTTTATATTTCCTGGGATATTTAAGGTGTACCCATGTTGAGGTTCTTGTAGCCAGTGCAGCCCTAAATTTGGAGGTGGCTCTTTCTTATTGATTTTCAGTTTTCCCAAGGTATATTCCCTAGACTGGAAGTGGCCTTGGCTCTGTAGCTCTGTTGTTTACTTGTTTTAGGGAACACAATGCACTCCTCCAGTGAGGCAGTTGGCAATTTACATCCCGCCCATCAGCATAACAAGGCTCCCTGTTCTCCAGGGCCTGTCTTGCCTTTCTGGTTTTTACACATTTTGTGGATGTCCCTTTTGACCGGTGGGAAGTGATACTTCTTTGTAGTGCAGATTTGCATTGCCCGCTTTCTTGCTTGGCCAAAAAGGGCCTATGCGTTTTCTCCTGAATATATTCAGGAGAAAACGCATAGGCCCTTTTTGGCCAAGTGCACCATTGTCCAAGTTGTGCCCCTCTTCCTGTGCTTTACAGGCGATTCCAACGTACCTCTTGAAATCTGTTTCCTGCTATTTTGCCTCACTTTCAAGTCCGCCTCGTTGACTTCCCTCAACAGATTTTTGGACGATAGTTGTCCTTTATCACTCTGCCAGTTTGTGAATTGCTGTGCCCCTGAGCTCCATTTCTCAACTCGTTTTTTGTGAGCTGAACGCAAGTCCAAAATTTTGGATCATGTCCTATACTGGTTCCCGGTGGGTGGCTGAGACTTTGGTTAATTCTTCTTCCTGCCGGGAAATTAGAGTGATATGTTTCCGTCCAAATGCCTAACAGCTACTCTCTCATGGGTTCTCCCTCGTCCCTTCCATCCTCTGCCAAATTGGGAACCTGTGCAAACCAGGAGGTTAAAGGGCCTGTCTCTCCAAGTTGGGAGATTGATAGTAAGGCAGTTGGAAAGTCAAACTGGAGCACCAGGAGAGGGACTATTCGTTGAGTTTTAGAAACCTTTCGTATTCACAGTGTGTCCATTCTCTAGGTTTCCTGTACATGTTATAGCTGTAGTAATATTCCCTTGAACATGGAGAGTTGGGACCCATGGAATGGGGGCCATGCATTATTGCTTGAAAGGGTCTGCATTTGCTCACCCAATCTCACCAATCCTCTCAGTCCCAAGTGTCCAGCCTTATGCCACATCCAGCTGTCATTGTAGATAGGGTCTTTCCAGGTTTCCTCAGACACCCTGAAGGAATTGTAAAGAATTTCCCTGTTTTTTGGTTTTGCTTTTGAAATTCCTTTTTATAGTGGGTTTGAGCTGATTCTCGCTGCCATGTTTATGCCACTCTAGACACACTTGATTCCCTTATGGAGACATATCAATACATAGGTTTTAAGATTCTTACTAGTCAGATATATTCCTCTGTGGGAAATATGGGGTTTTGAGTCTCTTTCACTAAGGAAGGTGTCGGTCTTGTCAATTCCAAAGTTGGTTTTTGAAACGGTCCCTGTGCTTATATCAAACTCTGGTTTTATGCATCACCCCACCTCTCCTTCCCCTTTATGCAGGCATAAGAGTGTTTTCTAAATGTGAGACTCTGTTCTCTTTCCTAACTCAGTTCACGTGTAGCCATGTTTACAGGATCTTCCTTAGTGATATCTTATGATAAGTTTCTTTTTCTGTGTGACTTATTTCACTTAGAATCATCGTACCTAAATCCACTCACTTTGCTGCTACTGGTCTTATGACATTGATTTCATGGCTGAGGGATATTCCATCGTACGTAAGTACCACAATGTTTTCAACCATTTTTATATTTCCTGGGATATTTAAGGTGTACCCATGTTGAGGTTCTTGTAGCCAGTGCAGCCCTAAATTTGGAGGTGGCTCTTTCTTATTGATTTTCAGTTTTCCCAAGGTATATTCCCTAGACTGGAAGTGGCCTTGGCTCTGTAGCTCTGTTGTTTACTTGTTTTAGGGAACACAATGCACTCCTCCAGTGAGGCAGTTGGCAATTTACATCCCGCCCATCAGCATAACAAGGCTCCCTGTTCTCCAGGGCCTGTCTTGCCTTTCTGGTTTTTACACATTTTGTGGATGTCCCTTTTGACCGGTGGGAAGTGATACTTCTTTGTAGTGCAGATTTGCATTGCCCGCTTTCTTGCTTGGCCAAAAAGGGCCTATGCGTTTTCTCCTGAATATATTCAGGAGAAAACGCATAGGCCCTTTTTGGCCAAGTGCACCATTGTCCAAGTTGTGCCCCTCTTCCTGTGCTTTACAGGCGATTCCAACGTACCTCTTGAAATCTGTTTCCTGCTATTTTGCCTCACTTTCAAGTCCGCCTCGTTGACTTCCCTCAACAGATTTTTGGACGATAGTTGTCCTTTATCACTCTGCCAGTTTGTGAATTGCTGTGCCCCTGAGCTCCATTTCTCAACTCGTTTTTTGTGAGCTGAACGCAAGTCCAAAATTTTGGATCATGTCCTATACTGGTTCCCGGTGGGTGGCTGAGACTTTGGTTAATTCTTCTTCCTGCCGGGAAATTAGAGTGATATGTTTCCGTCCAAATGCCTAACAGCTACTCTCTCATGGGTTCTCCCTCGTCCCTTCCATCCTCTGCCAAATTGGGAACCTGTGCAAACCAGGAGGTTAAAGGGCCTGTCTCTCCAAGTTGGGAGATTGATAGTAAGGCAGTTGGAAAGTCAAACTGGAGCACCAGGAGAGGGACTATTCGTTGAGTTTTAGAAACCTTTCGTATTCACAGTGTGTCCATTCTCTAGGTTTCCTGTACATGTTATAGCTGTAGTAATATTCCCTTGAACCTGGAGAGTTGGGACCCATGGAATGGGGGCCATGCATTATTGCTTGAAAGGGTCTGCATTTGCTCACCCAATCTCACCAATCCTCTCAGTCCCAAGTGTCCAGCCTTATGCCACATCCAGCTGTCATTGTAGATAGGGTCTTTCCAGGTTTCCTCAGACACCCTGAAGGAATTGTAAAGAATTTCCCTGTTTTTTGGTTTTGCTTTTGAAATTCCTTTTTATAGTGGGTTTGAGCTGATTCTCGCTGCCATGTTTATGCCACTCTAGACACACTTGATTCCCTCATGGAGTCATATCAATACATAGGTTTTAAGATTCTTACTAGTCAGATATATTCTTCTGCGGGAAATATGGGGTTTTGAGTCTCTTTCACTAAGGAAGGTGTCGGTCTTGTCAATACCAAAGTTGGTTTTTGAAACGGTCCCTGTGCTTATATCAAACTCTGGTTTTATGCATCACCCCACCTCTCCTTCCCCTTTATGCAGGCATAAGAGTGTTTTCTAAATGTGAGACTCTGTTCTCTTTCCTAACTCAGTTCACGTGTAGCCATGTTTACAGGATCTTCATAAGTGATATCTTATGATAAGTTTCTTTTTCTGTGTGACTTATTTCACTTAGAATCATCGTACCTGAATCCACTCACTTTGCTGCTACTGTTCTTATGACATTGATTTCATCGCTGAGGGATATTCCATCATACGTAAGTACCACAATGTTTTGAACCATTTTTATATTTCCTGGGATATTTAAGGTGTACCCAAGTTGAGGTTCTTGTAGTCAGTGCAGCCTTAAATTTGGAGGTGGCTCTTTCTTATTGATTTTCAGTTTTCCCAAGGTATATTCCCTAGACTGGAAGTGGCCTTGGCTCTGTAGCTCTGTTGTTTACTTCTTTTAGGGAACACAATGCACTCCTCCAGTGAGGCAGTTGGCAATTTACATCCCGCCCATCAGCATAACAAGGCTCCCAGTTCTCCAGGGCCTGTCTTGCCTTTCTGGTTTTTACACATTTTGTGGATGTCCCTTTTGACCGGTGGGAAGTGATACTTCTTTGTAGTGCAGATTTGCATTGCCCGCTTGCTTGCTTGGCCAAAAAGGGCGTATGCGTTTTCTCCTGAATATATTCAGGAGAAAACGCATACGCCCTTTTTGGCCAAGTGCACCATTGTCCAAGTTGTGCCCCTCTTCCTGTGCTTTACAGGTGATTCCAAGGTTCCTCTTGAAATCTGTTTCCTGCTATTTAGCCTCGCTTTCAAGTCCGCCTCGTTGACTTCCCTCAACAGACTTTTGGATGATAGTTGTCCTTTATCACTCTGCCAGTTTGTGAATTGCTGTGCCCCTGAGCTCCATTTCTCAACTCGTTTTTTGTGAGCTGAACGCAAGTCCAAAATTTTGGATCATGTCCTCTACTGGTTCCCGGTGGGTGGCTGAGACTTTGGTTAATTCTTCTTCCTGCCAGGAAATTAGAGTGACATGTGCCCGTCCCAATGCCTAACAGCTACTCTCTCATGGGTTCTCCCTCGTCCCTTCCATCCTCTGGCAAATTGGGAACCTGTGCAAACCAGGAGGTTAAAGGGCCTGTCTCTCCAAGTTGGGAGATTGATAGTAAGGCAGTTGGAAAGTCAAACTGGAGCACCAGGAGAGGGACTATTCGTTGAGTTTTAGAAACCTTTCGTATTCACAGTGTGTCCATTCTCTAGGTTTCCTGTACATGTTATAGCTGTAGTAATATTCCCTTGAACCTGGAGAGTTGGGACCCATGGAATGGGGGCCATGCATTATTGCTTGAAAGGGTCTGCATTTGCTCACCCAATCTCACCAATCCTCTCAGTCCCAAGTGTCCAGCCTTATGCCACATCCAGCTGTCATTGTAGATAGGGTCTTTCCAGGTTTCCTCAGACACCCTGAAGGAATTGTAAAGAATTTCCCTGTTTTTTGGTTTTGCTTTTGAAATTCCTTTTTATAGTGGGTTTCAGCTGATTCTCGCTGCCATGTTTATGCCACTCTAGACACACTTGATTCCCTTATGGAGACATATCAATACATAGGTTTTAAGATTCTTACTAGTCAGATATATTCCTCTGTGGGAAATATGGGGTTGTGAGTCTCTTTCACGGAGGAAGGTGTCGGTTTTGTCAATTCCAAAGTTGGTTTTTGAAACGGTCCCTGTGCTTATATCAAACTCTGGTTTTATGCATCACCCCACCTCTCCTTCCCCTTTATGCAGGCATAAGAGTGTTTTCTAAATGTGAGACTCTGTTCTCTTTCCTAACTCAGTTCACGTGTAGCCATGTTTACAGGATCTTCATAAGTGATATCTTATGATAAGTTTCTTTTTCTGTGTGACTTATTTCACTTAGAATCATCGTACCTGAATCCACTCACTTTGCTGCTACTGGTCTTATGACATTGATTTCATGGCTGAGGGATATTCCATCGTACGTAAGTACCACAATGTTTTGAACCATTTTTATATTTCCTGGGATATTTAAGGTGTACCCAATTTGAGGTTCTTGTAGTCAGTGCAGCCCTAAATTTGGAGGTGGCTCTTTCTTATTGATTTTCAGTTTTCCCAAGGTATATTCCCTAGACTGGAAGTGGCCTTGGCTCTGTAGCTCTGTTGTTTACTTGTTTTAGGGAACACAATGCACTCCTCCAGTGAGGCAGTTGGCAATTTATATCCCGCCCATCAGCATAACAAGGCTCCCTGTTCTCCAGGGCCTGTCTTGCCTTTCTGGTTTTTACACATTTTGTGGATGTCCCTTTTGACCGGTGGGAAGTGATACTTCTTTGTAGTGCAGATTTGCATTGCCCGCTTGCTTGCTTGGCCAAAAAGGGCGTATGCGTTTTCTCCTGAATATATTCAGGAGAAAACGCATACGCCCTTTTTGGCCAAGTGCACCATTGTCCAAGTTGTGCCCCTCTTCCTGTGCTTTACAGGCGATTCCAACGTACCTCTTGAAATCTGTTTCCTGCAATTTTGCCTCGCTTTCAAGTCCGCCTCGTTGACTTCCCTCAACAGATTTTTGGACGATAGTTGTCCTTTATCACTCTGCCAGTTTGTGAATTGCTGTGCCCCTGAGCTCCATTTCTCAACTCGTTTTTTGTGAGCTGAACGCAAGTCCAAAATTTTGGATCATGTCCTATACTGGTTCCCGGTGGGTGGCTGAGACTTTGGTTAATTCTTCTTCCTGCCGGGAAATTAGAGTGACATGTGCCCGTCCAAATGCCTAACAGCTACTCTCTCATGAGTTCTCCCTCGTCCCTTCCATCCTCTGGCAAATTGGGAACCTGTGCAAACCAGGAGGTTAAAGGGCCTGTCTCTCCAAGTTGGGAGATTGATAGTAAGGCAGTTGGAAAGTCAAACTGGAGCACCAGGAGAGGGACTATTCGTTGAGTTTTAGAAACCTTTCGTATTCACAGTGTGTCCATTCTCTAGGTTTCCTGTACATGTTATAGCTGTAGTAATATTCCCTTGAACCTGGAGAGTTGGGACCCATGGAATGGGGGCCATGCATTATTGCTTGAAAGGGTCTGCATTTGCTCACCCAATCTCACCAATCCTCTCAGTCCCAAGTGTCCAGCCTTATGCCACATCCAGCTGTCATTGTAAACAGGGTCTTTCCAGGTTTCCTCAGACACCCTGAAGAATTGTAAAGAATTTCCCTGTTTTTTGTTTTTGCTTTTGAAATTCCTTTTTATAGTGGGTTTGAGCTGATTCTCGCTGCCATGTTTATGCCACTCTAGACACACTTGATTCCCTTATGGAGACATATCAATACATAGGTTTTAAGATTCTTACTAGTCAGATATATTCCTCTGTGGGAAATATGGGGTTTTGAGTCTCTTTCACGGAGGAAGGTGTCGGTTTTGTCAATTCCAAAGTTGGTTTTTGAAACGGTCCCTGTGCTTATATCAAACTCTGGTTTTATGCATCACCCCACCTCTCCTTCCCCTTTATGCAGGCATAAGAGTGTTTTCTAAATGTGAGACTCTGTTCTCTTTCCTAACTCAGTTCACGTGTAGCCATGTTTACAGGATCTTCATAAGTGATATCTTATGATAAGTTTCTTTTTCTGTGTGACTTATTTCACTTAGAATCATCGTACCTGAATCCACTCACTTTGCTGCTACTGGTCTTATGACATTGATTTCATGGCTGAGGGATATTCCATCGTACGTAAGTACCACAATGTTTTGAACCATTTTTATATTTCCTGGGATATTTAAGGTGTACCCAATTTGAGGTTCTTGTAGTCAGTGCAGCCCTAAATTTGGAGGTGGCTCTTTCTTATTGATTTTCAGTTTTCCCAAGGTATATTCCCTAGACTGGAAGTGGCCTTGGCTCTGTAGCTCTGTTGTTTACTTGTTTTAGGGAACACAATGCACTCCTCCAGTGAGGCAGTTGGCAATTTATATCCCGCCCATCAGCATAACAAGGCTCCCTGTTCTCCAGGGCCTGTCTTGCCTTTCTGGTTTTTACACATTTTGTGGATGTCCCTTTTGACCGGTGGGAAGTGATACTTCTTTGTAGTGCAGATTTGCATTGCCCGCTTGCTTGCTTGGCCAAAAAGGGCGTATGCGTTTTCTCCTGAATATATTCAGGAGAAAACGCATACGCCCTTTTTGGCCAAGTGCACCATTGTCCAAGTTGTGCCCCTCTTCCTGTGCTTTACAGGCGATTCCAACGTACCTCTTGAAATCTGTTTCCTGCAATTTTGCCTCGCTTTCAAGTCCGCCTCGTTGACTTCCCTCAACAGATTTTTGGACGATAGTTGTCCTTTATCACTCTGCCAGTTTGTGAATTGCTGTGCCCCTGAGCTCCATTTCTCAACTCGTTTTTTGTGAGCTGAACGCAAGTCCAAAATTTTGGATCATGTCCTATACTGGTTCCCGGTGGGTGGCTGAGACTTTGGTTAATTCTTCTTCCTGCCGGGAAATTAGAGTGACATGTGCCCGTCCAAATGCCTAACAGCTACTCTCTCATGGGTTCTCCCTCGTCCCTTCCATCCTCTGCCAAATTGGGAACCTGTGCAAACCAGGAGGTTAAAGGGCCTGTCTCTCCAAGTTGGGAGATTGATAGTAAGGCAGTTGGAAAGTCAAACTGGAGCACCAGGAGAGGGACTATTCGTTGAGTTTTAGAAACCTTTCGTATTCACAGTGTGTCCATTCTCTAGGTTTCCTGTACATGTTATAGCTGTAGTAATATTCCCTTGAACCTGGAGAGTTGGGACCCATGGAATGGGGGCCATGCATTATTGCTTGAAAGGGTCTGCATTTGCTCACCCAATCTCACCAATCCTCTCAGTCCCAAGTGTCCAGCCTTATGCCACATCCAGCTGTCATTGTAGATAGGGTCTTTCCAGGTTTCCTCAGACACCCTGAAGGAATTGTAAAGAATTTCCCTGTTTTTTGGTTTTGCTTTTGAAATTCCTTTTTATAGTGGGTTTGAGCTGATTCTCGCTGCCATGTTTATGCCACTCTAGACACACTTGATTCCCTTATGGAGACATATCAATACATAGGTTTTAAGATTCTTACTAGTCAGATATATTCCTCTGTGGGAAATATGGGGTTTTGAGTCTCTTTCACGAAGGAAGGTGTCGGTTTTGTCAATTCCAAAGTTGGTTTTTGAAACGGTCCCTGTGCTTATATCAAACTCTGGTTTTATGCATCACCCCACCTCTCCTTCCCATTTATGAAGGCATAAGAGTGTTTTCTAAATGTGAGACTCTGTTCTCTTTCCTAACTCAGTTCACGTGTAGCCATGTTTACAGGATCTTCATAAGTGATATCTTATGATAAGTTTCTTTTTCTGTGTGACTTATTTCACTTAGAATCATCGTACCTGAATCCACTCACTTTGCTGCTACTGGTCTTATGACATTGATTTCATGGCTGAGGGATATTCCATCGTACGTAAGTACCACAATGTTTTGAACCATTTTTATATTTCCTGGGATATTTAAGGTGTACCCAAGTTGAGGTTCTTGTAGCCAGTGCAGCCCTAAATTTGGAGGTGGCTCTTTCTTATTGATTTTCAGTTTTCCCAAGGTATATTCCCTAGACTGGAAGTGGCCTTGGCTCTGTAGCTCTGTTGTTTACTTGTTTTAGGGAACACAATGCACTCCTCCAGTGAGGCAGTTGGCAATTTATATCCCGCCCATCAGCATAACAAGGCTCCCTGTTCTCCAGGGCCTGTCTTGCCTTTCTGGTTTTTACACATTTTGTGGATGTCCCTTTTGACCGGTGGGAAGTGATACTTCTTTGTAGTGCAGATTTGCATTGCCCGCTTGCTTGCTTGGCCAAAAAGGGCGTATGCGTTTTCTCCTGAATATATTCAGGAGAAAACGCATACGCCCTTTTTGGCCAAGTGCACCATTGTCCAAGTTGTGCCCCTCTTCCTGTGCTTTACAGGCGATTCCAACGTACCTCTTGAAATCTGTTTCCTGCAATTTTGCCTCGCTTTCAAGTCCGCCTCGTTGACTTCCCTCAACAGATTTTTGGACGATAGTTGTCCTTTATCACTCTGCCAGTTTGTGAATTGCTGTGCCCCTGAGCTCCATTTCTCAACTCGTTTTTTGTGAGCTGAACGCAAGTCCAAAATTTTGGATCATGTCCTATACTGGTTCCCGGTGGGTGGCTGAGACTTTGGTTAATTCTTCTTCCTGACGGGAAATTAGAGTGACATGTGCCCGTCCAAATGCCTAACAGCTACTCTCTCATGGGTTCTCCCTCGTCCCTTCCATCCTCTGCCAAATTGGGAACCTGTGCAAACCAGGAGGTTAAAGGGCCTGTCTCTCCAAGTTGGGAGATTGATAGTAAGGCAGTTGGAAAGTCAAACTGGAGCACCAGGAGAGGGACTATTCGTTGAGTTTTAGAAACCTTTCGTATTCACAGTGTGTCCATTCTCTAGGTTTCCTGTACATGTTATAGCTGTAGTAATATTCCCTTGAACCTGGAGAGTTGGGACCCATGGAATGGGGGCCATGCATTATTGCTTGAAAGGGTCTGCATTTGCTCACCCAATCTCACCAATCCTCTCAGTCCCAAGTGTCCAGCCTTATGCCACATCCAGCTGTCATTGTAGATAGGGACTTTCCAGGTTTCCTCAGACACCCTGAAGGAATTGTAAAGAATTTCCCTGTTTTTTTGTTTTGCTTTTGAAATTCCTTTTTATAGTGGGTTTCAGCTGATTCTCGCTGCCATGTTTATGCCACTCTAGACACACTTGATTCCCTTATGGAGACATATCAATACATAGGTTTTAAGATTCTTACTAGTCAGATATATTCCTCTGTGGGAAATATGGGGTTTTGAGTCTCTTTCACGGAGGAAGGTGTCGGTTTTGTCAATTCCAAAGTTGGTTTTTGAAACGGTCCCTGTGCTTATATCAAACTCTGGTTTTATGCATCACCCCACCTCTCCTTCCCCTTTATGCAGGCATAAGAGTGTTTTCTAAATGTGAGACTCTGTTCTCTTTCCTAACTCAGTTCACGTGTAGCCATGTTTACAGGATCTTCATAAGTGATATCTTATGATAAGTTTCTTTTTCTGTGTGACTTATTTCACTTAGAATCATCGTACCTGAATCCACTCACTTTGCTGCTACTGGTCTTATGACATTGATTTCATGGCTGAGGGATATTCCATCGTACGTAAGTACCACAATGTTTTGAACCATTTTTATATTTCCTGGGATATTTAAGGTGTACCCAAGTTGAGGTTCTTGTAGCCAGTGCAGCCCTAAATTTGGAGGTGGCTCTTTCTTATTGATTTTCAGTTTTCCCAAGGTATATTCCCTAGACTGGAAGTGGCCTTGGCTCTGTAGCTCTGTTGTTTACTTGTTTTAGGGAACACAATGCACTCCTCCAGTGAGGCAGTTGGCAATTTATATCCCGCCCATCAGCATAACAAGGCTCCCTGTTCTCCAGGGCCTGTCTTGCCTTTCTGGTTTTTACACATTTTGTGGATGTCCCTTTTGACCGGTGGGAAGTGATACTTCTTTGTAGTGCAGATTTGCATTGCCCGCTTGCTTGCTTGGCCAAAAAGGGCGTATGCGTTTTCTCCTGAATATATTCAGGAGAAAACGCATACGCCCTTTTTGGCCAAGTGCACCATTGTCCAAGTTGTGCCCCTCTTCCTGTGCTTTACAGGCGATTCCAACGTACCTCTTGAAATCTGTTTCCTGCAATTTTGCCTCGCTTTCAAGTCCGCCTCGTTGACTTCCCTCAACAGATTTTTGGACGATAGTTGTCCTTTATCACTCTGCCAGTTTGTGAATTGCTGTGCCCCTGAGCTCCATTTCTCAACTCGTTTTTTGTGAGCTGAACGCAAGTCCAAAATTTTGGATCATGTCCTATACTGGTTCCCGGTGGGTGGCTGAGACTTTGGTTAATTCTTCTTCCTGACGGGAAATTAGAGTGACATGTGCCCGTCCAAATGCCTAACAGCTACTCTCTCATGGGTTCTCCCTCGTCCCTTCCATCCTCTGCCAAATTGGGAACCTGTGCAAACCAGGAGGTTAAAGGGCCTGTCTCTCCAAGTTGGGAGATTGATAGTAAGGCAGTTGGAAAGTCAAACTGGAGCACCAGGAGAGGGACTATTCGTTGAGTTTTAGAAACCTTTCGTATTCACAGTGTGTCCATTCTCTAGGTTTCCTGTACATGTTATAGCTGTAGTAATATTCCCTTGAACCTGGAGAGTTGGGACCCATGGAATGGGGGCCATGCATTATTGCTTGAAAGGGTCTGCATTTGCTCACCCAATCTCACCAATCCTCTCAGTCCCAAGTGTCCAGCCTTATGCCACATCCAGCTGTCATTGTAGATAGGGACTTTCCAGGTTTCCTCAGACACCCTGAAGGAATTGTAAAGAATTTCCCTGTTTTTTTGTTTTGCTTTTGAAATTCCTTTTTATAGTGGGTTTCAGCTGATTCTCGCTGCCATGTTTATGCCACTCTAGACACACTTGATTCCCTTATGGAGACATATCAATACATAGGTTTTAAGATTCTTACTAGTCAGATATATTCCTCTGTGGGAAATATGGGGTTTTGAGTCTCTTTCACGGAGGAAGGTGTCGGTTTTGTCAATTCCAAAGTTGGTTTTTGAAACGGTCCCTGTGCTTATATCAAACTCTGGTTTTATGCATCACCCCACCTCTCCTTCCCCTTTATGCAGGCATAAGAGTGTTTTCTAAATGTGAGACTCTGTTCTCTTTCCTAACTCAGTTCACGTGTAGCCATGTTTACAGGATCTTCATAAGTGATATCTTATGATAAGTTTCTTTTTCTGTGTGACTTATTTCACTTAGAATCATCGTACCTGAATCCACTCACTTTGCTGCTACTGGTCTTATGACATTGATTTCATGGCTGAGGGATATTCCATCGTACGTAAGTACCACAATGTTTTGAACCATTTTTATATTTCCTGGGATATTTAAGGTGTACCCAATTTGAGGTTCTTGTAGTCAGTGCAGCCCTAAATTTGGAGGTGGCTCTTTCTTATTGATTTTCAGTTTTCCCAAGGTATATTCCCTAGACTGGAAGTGGCCTTGGCTCTGTAGCTCTGTTGTTTACTTGTTTTAGGGAACACAATGCACTCCTCCAGTGAGGCAGTTGGCAATTTATATCCCGCCCATCAGCATAACAAGGCTCCCTGTTCTCCAGGGCCTGTCTTGCCTTTCTGGTTTTTACACATTTTGTGGATGTCCCTTTTGACCGGTGGGAAGTGATACTTCTTTGTAGTGCAGATTTGCATTGCCCGCTTGCTTGCTTGGCCAAAAAGGGCGTATGCGTTTTCTCCTGAATATATTCAGGAGAAAACGCATACGCCCTTTTTGGCCAAGTGCACCATTGTCCAAGTTGTGCCCCTCTTCCTGTGCTTTACAGGCGATTCCAACGTACCTCTTGAAATCTGTTTCCTGCAATTTTGCCTCGCTTTCAAGTCCGCCTCGTTGACTTCCCTCAACAGATTTTTGGACGATAGTTGTCCTTTATCACTCTGCCAGTTTGTGAATTGCTGTGCCCCTGAGCTCCATTTCTCAACTCGTTTTTTGTGAGCTGAACGCAAGTCCAAAATTTTGGATCATGTCCTATACTGGTTCCCGGTGGGTGGCTGAGACTTTGGTTAATTCTTCTTCCTGCCGGGAAATTAGAGTGACATGTGCCCGTCCAAATGCCTAACAGCTACTCTCTCATGGGTTCTCCCTCGTCCCTTCCATCCTCTGGCAAATTGGGAACCTGTGAAAACCAGGAGGTTAAAGGGCCTGTCTCTCCAATTTGGGAGATTGATAGTAAGGCAGTTGGAAAGTCAAACTGGAGCACCAGGAGAGGGACTATTCGTTGAGTTTTAGAAACCTTTCGTATTCACAGTGTGTCCATTCTCTAGGTTTCCTGTACATGTTATAGCTGTAGTAATATTCCCTTGAACCTGGAGAGTTGGGACCCATGGAATGGGGGCCATGCATTATTGCTTGAAAGGGTCTGCATTTGCTCACCCAATCTCACCAATCCTCTCAGTCCCAAGTGTCCAGCCTTATGCCACATCCAGCTGTCATTGTAGATAGGGTCTTTCCAGGTTTCCTCAGACACCCTGAAGGAATTGTAAAGAATTTCCCTGTTTTTTGGTTTTGCTTTTGAAATTCCTTTTTATAGTGGGTTTGAGCTGATTCTCGCTGCCATGTTTATGCCACTCTAGACACACTTGATTCCCTTATGGAGACATATCAATACATAGGTTTTAAGATTCTTACTAGTCAGATATATTCCTCTGTGGGAAATATGGGGTTTTGAGTCTCTTTCACGAAGGAAGGTGTCGGTTTTGTCAATTCCAAAGTTGGTTTTTGAAACGGTCCCTGTGCTTATATCAAACTCTGGTTTTATGCATCACCCCACCTCTCCTTCCCATTTATGAAGGCATAAGAGTGTTTTCTAAATGTGAGACTCTGTTCTCTTTCCTAACTCAGTTCACGTGTAGCCATGTTTACAGGATCTTCATAAGTGATATCTTATGATAAGTTTCTTTTTCTGTGTGACTTATTTCACTTAGAATCATCGTACCTGAATCCACTCACTTTGCTGCTACTGGTCTTATGACATTGATTTCATGGCTGAGGGATATTCCATCGTACGTAAGTACCACAATGTTTTGAACCATTTTTATATTTCCTGGGATATTTAAGGTGTACCCAATTTGAGGTTCTTGTAGTCAGTGCAGCCCTAAATTTGGAGGTGGCTCTTTCTTATTGATTTTCAGTTTTTCCAAGGTATATTCCCTAGACTGGAAGTGGCCTTGGCTCTGTAGCTCTGTTGTTTACTTGTTTTAGGGAACACAATGCACTCCTCCAGTGAGGCAGTTGGCAATTTATATCCCGCCCATCAGCATAACAAGGCTCCCTGTTCTCCAGGGCCTGTCTTGCCTTTCTGGTTTTTACACATTTTGTGGATGTCCCTTTTGACCGGTGGGAAGTGATACTTCTTTGTAGTGCAGATTTGCATTGCCCGCTTGCTTGCTTGGCCAAAAAGGGCGTATGCGTTTTCTCCTGAATATATTCAGGAGAAAACGCATACGCCCTTTTTGGCCAAGTGCACCATTGTCCAAGTTGTGCCCCTCTTCCTGTGCTTTACAGGCGATTCCAACGTACCTCTTGAAATCTGTTTCCTGCAATTTTGCCTCGCTTTCAAGTCCGCCTCGTTGACTTCCCTCAACAGATTTTTGGACGATAGTTGTCCTTTATCACTCTGCCAGTTTGTGAATTGCTGTGCCCCTGAGCTCCATTTCTCAACTCGTTTTTTGTGAGCTGAACGCAAGTCCAAAATTTTGGATCATGTCCTATACTGGTTCCCGGTGGGTGGCTGAGACTTTGGTTAATTCTTCTTCCTGCCGGGAAATTAGAGTGACATGTGCCCGTCCAAATGCCTAACAGCTACTCTCTCATGGGTTCTCCCTCGTCCCTTCCATCCTCTGGCAAATTGGGAACCTGTGAAAACCAGGAGGTTAAAGGGCCTGTCTCTCCAATTTGGGAGATTGATAGTAAGGCAGTTGGAAAGTCAAACTGGAGCACCAGGAGAGGGACTATTCGTTGAGTTTTAGAAACCTTTCGTATTCACAGTGTGTCCATTCTCTAGGTTTCCTGTACATGTTATAGCTGTAGTAATATTCCCTTGAACCTGGAGAGTTGGGACCCATGGAATGGGGGCCATGCATTATTGCTTGAAAGGGTCTGCATTTGCTCACCCAATCTCACCAATCCTCTCAGTCCCAAGTGTCCAGCCTTATGCCACATCCAGCTGTCATTGTAGATAGGGTCTTTCCAGGTTTCCTCAGACACCCTGAAGGAATTGTAAAGAATTTCCCTGTTTTTTGGTTTTGCTTTTGAAATTCCTTTTTATAGTGGGTTTGAGCTGATTCTCGCTGCCATGTTTATGCCACTCTAGACACACTTGATTCCCTTATGGAGACATATCAATACATAGGTTTTAAGATTCTTACTAGTCAGATATATTCCTCTGTGGGAAATATGGGGTTTTGAGTCTCTTTCACGAAGGAAGGTGTCGGTTTTGTCAATTCCAAAGTTGGTTTTTGAAACGGTCCCTGTGCTTATATCAAACTCTGGTTTTATGCATCACCCCACCTCTCCTTCCCATTTATGAAGGCATAAGAGTGTTTTCTAAATGTGAGACTCTGTTCTCTTTCCTAACTCAGTTCACGTGTAGCCATGTTTACAGGATCTTCATAAGTGATATCTTATGATAAGTTTCTTTTTCTGTGTGACTTATTTCACTTAGAATCATCGTACCTGAATCCACTCACTTTGCTGCTACTGGTCTTATGACATTGATTTCATGGCTGAGGGATATTCCATCGTACGTAAGTACCACAATGTTTTGAACCATTTTTATATTTCCTGGGATATTTAAGGTGTACCCAAGTTGAGGTTCTTGTAGCCAGTGCAGCCCTAAATTTGGAGGTGGCTCTTTCTTATTGATTTTCAGTTTTCCCAAGGTATATTCCCTAGACTGGAAGTGGCCTTGGCTCTGTAGCTCTGTTGTTTACTTGTTTTAGGGAACACAATGCACTCCTCCAGTGAGGCAGTTGGCAATTTATATCCCGCCCATCAGCATAACAAGGCTCCCTGTTCTCCAGGGCCTGTCTTGCCTTTCTGGTTTTTACACATTTTGTGGATGTCCCTTTTGACCGGTGGGAAGTGATACTTCTTTGTAGTGCAGATTTGCATTGCCCGCTTGCTTGCTTGGCCAAAAAGGGCGTATGCGTTTTCTCCTGAATATATTCAGGAGAAAACGCATACGCCCTTTTTGGCCAAGTGCACCATTGTCCAAGTTGTGCCCCTCTTCCTGTGCTTTACAGGCGATTCCAACGTACCTCTTGAAATCTGTTTCCTGCAATTTTGCCTCGCTTTCAAGTCCGCCTCGTTGACTTCCCTCAACAGATTTTTGGACGATAGTTGTCCTTTATCACTCTGCCAGTTTGTGAATTGCTGTGCCCCTGAGCTCCATTTCTCAACTCGTTTTTTGTGAGCTGAACGCAAGTCCAAAATTTTGGATCATGTCCTATACTGGTTCCCGGTGGGTGGCTGAGACTTTGGTTAATTCTTCTTCCTGCCGGGAAATTAGAGTGACATGTGCCCGTCCAAATGCCTAACAGCTACTCTCTCATGGGTTCTCCCTCGTCCCTTCCATCCTCTGCCAAATTGGGAACCTGTGCAAACCAGGAGGTTAAAGGGCCTGTCTCTCCAAGTTGGGAGATTGATAGTAAGGCAGTTGGAAAGTCAAACTGGAGCACCAGGAGAGGGACTATTCGTTGAGTTTTAGAAACCTTTCGTATTCACAGTGTGTCCATTCTCTAGGTTTCCTGTACATGTTATAGCTGTAGTAATATTCCCTTGAACCTGGAGAGTTGGGACCCATGGAATGGGGGCCATGCATTATTGCTTGAAAGGGTCTGCATTTGCTCACCCAATCTCACCAATCCTCTCAGTCCCAAGTGTCCAGCCTTATGCCACATCCAGCTGTCATTGTAGATAGGGTCTTTCCAGGTTTCCTCAGACACCCTGAAGGAATTGTAAAGAATTTCCCTGTTTTTTGGTTTTGCTTTTGAAATTCCTTTTTATAGTGGGTTTGAGATGATTCTCGCTGCCATGTTTATGCCACTCTAGACACACTTGATTCCCTTATGGAGACATATCAATACATAGGTTTTAAGATTCTTACTAGTCAGATATATTCCTCTGTGGGAAATATGGGGTTTTGAGTCTCTTTCACTGAGGAAGGTGTCGGTCTTGTCAATTCCAAAGTTGGTTTTTGAAACGGTCCCTGTGCTTATATCAAACTCTGGTTTTATGCATCACCCCACCTCTCCTTCCCCTTTATGCAGGCATAAGAGTGTTTTCTAAATGTGAGACTCTGTTCTCTTTCCTAACTCAGTTCACGTGTAGCCATGTTTACAGGATCTTCATAAGTGATATCTTATGATAAGTTTCTTTTTCTGTGTGACTTATTTCACTTAGAATCATCGTACCTGAATCCACTCACTTTGTTGCTACTGGTCTTATGACATTGATTTCATGGCTGAGGGATATTCCATCGTACGTAAGTACCACAATGTTTTGAACCATTTTTATATTTCCTGGGATATTTAAGGTGTACCCAAGTTGAGGTTCTTGTAGTCAGTGCAGCCCTAAATTTGGAGGTGGCTCTCTCTTATTGATTTTCAGTTTTCCCAAGGTATATTCCCTAGACTGGAAGTGGCCTTGGCTCTGTAGCTCTGTTGTTTACTTGTTTTAGGGAACACAATGCACTCCTCCAGTGAGGCAGTTGGCAATTTATATCCCACCCATCAGCATAACAAGGCTCCCAGTTCTCCAGGGCCTGTCTTGCCTTTCTGGTTTTTACACATTTTGTGGATGTCCCTTTTGACCGGTGGGAAATGATACTTCCTTGTAGTGCAGATTTGCATTGCCCGCTTGCTTGCTTGGCCAAAAAGGGCGTATGCGTTTTCTCCTGAATATATTCAGGAGAAAACGCATACGCCCTTTTTGGCCAAGTGCACCATTGTCCAAGTTGTGCCCCTCTTCCTGTGCTTTACAGGCGATTCCAAGGTACCTCTTGAAATCTGTTTCCTGCTATTTTGCCTCGCTTTCAAGTCCGCCTCGTTGACTTCCCTCAACAGATTTTTGGACGATAGTTGTCCTTTATCACTCTGCCAGTTTGTGAATTGCTGTGCCCCTGAGCTCCATTTCTCAACTCGTTTTTTGTGAGCTGAACGCAAGTCCAAAATTTTGGATCATGTCCTATACTGGTTTCCGGTGGGTGGCTGAGACTTTGGTTAATTCTTCTTCCTGCCGGGAAATTAGAGTGACATGTGCCCGTCCAAATGCCTAACAGCTACTCTCTCATGGGTTCTCCCTCGTCCCTTCCATCCTCTGCCAAATTGGGAACCTGTGCAAACCAGGAGGTTAAAGGGCCTGTCTCTCCAAGTTGGGAGATTGATAGTAAGGCAGTTGGAAAGTCAAACTGGAGCACCAAGAGAGGGACTATTCGTTGAGTTTTAGAAACCTTTCGTATTCACAGTGTGTCCATTCTCTAGGTTTCCTGTACATGTTATAGCTGTAGTAATATTCCCTTGAACCTGGAGAGTTGGGACCCATGGAATGGGGGCCATGCATTATTGCTTGAAAGGGTCTGCATTTGCTCACCCAATCTCACCAATCCTCTCAGTCCCAAGTGTCCAGCCTTATGCCACATCCAGCTGTCATTGTAGATAGGGACTTTCCAGGTTTCCTCAGACACCCTGAAGGAATTGTAAAGAATTTCCCTGTTTTTTGGTTTTGCTTTTGAAATTCCTTTTTATAGTGGGTTTCAGCTGATTCTCGCTGCCATGTTTATGCCACTCTAGACACACTTGATTCCCTTATGGAGACATATCAATACATAGGTTTTAAGATTCTTACTAGTCAGATATATTCCTCTGTGGGAAATATGGGGTTTTGAGTCTCTTTCACTGAGGAAGGTGTCGGTCTTGTCAACTCCAAAGTTGGTTTTTGAAACGGTCCCTGTGCTTATATCAAACTCTGGTTTTATGCATCACCCCACCTCTCCTTCCCCTTTATGCAGGCATAAGCGTGTTTTCTAAATGTGAGACTCTGTTCTCTTTCCTAACTCAGTTCACGTGTAGCCATGTTTACAGGATCTTCATAAGTGATATCTTATGATAAGTTTCTTTTTCTGTGTGACTTATTTCACTTAGAATCATCGTACCTGAATCCACTCACTTTGCTGCTACTGGTCTTATGACATTGATTTCATGGCTGAGGGATATTCCATCGTACGTAAGTACCACAATGTTTTGAACCATTTTTATATTTCCTGGGATATTTAAGGTGTACCCAAGTTGAGGTTCTTGTAGTCAGTGCAGCCCTAAATTTGGAGGTGGCTCTTTCTTATTGATTTTCAGTTTTCCCAAGGTATATTCCCTAGACTGGAAGTGGCCTTGGCTCTGTAGCTCTGTTGTTTACTTGTTTTAGGGAACACAATGCACTCCTCCAGTGAGGCAGTTGGCAATTTACATCCCGCCCATCAGCATAACAAGGCTCCCAGTTCTCCAGGGCCTGTCTTGCCTTTCTGGTTTTTACACATTTTGTGGATGTCCCTTTTGACCGGTGGGAAGTGATACTTCTTTGTAGTGCAGAGTTGCATTGCCCGCTTGCTTGCTTGGCCAAAAAGGGCGTATGCGTTTTCTCCTGAATATATTCAGGAGAAAACGCATACGCCCTTTTTGGCCAAGTGCACCATTGTCCAAGTTGTGCCCCTCTTCCTGTGCTGTACAGGCGATTGCAAGGTACCTCTTGAAATCTGTTTCCTGCTATTTTGCCTCGCTTTCAAGTCCGCCTCGTTGACTTCCCTCAACAGATTTTTGGACGATAGTTGTCCTTTATCACTCTGCCAGTTTGTGAATTGCTGTGCCCCTGAGCTCCATTTCTCAACTCGTTTTTTGTGAGCTGAACACAAGTACAAAATTTTGGATCATGTCCTATACAGGTTCCCGGTGGGTGGCTGAGACTTTGGTTAATTCTTCTTCCTGCCGGGAAATTAGAGTGACATGTGCCCGTCCAAATGCCTAACAGCTACTCTCTCATGGGTTCTCCCTCGTCCCTTCCATCCTATGGCAAATTGGGAACCTGTGAAAACCAGGAGGTTAAAGGGCCTGTCTCTCCAAGTTGGGAGATTGATAGTAAGGCAGTTGGAAAGTCAAACTGGAGCAACAGGAGAGGGACTATTCATTGAGTTTTAGAAACCTTTCGTATTCACAGTGTGTACATTCTCAAGGTTTCCTGTACATGTTATAGCTGTAGTAATATTCCCTTGAACCTGGAGAGTTGGGACCCATGGAATGGGGGCCATGCATTATTGCTTGAAAGGGTCTGCATTTGCTCACCCAATCTCACCAATCCTCTCAGTCCCAAGTGTCCAGCCTTATGCCACATCCAGCTGTCATTGTAGATAGGGTCTTTCCAGGTTTCCTCAGACACCCTGAAGGAATTGTAAAGAATTTCCCTGTTTTTTGGTTTTGCTTTTGAAATTCCTTTTTATAGTGGGTTTGAGCTGATTCTCGCTGCCATGTTTATGCCACTCTAGACACACTTGATTCCCTTATGGAGTCATATCAATACATAGGTTTTAAGATTCTTACTAGTCAGATATATTCCTCTGCGGGAAATATGGGGTTTTGAGTCTCTTTCACTGAGGAAGGTGTAGGTCTTGTCTATTCCAAAGTTGGTTTTTGGAACGGTCCCTGTGCTTATATCAAACTCTGGTTTTATGCATCACCCCACCTCTCCATCCCCTTTATGCAGGCATAAGAGTGTTTTCTAAATGTGAGACTCTGTTCTCTTTCCTAACTCAGTTCACGTGTAGCCATGTTTACAGGATCTTCATAAGTGATATCTTATGATATGTTTCTTTTTCTGTGTGACTTATTTCACTTAGAATCATCGTACCTGAATCCACTCCCTTTGCTTCTACTGGTCTTATGACATTGATTTCATCGCTGAGGGATATTCCATCGTACGTAAGTACCACAATGTTTTGAACCATTTTTATATTTCCTGGGATATTTAAGGTGTACCCAAGTTGAGGTTCTTGTAGTCAGTGCAGCCCTAAATTTGGAGGTGGCTCTTTCTTATTGATTTTCAGTTTTCCCCAGGTATATTCCCTAGACTGGAAGTGGCCTTGGCTCTGTAGCTCTGTTGTTTACTTGTTTTAGGGAACACAATGCACTCCTCCAGTGAGGCAGTTGGCAGTTTACATCCCGCCCATCAGCATAACAAGGCTCCCAGTTCTCCAGGGCCTGTCTTGCCTTTCTGGTTTTTACACATTTTGTGGATGTCCCTTTTGACCGGTGGGAAGTGATACTTCTTTGTAGTGCAGATTTGCATTGCCCGCTTGCTTGCTTGGCCAAAAAGGGCGTATGCGTTTTCTCCTGAATATATTCAGGAGAAAACGCATACGCCCTTTTTGGCCAAGTGCACCATTGTCCAAGTTGTGCCCCTCTTCCTGTGCTTTACAGGCGATTCCAAGGTACCTCTTGAAATCTGTTTCCTGCTATTTTGCCTCACTTTCAAGTCCGCCTCGTTGACTTCCCTCAACAGACTTTTGGACGAAAGTTATCCTTTATCACTCTGCCAGTTTGTGTATTGCTGTGCCCCTGAGCTCCATTTCTCAACTCGTATTTTGTGAGCTGAACGCAAGTCCAAAATTTTGGATCATGTCCTCTACTGGTTCCCGGTGGGTGGCTGAGACTTTGGTTAATTCTTCTTCCTGCCGGGAAATTAGAGTGACATGTGCCCGTCCAAATGCCTAACAGCTACTCTCTCATGGGTTCTCCCTCGTCCCTTCCATCCTCTGCCAAATTGGGAACCTGTGCAAACCAGGAGGTTAAACGGCCTGTCTCTCCAAGTTGGGAGATTGATAGTAAGGCAGTTGGAAAGTCAAACTGGAGCACCAGGAGTGGGACTATTCATTGAGTTTTAGAAACCTTTCGTATTCACAGTGTGTACATTCTCAAGGTTTCCTGTACATGTTATAGCTGTAGTAATATTCCCTTGAACCTGGAGAGTTGGGACCCATGGAATGGGGGCCATGCATTATTGCTTGAAAGGGTCTGCATTTGCTCACCCAATCTCACCAATCCTCTCAGTCCCAAGTGTCCAGCCTTATGCCACATCCAGCTGTCATTGTAGATAGGGTCTTTCCAGGTTTCCTCAGACACCCTGAAGGAATTGTAAAGAATTTCCCTGTTTTTTGGTTTTGCTTTTGAAATTCCTTTTTATAGTGGGTTTGAGCTGATTCTCGCTGCCATGTTTATGCCACTCTAGACACACTTGATTCCCTTATGGAGACATATCAATACATAGGTTTTAAGATTCTTACTAGTCAGATATATTCCTCTGTGGGAAATATGGGGTTTTGAGTCTCTTTCACTGAGGAAGGTGTCGGTCTTGTCAATTCCAAAGTTGGTTTTTGAAACGGTCCCTGTGCTTATATCAAACTCTGGTTTTATGCATCACCCCACCTCTCCTTCCCCTTTATGCAGGCATAAGCGTGTTTTCTAAATGTGAGACTCTGTTCTCTTTCCTAACTCAGTTCACGTGTAGCCATGTTTACAGGATCTTCATAAGTGATATCTTATGATAAGTTTCTTTTTCTGTGTGACTTATTTCACTTAGAATCATCGTACCTGAATCCACTCACTTTGTTGCTACTGGTCTTATGACATTGATTTCATGGCTGAGGGATATTCCATCGTACGTAAGTACCACAATGTTTTGAACCATTTTTATATTTCCTGGGATATTTAAGGTGTACCCAAGTTGAGGTTCTTGTAGTCAGTGCAGCCCTAAATTTGGAGGTGGCTCTTTCTTATTGATTTTCAGTTTTCCCAAGGTATATTCCCTAGACTGGAAGTGGCCTTGGCTCTGTAGCTCTGTTGTTTACTTGTTTTAGGGAACACAATGCACTCCTCCAGTGAGGCAGTTGGCAATTTACATCCCGCCCATCAGCATAACAAGGCTCCCAGTTCTCCAGGGCCTGTCTTGCCTTTCTGGTTTTTACACATTTTGTGGATGTCCCTTTTGACCGGTGGGAAGTGATACTTCTTTGTAGTGCAGATTTGCATTGCCCGCTTGCTTGCTTGGCCAAAAAGGGCGTATGCGTTTTCTCCTGAATATATTCAGGAGAAAACGCATACGCCCTTTTTGGCCAAGTGCACCATTGTCCAAGTTGTGCCCCTCTTCCTGTGCTTTACAGGCGATTCCAAGGTACCTCTTGAAATCTGTTTCCTGCTATTTTGCCTCGCTTTCAAGTCCGCCTCGTTGACTTCCCTCAACAGATTTTTGGACGATAGTTGTCCTTTATCACTCTGCCAGTTTGTGAATTGCTCTGCCGCTGAGCTCCATTTCTCAACTCGTTTTTTGTGAGCTGAACACAAGTACAAAATTTTGGATCATGTCCTATACTGGTTCCCGGTGGGTGGCTGAGACTTTGGTTAATTCTTCTTCCTGCCGGGAAATTAGAGTGACATGTGCCCGTCCAAATGCCTAACAGCTACTCTCTCATGGGTTCTCCCTCGTCCCTTCCATCCTCTGGCAAATTGGGAACCTGTGAAAACCAGGAGGTTAAAGGGCCTGTCTCTCCAAGTTGGGAGATTGATAGTAAGGCAGTTGGAAAGTCAAACTGGAGCACCAGGAGAGGGACTATTCATTGAGTTTTAGAAACCTTTCGTATTCACAGTGTGTACATTCTCTAGGTTTCCTGTACATGTTATAGCTGTAGTAATATTCCCTTGAACCTGGAGAGTTGGGACCCATGGAATGGGGGCCATGCATTATTGCTTGAAAGGGTCTGCATTTGCTCACCCAATCTCACCAATCCTCTCAGTCCCAAGTGTCCAGCCTTATGCCACATCCAGCTGTCATTGCAGATAGGGTCTTTCCAGGTTTCCTCAGACACCCTGAAGGAATTGTAAAGAATTTCCCTGTTTTTTGGTTTTGCTTTTGAAATTCCTTTTTATAGTGGGTTTGAGCTGATTCTCGCTGCCATGTTTATGCCACTCTAGACACACTTGATTCCCTTATGGAGTCATATCAATACATAGGTTTTAAGATTCTTACTAGTCAGATATATTCCTCTGCGGGAAATATGGGGTTTTGAGTCTCTTTCACTGAGGAAGGTGTATTTCTTGTCTATTCCAAAGTTGGTTTTTGGAACGGTCCCTGTGCTTATATCAAACTCTGGTTTTATGCATCACCCCACCTCTCCATCCCCTTTATGCAGGCATAAGAGTGTTTTCTAAATGTGAGACTCTGTTCTCTTTCCTAACTCAGTTCACGTGTAGCCATGTTTACAGGATCTTCATAAGTGATATCTTATGATAAGTTTCTTTTTCTGTGTGACTTATTTCACTTAGAATCATCGTACCTGAATCCACTCCCTTTGCTTCTACTGGTCTTATGACATTGATTTCATCGCTGAGGGATATTCCATCGTACGTAAGTACCACAATGTTTTGAACCATTTTTATATTTCCTGGGATATTTAAGGTGTACCCAAGTTGAGGTTCTTGTAGTCAGTGCAGCCCTAAATTTGGAGGTGGCTCTTTCTTATTGATTTTCAGTTTTCCCAAGGTATATTCCCTAGACTGGAAGTGGCCTTGGCTCTGTAGCTCTGTTGTTTACTTGTTTTAGGGAACACAATGCACTCCTCCAGTGAGGCAGTTGGCAGTTTACATCCCACCAATCAGCATAACAAGGCTCCCAGTTCTCCAGGGCCTGTCTTGCCTTTCTGGTTTTTACACATTTTGTGGATGTCCCTTTTGACCGGTGGGAAGTGATACTTCTTTGTAGTGCAGATTTGCATTGCCCGCTTGCTTGCTTGGCCAAAAAGGGCGTATGCGTTTTCTCCTGAATATATTCAGGAGAAAACGCATACGCCCTTTTTGGCCAAGTGCACCATTGTCCAAGTTGTGCCCCTCTTCCTGTGCTTTACAGGCGATTCCAACGTACCTCTTGAAATCTGTTTCCTGCTATTTTGCCTCGCTTTCAAGTCCGCCTCGTTGACTTCCCTCAACAGATTTTTGGACGATAGTTGTCCTTTATCACTCTGCCAGTTTGTGAATTGCTGTGCCCCTGAGCTCCATTTCTCAACTCGTTTTTTGTGAGCTGAACGCAAGTCCAAAATTTTGGATCATGTCCTATACTGGTTCCCGGTGGGTGGCTGAGACTTTGGTTAATTCTTCTTCCTGCCGGGAAATTAGAGTGACATGTGCCCGTCCAAATGCCTAACAGCTACTCTCTCATGGGTTCTCCCTCGTCCCTTCCATCCTCTGCCAAATTGGGAACCTGTGCAAACCCGGAGGTTAAAGGGCCTGTCTCTCCAAGTTGGGAGATTGATAGTAAGGCAGTTGGAAAGTCAAACTGGAGCACCAGGAGAGGGACTATTCGTTGAGTTTTAGAAACCTTTCGTATTCACAGTGTGTCCATTCTCTAGGTTTCCTGTACATGTTATAGCTGTAGTAATATTCCCTTGAACCTGGAGAGTTGGGACCCATGGAATGGGGGCCATGCATTATTGCTTGAAAGGGTCTGCATTTGCTCACCCAATCTCACCAATCCTCTCAGTCCCAAGTGTCCAGCCTTATGCCACATCCAGCTGTCATTGTAGATAGGGTCTTTCCAGGTTTCCTCAGACACCCTGAAGGAATTGTAAAGAATTTCCCTGTTTTTTGGTTTTGCTTTTGAAATTCCTTTTTATAGTGGGTTTGAGCTGATTCTCGCTGCCATGTTTATGCCACTCTAGACACACTTGATTCCCTTATGGAGACATATCAATACATAGGTTTTAAGATTCTTACTAGTCAGATATATTCCTCTGTGGGAAATATGGGGTTTTAAGTCTCTTTCACTGAGGAAGGTGTAGGTCTTGTCTATTCCAAAGTTGGTTTTTGGAACGGTCCCTGTGCTTATATCAAACTCTGGTTTTATGCATCACCCCACCTCTCCTTCCCCTTTATGCAGGCATAAGAGTGTTTTCTAAATGTGAGACTCTGTTCTCTTTCCTAACTCAGTTCACGTGTAGCCATGTTTACAGGATCTTCCTAAGTGATATCTTATGATAAGTTTCTTTTTCTGTGTGACTTATTTCACTTAGAATCATCGTACCTGAATCCACTCACTTTGCTGCTACTGGTCTTATGACATTGATTTCATGGCTGAGGGATATTCCATCGTACGTAAGTACCACAATGTTTTGAACCATTTTTATATTTCCTGGGATATTTAAGGTGTACCCAAGTTGAGGTTCTTGTAGTCAGTGCAGCCCTAAATTTGGAGGTGGCTCTTTCTTATTGATTTTCAGTTTTCCCAAGGTATATTCCCTAGACTGGAAGTGGCCTTGGCTCTGTAGCTCTGTTGTTTACTTGTTTTAGGGAACACAATGCACTCCTCCAGTGAGGCAGTTGGCAATTTACATCCCGCCCATCAGCATAACAAGGCTCCCAGTTCTCCAGGGCCTGTCTTGCCTTTCTGGTTTTTACACATTTTGTGGATGTCCCTTTTGACCGGTGGGAAGTGATACTTCTTTGTAGTGCAGATTTGCATTGCCCGCTTGCTTGCTTGGCCAAAAAGGGCGTATGCGTTTTCTCCTGAATATATTCAGGAGAAAACGCATACGCCCTTTTTGGCCAAGTGCACCATTGTCCAAGTTGTGCCCCTCTTCCTGTGCTTTACAGGCGATTCCAACGTACCTCTTGAAATCTGTTTCCTGCTATTTTGCCTCGCTTTCAAGTCCGCCTCGTTGACTTCCCTCAACAGATTTTTGGACGATAGTTGTCCTTTATCACTCTGCCAGTTTGTGAATTGCTGTGCCCCTGAGCTCCATTTCTCAACTCGTTTTTTGGGAGCTGAACGCAAGTCCAAAATTTTGGATCATGTCCTATACTGGTTCCCGGTGGGTGGCTGAGACTTTGGTTAATTCTTCTTCCTGCCGGGAAATTAGACTGACATGTGCCCGTCCAAATGCCTAACAGCTACTCTCTCATGGGTTCTCCCTCGTCCCTTCCATCCTCTGCCAAATTGGGAACCTGTGCAAACCAGGAGGTTAAAGGGCCTGTCTCTCCAAGTTGGGAGATTGATAGTAAGGCAGTTGGAAAGTCAAACTGGAGCACCAGGAGAGGGATTATTCGTTGAGTTTTAGAAACCATTCGTATTCTCAGTGTGTACATTCTATAGGTTTCCTGTACATGTTATAGCTGTAGTAATATTCCCTTGAACCTGGAGAGTTGGGACCCATGGAATGGGGGCCATGCATTATTGCTTGAAAGGGTCTGCATTCGCTCACCCAATCTCACCAATCCTCTCAGTCCCAAGTGTCCAGCCTTATGCCACATCCAGCTGTCATTGTAGATAGGGTCTTTCCAGGTTTCCTCAGACACCCTGAAGGAATTGTAAAGAATTTCCCTGTTTTTTGGTTTTGCTTTTGAAATTCCTTTTTATAGTGGGTTTGAGCTGATTCTCGCTGCCATGTTTATGCCACTCTAGACACAGTTGATTCCCTTATGGAGACATATCAATACATAGGTTTTAAGATTCTTACTAGTCAGATATATTCCTCTGCGGGAAATATGGGGTTTTGAGTCTCTTTCACTGAGGAAGGTGTCGGTCTTGTCTATTCCAAAGTTGGTTTTTGGAACGATCCCTGTGCTTATATCAAACTCTGGTTTTATGCATCACCCTACCTCTCCTTCCCCTTTATGCAGGCATAAGAGTGTTTTCTAAATGTGAGACTCTGTTCTCTTTCCTAACTCAGTTCATGTGTAGCCATGTTTACAGGATCTTCATAAGTGATATCTTATGATAAGTTTCTTTTTCTGTGTGACTTATTTGACTTAGAATCATCGTACCTGAATCCACTCATTTTGCTGCTACTGGTCTTATGACATTCATTTCATGGCTGAGGGATATTCCATCGTATGTAAGTACCACAATTTTTTGAACCATTTTTATATTTCCTGGGATATTTAAGGTGTCCCCAAGTTGAGGTTCTTGTAAGCAATTCAGCCCTAAATTTTGGCGTGGCTCTGTCTTATTGATTTTCAGTTTTCCCAAGGTATATTCCCTAGACTGGAGGCGCCCTTGGCTCTGTAGCTCTGTTGTTTACTTGTTTTAGGGAACACAATGCACTCCTCCAGTGAGGCAGTTGGCAATTTACATCCTGCCCATCAGCATAACAAGGCTCCCTGTTCTCCAGGGCCTGTCTTGCCTTTCTGGTTTTTACACATTTTGTGGATGTCCCTTTTGACCGGTGGGAAGTGATACTTCTTTGTAGTGCAGATTTGCATTGCCCGCTTGCTTGCTTGGCCAAAAAGGGCGTATGCGTTTTCTCCTGAATATATTCAGGAGAAAACGCATACGCCCTTTTTGGCCAAGTGCACCATTGTCCAAGTTGTGCCCCTCTTCCTGTGCTTTACAGGCGATTCCAACGTACCTCTTGAAATCTGTTTCCTGCAATTTTGCCTCGCTTTCAAGTCCGCCTCGTTGACTTCCCTCAACAGATTTTTGGACGATAGTTGTCCTTTATCACTCTGCCAGTTTGTGAATTGCTGTGCCCCTGAGCTCCATTTCTCAACTCGTTTTTTGTGAGCTGAACGCAAGTCCAAAATTTTGGATCATGTCCTATACTGGTTCCCGGTGGGTGGCTGAGACTTTGGTTAATTCTTCTTCCTGCCGGGAAATTAGAGTGACATGTGCCCGTCCAAATGCCTAACAGCTACTCTCTCATGGGTTCTCCCTCGTCCCTTCCATCCTCTGCCAAATTGGGAACCTGTGCAAACCAGGAGGTTAAAGGGCCTGTCTCTCCAAGTTGGGAGATTGATAGTAAGGCAGTTGGAAAGTCAAACTGGAGCACCAGGAGAGGGACTATTCGTTGAGTTTTAGAAACCTTTCGTATTCACAGTGTGTCCATTCTCTAGGTTTCCTGTACATGTTATAGCTGTAGTAATATTCCCTTGAACCTGGAGAGTTGGGACCCATGGAATGGGGGCCATGCATTATTGCTTGAAAGGGTCTGCATTTGCTCACCCAATCTCACCAATCCTCTCAGTCCCAAGTGTCCAGCCTTATGCCACATCCAGCTGTCATTGTAGATAGGGTCTTTCCAGGTTTCCTCAGACACCCTGAAGGAATTGTAAAGAATTTCCCTGTTTTTTGGTTTTGCTTTTGAAATTCCTTTTTATAGTGGGTTTGAGATGATTCTCGCTGCCATGTTTATGCCACTCTAGACACACTTGATTCCCTTATGGAGACATATCAATACATAGGTTTTAAGATTCTTACTAGTCAGATATATTCCTCTGTGGGAAATATGGGGTTTTGAGTCTCTTTCACTGAGGAAGGTGTCGGTCTTGTCAATTCCAAAGTTGGTTTTTGAAACGGTCCCTGTGCTTATATCAAACTCTGGTTTTATGCATCACCCCACCTCTCCTTCCCCTTTATGCAGGCATAAGAGTGTTTTCTAAATGTGAGACTCTGTTCTCTTTCCTAACTCAGTTCACGTGTAGCCATGTTTACAGGATCTTCATAAGTGATATCTTATGATAAGTTTCTTTTTCTGTGTGACTTATTTCACTTAGAATCATCGTACCTGAATCCACTCACTTTGTTGCTACTGGTCTTATGACATTGATTTCATGGCTGAGGGATATTCCATCGTACGTAAGTACCACAATGTTTTGAACCATTTTTATATTTCCTGGGATATTTAAGGTGTACCCAAGTTGAGGTTCTTGTAGTCAGTGCAGCCCTAAATTTGGAGGTGGCTCTCTCTTATTGATTTTCAGTTTTCCCAAGGTATATTCCCTAGACTGGAAGTGGCCTTGGCTCTGTAGCTCTGTTGTTTACTTGTTTTAGGGAACACAATGCACTCCTCCAGTGAGGCAGTTGGCAATTTATATCCCACCCATCAGCATAACAAGGCTCCCAGTTCTCCAGGGCCTGTCTTGCCTTTCTGGTTTTTACACATTTTGTGGATGTCCCTTTTGACCGGTGGGAAATGATACTTCCTTGTAGTGCAGATTTGCATTGCCCGCTTGCTTGCTTGGCCAAAAAGGGCGTATGCGTTTTCTCCTGAATATATTCAGGAGAAAACGCATACGCCCTTTTTGGCCAAGTGCACCATTGTCCAAGTTGTGCCCCTCTTCCTGTGCTTTACAGGCGATTCCAAGGTACCTCTTGAAATCTGTTTCCTGCTATTTTGCCTCGCTTTCAAGTCCGCCTCGTTGACTTCCCTCAACAGATTTTTGGACGATAGTTGTCCTTTATCACTCTGCCAGTTTGTGAATTGCTGTGCCCCTGAGCTCCATTTCTCAACTCGTTTTTTGTGAGCTGAACGCAAGTCCAAAATTTTGGATCATGTCCTATACTGGTTTCCGGTGGGTGGCTGAGACTTTGGTTAATTCTTCTTCCTGCCGGGAAATTAGAGTGACATGTGCCCGTCCAAATGCCTAACAGCTACTCTCTCATGGGTTCTCCCTCGTCCCTTCCATCCTCTGCCAAATTGGGAACCTGTGCAAACCAGGAGGTTAAAGGGCCTGTCTCTCCAAGTTGGGAGATTGATAGTAAGGCAGTTGGAAAGTCAAACTGGAGCACCAAGAGAGGGACTATTCGTTGAGTTTTAGAAACCTTTCGTATTCACAGTGTGTCCATTCTCTAGGTTTCCTGTACATGTTATAGCTGTAGTAATATTCCCTTGAACCTGGAGAGTTGGGACCCATGGAATGGGGGCCATGCATTATTGCTTGAAAGGGTCTGCATTTGCTCACCCAATCTCACCAATCCTCTCAGTCCCAAGTGTCCAGCCTTATGCCACATCCAGCTGTCATTGTAGATAGGGACTTTCCAGGTTTCCTCAGACACCCTGAAGGAATTGTAAAGAATTTCCCTGTTTTTTGGTTTTGCTTTTGAAATTCCTTTTTATAGTGGGTTTCAGCTGATTCTCGCTGCCATGTTTATGCCACTCTAGACACACTTGATTCCCTTATGGAGACATATCAATACATAGGTTTTAAGATTCTTACTAGTCAGATATATTCCTCTGTGGGAAATATGGGGTTTTGAGTCTCTTTCACTGAGGAAGGTGTCGGTCTTGTCAACTCCAAAGTTGGTTTTTGAAACGGTCCCTGTGCTTATATCAAACTCTGGTTTTATGCATCACCCCACCTCTCCTTCCCCTTTATGCAGGCATAAGCGTGTTTTCTAAATGTGAGACTCTGTTCTCTTTCCTAACTCAGTTCACGTGTAGCCATGTTTACAGGATCTTCATAAGTGATATCTTATGATAAGTTTCTTTTTCTGTGTGACTTATTTCACTTAGAATCATCGTACCTGAATCCACTCACTTTGCTGCTACTGGTCTTATGACATTGATTTCATGGCTGAGGGATATTCCATCGTACGTAAGTACCACAATGTTTTGAACCATTTTTATATTTCCTGGGATATTTAAGGTGTACCCAAGTTGAGGTTCTTGTAGTCAGTGCAGCCCTAAATTTGGAGGTGGCTCTTTCTTATTGATTTTCAGTTTTCCCAAGGTATATTCCCTAGACTGGAAGTGGCCTTGGCTCTGTAGCTCTGTTGTTTACTTGTTTTAGGGAACACAATGCACTCCTCCAGTGAGGCAGTTGGCAATTTACATCCCGCCCATCAGCATAACAAGGCTCCCAGTTCTCCAGGGCCTGTCTTGCCTTTCTGGTTTTTACACATTTTGTGGATGTCCCTTTTGACCGGTGGGAAGTGATACTTCTTTGTAGTGCAGAGTTGCATTGCCCGCTTGCTTGCTTGGCCAAAAAGGGCGTATGCGTTTTCTCCTGAATATATTCAGGAGAAAACGCATACGCCCTTTTTGGCCAAGTGCACCATTGTCCAAGTTGTGCCCCTCTTCCTGTGCTGTACAGGCGATTGCAAGGTACCTCTTGAAATCTGTTTCCTGCTATTTTGCCTCGCTTTCAAGTCCGCCTCGTTGACTTCCCTCAACAGATTTTTGGACGATAGTTGTCCTTTATCACTCTGCCAGTTTGTGAATTGCTGTGCCCCTGAGCTCCATTTCTCAACTCGTTTTTTGTGAGCTGAACACAAGTACAAAATTTTGGATCATGTCCTATACAGGTTCCCGGTGGGTGGCTGAGACTTTGGTTAATTCTTCTTCCTGCCGGGAAATTAGAGTGACATGTGCCCGTCCAAATGCCTAACAGCTACTCTCTCATGGGTTCTCCCTCGTCCCTTCCATCCTATGGCAAATTGGGAACCTGTGAAAACCAGGAGGTTAAAGGGCCTGTCTCTCCAAGTTGGGAGATTGATAGTAAGGCAGTTGGAAAGTCAAACTGGAGCAACAGGAGAGGGACTATTCATTGAGTTTTAGAAACCTTTCGTATTCACAGTGTGTACATTCTCAAGGTTTCCTGTACATGTTATAGCTGTAGTAATATTCCCTTGAACCTGGAGAGTTGGGACCCATGGAATGGGGGCCATGCATTATTGCTTGAAAGGGTCTGCATTTGCTCACCCAATCTCACCAATCCTCTCAGTCCCAAGTGTCCAGCCTTATGCCACATCCAGCTGTCATTGTAGATAGGGTCTTTCCAGGTTTCCTCAGACACCCTGAAGGAATTGTAAAGAATTTCCCTGTTTTTTGGTTTTGCTTTTGAAATTCCTTTTTATAGTGGGTTTGAGCTGATTCTCGCTGCCATGTTTATGCCACTCTAGACACACTTGATTCCCTTATGGAGTCATATCAATACATAGGTTTTAAGATTCTTACTAGTCAGATATATTCCTCTGCGGGAAATATGGGGTTTTGAGTCTCTTTCACTGAGGAAGGTGTAGGTCTTGTCTATTCCAAAGTTGGTTTTTGGAACGGTCCCTGTGCTTATATCAAACTCTGGTTTTATGCATCACCCCACCTCTCCATCCCCTTTATGCAGGCATAAGAGTGTTTTCTAAATGTGAGACTCTGTTCTCTTTCCTAACTCAGTTCACGTGTAGCCATGTTTACAGGATCTTCATAAGTGATATCTTATGATATGTTTCTTTTTCTGTGTGACTTATTTCACTTAGAATCATCGTACCTGAATCCACTCCCTTTGCTTCTACTGGTCTTATGACATTGATTTCATCGCTGAGGGATATTCCATCGTACGTAAGTACCACAATGTTTTGAACCATTTTTATATTTCCTGGGATATTTAAGGTGTACCCAAGTTGAGGTTCTTGTAGTCAGTGCAGCCCTAAATTTGGAGGTGGCTCTTTCTTATTGATTTTCAGTTTTCCCCAGGTATATTCCCTAGACTGGAAGTGGCCTTGGCTCTGTAGCTCTGTTGTTTACTTGTTTTAGGGAACACAATGCACTCCTCCAGTGAGGCAGTTGGCAGTTTACATCCCGCCCATCAGCATAACAAGGCTCCCAGTTCTCCAGGGCCTGTCTTGCCTTTCTGGTTTTTACACATTTTGTGGATGTCCCTTTTGACCGGTGGGAAGTGATACTTCTTTGTAGTGCAGATTTGCATTGCCCGCTTGCTTGCTTGGCCAAAAAGGGCGTATGCGTTTTCTCCTGAATATATTCAGGAGAAAACGCATACGCCCTTTTTGGCCAAGTGCACCATTGTCCAAGTTGTGCCCCTCTTCCTGTGCTTTACAGGCGATTCCAAGGTACCTCTTGAAATCTGTTTCCTGCTATTTTGCCTCACTTTCAAGTCCGCCTCGTTGACTTCCCTCAACAGACTTTTGGACGAAAGTTATCCTTTATCACTCTGCCAGTTTGTGTATTGCTGTGCCCCTGAGCTCCATTTCTCAACTCGTATTTTGTGAGCTGAACGCAAGTCCAAAATTTTGGATCATGTCCTCTACTGGTTCCCGGTGGGTGGCTGAGACTTTGGTTAATTCTTCTTCCTGCCGGGAAATTAGAGTGACATGTGCCCGTCCAAATGCCTAACAGCTACTCTCTCATGGGTTCTCCCTCGTCCCTTCCATCCTCTGCCAAATTGGGAACCTGTGCAAACCAGGAGGTTAAACGGCCTGTCTCTCCAAGTTGGGAGATTGATAGTAAGGCAGTTGGAAAGTCAAACTGGAGCACCAGGAGTGGGACTATTCATTGAGTTTTAGAAACCTTTCGTATTCACAGTGTGTACATTCTCAAGGTTTCCTGTACATGTTATAGCTGTAGTAATATTCCCTTGAACCTGGAGAGTTGGGACCCATGGAATGGGGGCCATGCATTATTGCTTGAAAGGGTCTGCATTTGCTCACCCAATCTCACCAATCCTCTCAGTCCCAAGTGTCCAGCCTTATGCCACATCCAGCTGTCATTGTAGATAGGGTCTTTCCAGGTTTCCTCAGACACCCTGAAGGAATTGTAAAGAATTTCCCTGTTTTTTGGTTTTGCTTTTGAAATTCCTTTTTATAGTGGGTTTGAGCTGATTCTCGCTGCCATGTTTATGCCACTCTAGACACACTTGATTCCCTTATGGAGACATATCAATACATAGGTTTTAAGATTCTTACTAGTCAGATATATTCCTCTGTGGGAAATATGGGGTTTTGAGTCTCTTTCACTGAGGAAGGTGTCGGTCTTGTCAATTCCAAAGTTGGTTTTTGAAACGGTCCCTGTGCTTATATCAAACTCTGGTTTTATGCATCACCCCACCTCTCCTTCCCCTTTATGCAGGCATAAGCGTGTTTTCTAAATGTGAGACTCTGTTCTCTTTCCTAACTCAGTTCACGTGTAGCCATGTTTACAGGATCTTCATAAGTGATATCTTATGATAAGTTTCTTTTTCTGTGTGACTTATTTCACTTAGAATCATCGTACCTGAATCCACTCCCTTTGCTTCTACTGGTCTTATGACATTGATTTCATCGCTGAGGGATATTCCATCGTACGTAAGTACCACAATGTTTTGAACCATTTTTATATTTCCTGGGATATTTAAGGTGTACCCAAGTTGAGGTTCTTGTAGTCAGTGCAGCCCTAAATTTGGAGGTGGCTCTTTCTTATTGATTTTCAGTTTTCCCAAGGTATATTCCCTAGACTGGAAGTGGCCTTGGCTCTGTAGCTCTGTTGTTTACTTGTTTTAGGGAACACAATGCACTCCTCCAGTGAGGCAGTTGGCAGTTTACATCCCACCAATCAGCATAACAAGGCTCCCAGTTCTCCAGGGCCTGTCTTGCCTTTCTGGTTTTTACACATTTTGTGGATGTCCCTTTTGACCGGTGGGAAGTGATACTTCTTTGTAGTGCAGATTTGCATTGCCCGCTTGCTTGCTTGGCCAAAAAGGGCGTATGCGTTTTCTCCTGAATATATTCAGGAGAAAACGCATACGCCCTTTTTGGCCAAGTGCACCATTGTCCAAGTTGTGCCCCTCTTCCTGTGCTTTACAGGCGATTCCAACGTACCTCTTGAAATCTGTTTCCTGCTATTTTGCCTCGCTTTCAAGTCCGCCTCGTTGACTTCCCTCAACAGATTTTTGGACGATAGTTGTCCTTTATCACTCTGCCAGTTTGTGAATTGCTGTGCCCCTGAGCTCCATTTCTCAACTCGTTTTTTGTGAGCTGAACGCAAGTCCAAAATTTTGGATCATGTCCTATACTGGTTCCCGGTGGGTGGCTGAGACTTTGGTTAATTCTTCTTCCTGCCGGGAAATTAGAGTGACATGTGCCCGTCCAAATGCCTAACAGCTACTCTCTCATGGGTTCTCCCTCGTCCCTTCCATCCTCTGCCAAATTGGGAACCTGTGCAAACCCGGAGGTTAAAGGGCCTGTCTCTCCAAGTTGGGAGATTGATAGTAAGGCAGTTGGAAAGTCAAACTGGAGCACCAGGAGAGGGACTATTCGTTGAGTTTTAGAAACCTTTCGTATTCACAGTGTGTCCATTCTCTAGGTTTCCTGTACATGTTATAGCTGTAGTAATATTCCCTTGAACCTGGAGAGTTGGGACCCATGGAATGGGGGCCATGCATTATTGCTTGAAAGGGTCTGCATTTGCTCACCCAATCTCACCAATCCTCTCAGTCCCAAGTGTCCAGCCTTATGCCACATCCAGCTGTCATTGTAGATAGGGTCTTTCCAGGTTTCCTCAGACACCCTGAAGGAATTGTAAAGAATTTCCCTGTTTTTTGGTTTTGCTTTTGAAATTCCTTTTTATAGTGGGTTTGAGCTGATTCTCGCTGCCATGTTTATGCCACTCTAGACACACTTGATTCCCTTATGGAGACATATCAATACATAGGTTTTAAGATTCTTACTAGTCAGATATATTCCTCTGTGGGAAATATGGGGTTTTAAGTCTCTTTCACTGAGGAAGGTGTAGGTCTTGTCTATTCCAAAGTTGGTTTTTGGAACGGTCCCTGTGCTTATATCAAACTCTGGTTTTATGCATCACCCCACCTCTCCTTCCCCTTTATGCAGGCATAAGAGTGTTTTCTAAATGTGAGACTCTGTTCTCTTTCCTAACTCAGTTCACGTGTAGCCATGTTTACAGGATCTTCCTAAGTGATATCTTATGATAAGTTTCTTTTTCTGTGTGACTTATTTCACTTAGAATCATCGTACCTGAATCCACTCACTTTGCTGCTACTGGTCTTATGACATTGATTTCATGGCTGAGGGATATTCCATCGTACGTAAGTACCACAATGTTTTGAACCATTTTTATATTTCCTGGGATATTTAAGGTGTACCCAAGTTGAGGTTCTTGTAGTCAGTGCAGCCCTAAATTTGGAGGTGGCTCTTTCTTATTGATTTTCAGTTTTCCCAAGGTATATTCCCTAGACTGGAAGTGGCCTTGGCTCTGTAGCTCTGTTGTTTACTTGTTTTAGGGAACACAATGCACTCCTCCAGTGAGGCAGTTGGCAATTTACATCCCGCCCATCAGCATAACAAGGCTCCCAGTTCTCCAGGGCCTGTCTTGCCTTTCTGGTTTTTACACATTTTGTGGATGTCCCTTTTGACCGGTGGGAAGTGATACTTCTTTGTAGTGCAGATTTGCATTGCCCGCTTGCTTGCTTGGCCAAAAAGGGCGTATGCGTTTTCTCCTGAATATATTCAGGAGAAAACGCATACGCCCTTTTTGGCCAAGTGCACCATTGTCCAAGTTGTGCCCCTCTTCCTGTGCTTTACAGGCGATTCCAACGTACCTCTTGAAATCTGTTTCCTGCTATTTTGCCTCGCTTTCAAGTCCGCCTCGTTGACTTCCCTCAACAGATTTTTGGACGATAGTTGTCCTTTATCACTCTGCCAGTTTGTGAATTGCTGTGCCCCTGAGCTCCATTTCTCAACTCGTTTTTTGGGAGCTGAACGCAAGTCCAAAATTTTGGATCATGTCCTATACTGGTTCCCGGTGGGTGGCTGAGACTTTGGTTAATTCTTCTTCCTGCCGGGAAATTAGACTGACATGTGCCCGTCCAAATGCCTAACAGCTACTCTCTCATGGGTTCTCCCTCGTCCCTTCCATCCTCTGCCAAATTGGGAACCTGTGCAAACCAGGAGGTTAAAGGGCCTGTCTCTCCAAGTTGGGAGATTGATAGTAAGGCAGTTGGAAAGTCAAACTGGAGCACCAGGAGAGGGATTATTCGTTGAGTTTTAGAAACCATTCGTATTCTCAGTGTGTACATTCTATAGGTTTCCTGTACATGTTATAGCTGTAGTAATATTCCCTTGAACCTGGAGAGTTGGGACCCATGGAATGGGGGCCATGCATTATTGCTTGAAAGGGTCTGCATTCGCTCACCCAATCTCACCAATCCTCTCAGTCCCAAGTGTCCAGCCTTATGCCACATCCAGCTGTCATTGTAGATAGGGTCTTTCCAGGTTTCCTCAGACACCCTGAAGGAATTGTAAAGAATTTCCCTGTTTTTTGGTTTTGCTTTTGAAATTCCTTTTTATAGTGGGTTTGAGCTGATTCTCGCTGCCATGTTTATGCCACTCTAGACACAGTTGATTCCCTTATGGAGACATATCAATACATAGGTTTTAAGATTCTTACTAGTCAGATATATTCCTCTGCGGGAAATATGGGGTTTTGAGTCTCTTTCACTGAGGAAGGTGTCGGTCTTGTCTATTCCAAAGTTGGTTTTTGGAACGATCCCTGTGCTTATATCAAACTCTGGTTTTATGCATCACCCTACCTCTCCTTCCCCTTTATGCAGGCATAAGAGTGTTTTCTAAATGTGAGACTCTGTTCTCTTTCCTAACTCAGTTCATGTGTAGCCATGTTTACAGGATCTTCATAAGTGATATCTTATGATAAGTTTCTTTTTCTGTGTGACTTATTTGACTTAGAATCATCGTACCTGAATCCACTCATTTTGCTGCTACTGGTCTTATGACATTCATTTCATGGCTGAGGGATATTCCATCGTATGTAAGTACCACAATTTTTTGAACCATTTTTATATTTCCTGGGATATTTAAGGTGTCCCCAAGTTGAGGTTCTTGTAAGCAATTCAGCCCTAAATTTTGGCGTGGCTCTGTCTTATTGATTTTCAGTTTTCCCAAGGTATATTCCCTAGACTGGAGGCGCCCTTGGCTCTGTAGCTCTGTTGTTTACTTGTTTTAGGGAACACAATGCACTCCTCCAGTGAGGCAGTTGGCAATTTACATCCTGCCCATCAGCATAACAAGGCTCCCTGTTCTCCAGGGCCTGTCTTGCCTTTCTGGTTTTAACACATTTTGTGGATGTCCCTTTTGACCAGTGGGAAGTGATACTTCTTTGTAGTGCAGATTTGCATTGCCCGCTTGCTTGCTTGGCCAAAAAGGGTGTATGCGTTTTCTCCTCAATATATTCAGGAGAATACGCATATGGCCCTTTTGGCCAAGTGCATCAGTGTCAAAGTTGTGCCCCTCTTCCTGTGCTTTCAATGTGATTGCAACGTACCTCTTGAAATCTGTTTCCTGCTATTCAGCCTCGCTTTCAAGTCCGCCTCGTTGCCTTCCCTAAACAGATTTTTGTACGATAGTTGTCCTTTATTACTCTGCCAGTTTGTGAATTGCTGTGCCCCTGAGCTCCATTTTTCCACTCGTTTTTTGTGAGCTGAACGCAAGTCCAAAATTTTGGTTCAGGACCTATACAGGTTCCCAGTGGGTGGCTGAGACTTTGGTAAATTCTTCTTCCTGCCAGGATATTAGAGTGACATGTGCTAGTCCAAATGCCTAAGAGCTACTCTCTCATTGGTACTCCCTCTTCCCTTTCATCCTCTGCCAAATTGGCAACCTGTTTGAACCAGGAGGTTAAGGGGCTTTCTCTCCAAGTTGGGGGATTGATAGTAAAGCAGTTGGAAATTCAAAACGGAGCACCAGGTGAGGGACTATTCATTGAGGTTTAGAAACCTTTCGTATTCACCCTGTGTCCATTCTCTAGGTTTTTCGTACATGTTATAGCTGTTGTAATATTCCCTTCAACCTGGAGAGTTGGGACCCAAGGAATGGGTGCCATGCCTTATTGCTTTAAAGGGTCTGCATTTGCTCACCCTATCTCACCAATCCTCTCAGTCCCAAGTGTCCAGCCTTATGCCACATCCAGCTGTCATTGTCGATAGGGTCATTCCACGTTTCATCAGAGACCCTGAAGGATTTGTAAAGAATTTCCTTGTTTTTTTGTTTTGTTTTTGAAATTCCTTTTTATAGTGGGTTTGAGCTGATTCTCGCTGCCATGTTTATGCCAGTCTAGACACACTTGATTCCCTTACGCAGACATATCAATACATAGGTTTTAAGATTCTTACTAGTGAGATATATTCCTCTGCGTTAAATATGGGGTTTTGAGTCCCTTTCACTGAGGAAGTTGTAGGTCTTGTCTGTTTCATAGTTGGTTTCTGGAACGTTATTTGTACTTATATCAAACTCTGGTTTTATGCATCACCCCACCTCTCCTTCTCCCTTAAGCAGTCATAAGAGTTTTTACTAAATGAGAGACTCTGTTCTCTTTCCTAACTCAGTTCATGTGTAGCCATGTTTACAGGATCTTCATAAGTGATATCTTATGATAAGATTATTTTTCTGTGTGACTAATTTCCCTTAGATTCATCATACCTAAATCCACTCCTTATGCTGCTACTGGCCTTATATACATTGATTTCATGTCTGAGTGATATTCCATTGTGCAAAATTACCACAAGTTCTTTATGCATTTCTCTTTTTCCTGGCATATTTTAGGTGTACCAAAGTTGAGGTCCTTGTATGCAGAGCAGCCCTAAATTTTGGGGTGCCTGTGTCTTATTGATATTTAATCTTCCCAAGTTATATACCCATGAGTTGAAGTCCCCTTTGCTCGGGGGCTTTGTATTTTAGATGTTTTAGGAAACAGCATACACTTCTTCAGAATGGCTCTTGGATATTTATACCCCACCCATCAGCGTGACTAGGCTCCCTGATTTCCATGGCCTCTCCTGCATTTCTGGTTTGCACACATTTTTTGGATGGCCTTTCTGAGCAGTGGAAATTGAGACTTCTTTGTTGTGTGGATTTGCATTTCCCTCTTGTTTGGTTGGCCAAAATCTCTGTATGTGTTTTTTTCCTGAAGATATTCACGAAAAAAACGCATACACCCTTTTGCCCAACTGCATCATTTTAGAAATTCTGCTGCTTTTCATATGCTTTAAATGTGAGTAGAATCTACCTTTTGAAATCTGTTTCCTGCAATTCTGCCTCTCATTCAGATCCTCTTCGTTGCCTTACCTGAATATATTTTTGGACGTTGGTTATCATTTATATCTTTGCAGGTCTTTGAATTGTTTGCTCCTGAGCTCCATTTTGCAACTCGCTTTTTTTGTGAGCTGGCCGCCAAACCATTGGATTGCTTCCGGCCCTATTCTGGTTCTGGGGAGGCAGGCTGAGCCTTTGGTTAATTCTTCTTCCTAATGGGAAATTAGAGTGACATATGCCTGTCAAAACTCCTACAGCTAATCTCTCATTGGTTCCCCCTCTTCCCATTTATCCTCTGCACAAATTGAAAACTGTGTAAAACAGGAGGTTAAAGGTGCTGATTCTCCAAGTGGGGAGATTGTTAGTAATGTAGCTGGAATGGCGAACCCCAGCACCAGGAGATCAAAAATGAGGTGCATTTTAGACACCTTTCCTGAGCACACGGTGTACATTCATCTCGGTTTCCCAGGCATGTATTCACTGTCAGAAGATTCCCTTGAACCTGCAGATTTGGGACCCATGGAATGGGTACCAGGCAGTATTACTTTAAAAGGTCTGCATTTCCTCACCCAGCCTCTCTAACATCTCTTAGCGTGCATAGCTTCCAGCCTTATATATCATCCTGCTGTGGGTCTACATGTGTTCAATCCATATTACATCGTAGCCCTTCAACAAAAGTTGTAAGAATTTTTGTCTGTCTCACTGTTTTTATAAATATTTTTAAATTTATTTTTATATTGGTTACAGCTGATTTTCAAAGCTCTGTGTTTTGCTGCTGTACATCCACTTGATTCATGTACTGTGAGACAACAATAAATTCTTTTTCAGATGCTTACCAGTCTTATGTATTATTTTCCAGTGACTTGAGTGGGCTGAGTGCAGTTCTTTGAGGTACCGTGTAGGCCTTGTCAGTTATTCAATGTGGTACTTGGAATGGTATCTTTGCTAATTTCAACCTCCTCGATAATACCTCACCATTCCCCACCTTTCCCATTTAGCAGCCTTATGTCTATTTTCTACATATTTGAGTATGTTTCTGTTTTGTAATTTATTTCATGTGTAGCCATTTTTGATTCCACCTTTAAGTGACATCTTATGATATGTGTCTTTTTCTTTCTGACATATGTCACTTAGAATGATCGTAGGTAACTCCTCCAGAGTTGTTCCAACTGGCCTTATTTCATTGATTTCTGGATGAGTAATATTCCACTCTACATAAGTACCCCATCTCTTTTATCCATTTTATCCTTCCAGGGACATTTAGGTTATATCCAAGTGGAGGCCCTTTTTAACAGAGAGGTGGTAAACGTTGGGGTGCCTGTTTTCTTTTGATTTTTGTTTTTCCCAAGGTATATGCGCATGAGTGCAAGTGCCCTATGCTCTGTAGATCATTTTTTAGATGTTTTAGAAAACACAATACACTTCTCCAGAGTGGCCATTGGCAAATTACATTTCCACTATCAGCCTCACAGGGCTCCCTTTTCTCCTCGCCCTGTCCTGCATTTCTGGTGTTTACACTTTATGTGGATGGCCCTTCTGACTGATGTGAAGTGATATATTTTGTAGTATTGATTTCCAGTGTCCACCTGTTTGGTTGGATAAAAAGTGTGTATGGCCTTTACTTGAATATATTCAGAAAAAATGCATACGCCCTTTTTGGCCAACTGCATCATTGGCGACGTTCAGCCCCTTTTCTTGTGCTTTAATGGGGAGTCCTTTCTACCTCTTCAAATATGTTTCCTGCCACTCTCCCTTGCTTACAAGTCTTTTTCTGTGGCTTACCTCAAGACATTTTTCGACGATAGATATTTTCAACTCTGCAGTTTCATGAATTTTAGTGCCCCTGAGTTCCATTTTTCAACTTGTGTTTTTGGAAACTGGACACAAAACAGCGGGATTTCCTCTAGCCCTATTCTGTTTCCGTGGGCAATTCTAGCCTTTGATGAATTTTTCTTCCGGATTGGAAATTAGAGTGACATGTGCCTGTCCGCACACCTAAGACTGGTCTCTAAATTTTTCTCATCCTTCCGCTTCATGCTCTGGACAAATTCCAAACTCTGTGCAACAGGATGTTGACGGTGTTGATATCCCCAAGTGAGGAGATTGTTAGGAAAGATGCTGGCGGGGTGAACCCGAGCACCAGGCGATGAGGAGATGAGGTGCCTTTTCCAAACTCTTTCCGATCAAATGGTGTACCATCCTCTAGGTGTGACAGGCATGTTTTAGCTGTAGGAAGGGTCATGTGCATGTAAGGAGAACACCAGGGATTTTTCCAAATCAGTGCCTCCCCGAACCCCAAACTGGGGAATTTTTAAGCTACGGCTACACGTATGTCCATTAAGATCCTTGGGAAATAGGCAGAGCCCAAACTTTAGATGATTGAAATCTTCAGGGTCAGAAGCGCTCACCATCGGCCTTGCTTAGGTTACATTTTATCTGTCATTGATAGATGATGTCAATAAAAATATCGATTCTTTTTCAGATTATTTCCCCTTATAGGTTATTGCAAAATATTCAGTGTAGTTCCCTGGGCTATACAGTAGTTCCTTGTTGATGATCTATTTTATACATAGCAGTGTGTATGTGTTAATCCCAAACTGTTAATTTATCCCTTCTCCTACCTTTCCCCTTTGGTAATAATAAATTATAAGATTTTATACTTCTCAGAAATGGGGGAGCTGAAAGAGAGGTATCCTTTTCAATGGAAAAGCATTCAAAACAAGATTGAAGCTTCAGCCAAGAGTATTCGATCTACATCCATGGAAATAAATCACTTCATTTATCTAATGTTGACCTGACAAATAAGACAGACGTCTTCACTGAACTTGCTTATAGGAAAGTGATGGAAATATCAAATGTAAGTCTTAAAAACATCTTATTTTACCCGAGCATTATACACTGCTCTATGTTAACTACAGTTTGGCTCACACACCTGTTCATTGAAGTTACAATGTTCTCAATTTCTGTTACTGATCCTCCAGAGTGGACCCCAACAGGAGTCCCCGTGCCCAGTGTCATTGGAGCCAACAGATCAAGACTGAGTTTGGTTCAGAAGCAAAGGAAACATTATTTTGAAAACAGAATGGAGAGGTGAGAACGTGCACTGCCCCACGGGCTGTGGGCTGGGCTGCTGTGTAGGGATCCCGGCAGCGTCAGTGGGAGGGAGGGGATGGAGCTCTCGAGGGCTGGGTTGGCTGCAGCTCGGGCTCTATGCCGCAGAGTTTGCATGGGACCCCGCTAGCTGAGGTGTCGACCCAGCCATTCTGCACTAGGAAATCGGGTCTGAAGTGACGGGTGTGGGACCTCTGCATGCGGAACCCTAGGAACACGTGAAATTAGACAAAGCACAAAGGAAAAACAGGTTAGACTTTATTTTATTGCCCAGATTCTCTTTTTATCTCCCAGGAATTTTTAATGAACGTTGCCGGAGATGAACACCTCCTCTGCTTTTTGTTCCATTCCTCATCCTTGGGGTGTTGAGGGTGCAGACCCCTCTTTTGTAACTGCTTCATGCTGTGGTGGGAGCCCTGATACATGGGGGGAGGGGCAAAATGTCTCCCCACCAGCCTCCAGGTGAGGTTGATTGTCCCAAGGCCTCCTGCCTCACTTCTCGTCCGCCTGAGCACCAGCATTGGAAGTGTTATAGATTCTAATGACCTTTAAGGTCCGGGAAAGAGATGCGCAGAGATGCTGCGGTGGCAGGTTTCACCCCACCCCACATTTGTTCGGCGACCTTAGGCTGACGGATTTTGCCAGCCTAGATGCTCTGACCAGTAGTCTGTGCTTTCTTTAATTAGGTCCCTGAATTAATGTACAAACAGCACCATGTGTGAGAGCCCTGCCTGCACAACTCCCAGACAGTCCAGGGCCAGTGGTGATCCAGGGCCATGAGGTCCACTGAGTCAACGGCCTTTAGAAGTAGCCAGCAGTCCAGCCGGTCATATTGGCCACCATCACCGTGGTGTCTGTAGGGTTTTCTATGGTGAAAGCATGATATACATTTCCCCCGCCAAGCTTATTAGCTCCCCTCTGGGTGCAGTAAGTCCTGCAAGCAGTAGTCTGCTCTTTCGGGGCACAGTCTTGTTGTTTTCTGAGAGAAACTCCAGGTCAAGTGATGGTCACACGAGTCATCTTGGTGGCCCGTTGCCCCCGTTTGTCTCTCTGGAGGTTGGCGTTGGAGGGCCTCCTCACTCGAGGTCAGTGTGTCCACAGAGTGACCCCTGCAACTTCAGGGCATGATGCGTGGTTAGGATCACCACGTGGGGTCCTTTTCCCTTAGGAGGGAGCTGGCCTTGTGGGCTGCTGATTTCCATCTTTTTAGATACCCCAGTATCCTGGCCTGATGAGTCGGTGGGCAAAGCCCTTGGTGACCATAGTTTATCATACCTGAAGGGCATTCTTGTGTTGCTCCATTTCAAGTGGTCCCAGTTTTTGCACTAAGGCTCCAAGGGCAATTAACCTTTGACCGGGTATGTAAAGGTCAAAGGGTTTAGCTAAATTAGGGAGTTCCTGGGCAAGGGTCTGAATTGACTGCTCTTTCCATTCTTGAGAGGCTGCATCTGGATTCTATTCAAAAGGATCATCATCTTTTCATGTCAGTGTTTCATGTAGAGGCCCAGCTATTAGACTGTAGTTAGGGATCCAGATGCAGAAAACCTTGGCCTCCCCAGGAACCCCTAAGCTGTCCTCTAGGTTTAGAAGAGGTAAGGCTGCAAATGGCTTCCTCCCTATCCTGGGATGCGTTTCTCCGAATATCTGTGAGAATGAAGCTCAGGCATGTCACCTTAGCCTGGGATATTTGAGCCTTTTTCTTGGACACCTTCTATCCTTTCTTGGCTAGGTAGTTCAGAGGCGTCTTTAGTAGGCCTGGCGATCAGAATGTCCGCTGCATATTGAAGGAGGGTTCCCTTTCACAGAGGTAGAACTTTTAGGTCTTTAGAGGACATTTCCCCAATGATGGTGTGGGGATTTTTGAACCATTGGGGCAGGACGGCCCAGCATTATTGCTTTGGTTGCATGTTGTGTCCTGCCACTCACAAGCCAAAAATTCTTGTGACTCTGAGATGAATGGAATACAGAAGAAGGCATCATTGAAGTCTAATACAGAATGCCATGGCCTGGTGGATGGTAGAATGACCAGCAGGGTGTAGGAAATAGGAGCTACTGGATGTATATCCTCGGTGGCTTCACTGACTGTCCTGATATCCTTTACCAGGTTTCCAGCAGCCCATGGGGCTCTCGTGGTCAGGCCAATCCCAGGATATGGAGCTCACCTGGGCTGCACCCCCACCCCACAGCCCACGGGGCTCTCGTGGTCAAGTCCCTCCCAGGGTATGGAGCTCACCTGTGCAGCTACCCAGCAGCCCATGGGGCTCTCATAGTCAGGCCCTTCCCAGGATACGGAGCTCCCCTGGGCAGGTAACCCAGCAGGGCTGGAAACACAGGAACTGTGCACATAGCCCACCATGCAGAGAACCCCCAGCTCACCTGTCGCTCACAGCTGACACAGAACACCACAGAGCAGGACTTGAACTAACAAACAGCAGCTCTGACAGGTCTGTGACCCTGGCTATCACTCTGTACAGCCTCTCTCTGCCTGGTCTTCCAGACACTTCCACTGCAGCCAGGCACCAGACCTCTGTCTCCACCCACCATCACTCCTCTCCCTGACTCCTGGGTTCCTCTCATTAGTATAGGGTCTTCTTGAAGTTGTTTTCCACTCATGGACCAGATAAAATGAGAAGAAAACAAGCCTCAGCTGCAGCCCCTTGTCTATCCTGACTCTCAAGAGCCCACACCTGTTCCTTGGGCGTGGCCCGTTTAGCAAGGTTCATTTTCTGCAACTGTGAGTCCCTGAGGGGTGAGGATTGGCTGATTTGGGCAGCCTGACGCTGCCTGCCAGCCCTCCCCACGTGTGCCTGGTTGAGGTCAATATAAACACCTCTCCAGTCAGCAAGAGCCCCTGTAGCTGTACCTGACGCCATATTCTCGGCCCCGTCAGCAGTGTCGGGGCTGGGGTGGTGGGAGGGAGTGAGGGGCCGTGGCTTTGTGGGTGGCCCATTGTGAGTGGGGCTCTGCTGGACTTTCTGCAGGAGTTGCCAGGCTGCCACCTGCTAAAGAAGAGGATGTGTCACCCATACCTGCCACTGGAATGTCTCCCCAGGCAGAGGTGAGGAAGTAAAAAAGCAGTGGGGGCCGTGGCAGGAGGGGTATCACAGGTAGGGAAATGGAAAGCTTCCAGAAGAGCATCTGAGGCCAGGACCATCCTGGCTGGCCTGCAGGCACCAAGTCGGCCTGCGTGCTGTCGCTGGTGTGGCTCCACAGCCCTTCCTCTAGGCTTGCAAGTTCTTGTGCATATTCATGTGTTTTACCTGGAAAGGGTGGGAAGAGTTCAGCTGCAGCAGGACTGGGGCTCAGCTCACATTGACTCACAGACGCCTCGACACAGTCCCCCAGCTTTGCAATGAGGTTGCTCCTTGTGGGGCTGACTGCATGGGAGAAGATTTCCCACCTCTGACCAACTTAAGAATCTTTTACCACTGGAGCAAGTGCCCTGATACGATTTTCCTCTGTATAACTGGTGGGTTCTGTTTTTTTCTTTTTTCTTTTTTTTTATTTTTGGTTCAAGGTAGATTTTATTTATTCCTCTTTTTTTAATTTGGAGATATAAACATGGAAATAATGCATTAAGATAAAGACGTCTATGTGAAGGGAAAAACTTTTTTTCGTTTATTTTATTAAATGTTATTTATTTATTTTTAATTTTTTTTAAATTTATTTATTTCTTTTATACAGCAGGTTCTTATTGGATATCTATTTTATACATATAAGTGTGCACATGTGAATCCCAGTCTCCCAATTCATCCCACCACCACCCTCACATAGCATTACCCCCTTGGTGTCCATATGTTTGTTCTCTACATCTGTGTCTCTATCTCTGCCCTGCAAACCGGTTCATCTGTACCATTTTTCTAGGTTCCACATATATGCATTAACATACAATATTTGTTTTTCTCTTTCTGACTTACTTCACTCTGTATGACAGTCTCTAGATCCATCAAGGTCTCTACAAATGACCCAATTTCATTCCTATGTATGGCTGAGTAATATTCCATTGTATATATGTACCACATCTTTATCCATTCATCTGTCTGTGGGCACTTAGGTTGCTTTCATTACCTGGCTATTGTAAATAGTGCTGCAATGAACATTGTGGTGAATGTGTCTTTTTGATTTATGGTTTTCTCTGGGTATATGCCCAGTAGTGGGATTGCTGGATTATATGGTAATTCTATTTTTAGTTTTTTAAGGAACCTCCATACTGTTCTCCATAGAGACTATATCAATTTACATTCCCAACAATAGTGGAAGAAGGTTCCTTTTCTCCACAGCGTCTCCAGCATTTGTTGTTTGTAGATTTTCTGATGATGCCCATTCTAACAGGTGTGACGTGATACCTCATTGTAGTTTCGATTTCCATTTCTCTAATACTTAGTGATGTTGAGCAGATTTTCATGTGCGTACTGGCCATCTCTATGTCTTCTTGGAAGAAATGTCTATTTAGATCTTCTTCCATTTTTGTATTGGGTTGTTTGTTTTATTAATATTGAGCTGCATGAGCTGTTTATATATATATATTGGAGATTAATTATTTGTCCATTGATTCATTTGCAAATATTTTCTGCCATTCTGAGGGTTGTCTTTTCGTCTTGTTTGTAGTTTCCTTTGCTTTGTAAAAGCTTTTACATTTCATTAGGTCCCATCTGTTTAGTTTTCTTTTTTATTTCATTACTACAGGAGGTGGATCAAAAAAGATCTTGCTGTGATTTACGTCAGAGTATCCTTCGTAAGTTTTCCTCTCAGAGTTTTATACTGTCCCGTCTTACATTAAGGTCTCTAATCCATTTTGAATATATTTTTATGTATGGTGTTGGGGAGTGTTCTAATTTCATTCTTTTACATGTAGCTGTCCATATTTCCCAGCACCAATGATTGAAGAGACTGTCTTATCTCCATTGTATAGTCTTGCCTCCTTTGTCATAGATTAGTTGACCATAGGTGTGTAGGTTTATCCCTGGGCATTCTTTTTTTTTTTCCTTTTACACGTTTATTGGAGTATAATTGTTTTACAATGGAGTGTTAGTTTCTGCTGTATAACAAAGTGAATCAGCTATACATATACAAATATCACCAGATCCCCTCCCTCTTGCATCTCCCTCCCACACTCCATATCCCACCCCTTTATGTGGTCACAAAGCACCGAGCTGATCTCCCTGTTCTATGTGGCTGCTTTCCAGTAGCTATCAGTGTTACATTTGGTAATGTATTTATGTCCATGCCACTCTGTCACTTCGTCTCAGCTTACCCATCCCCCTTCCAGTGTCCTCAAGTCCTTTCTCTACGTCTGTGTCCTTAATCCTGTCCTGCCACTAGGTTCTTCAAAATCTGTTTTTTTCTTCATTAGATTCCGTATATCTCTGTTAACATACAGTATTTGTTTTTCCCTTTCTGACTTACTTCACTTTGTAGGACAGATTCTAAGTCCATCCACCTCAGTACAAATAACTCAGTTTTGCTTCTTTTTATGGCTGAGTAATATTCCATTGTATATATGTGCCAGATCTTCTTTATCCATTCATCTGTCGATGGACACTTAGGTTGCTTCTATGTCCTGGCTATTGTAAATAGAGCTGCAATGAACATTTTTGTACATAACTCTTTTTGAATTATGGTTTTCGCAAGGCAAATGCCCAGTAGTTGGATTGTTGTGTCGTATGGTACCTCTATTGTTAGCTATTTAGAGGAACCTCCGGACTGTTCTCCCTAGTGCCCATATCAATTTACATTCCCACCCACAGTGCAAGTGTGTTCCCTTTTCTCCAATAAAGGCCTCTCCAGCATTTATTGTTTTGTAGATTTTTTTGGATGATTGCCACTCTGACTGCTGTGCGGTGATACCTCACGGTAGTTTTGATTTGCATTTCTCTAATGATTAGTGATGTTCAGCATCCTTTCATGTGTTTCTTGGTAATCTGTATATCTTCTTTGGAGAAATGTCTATTTAAGTCTTCTGCCCGTTTTTGGATTGGGTTGTTTGTTTTTGTGATATTGAGCTACATGTGGTGCTTGTAAAGTTTGGAGATTAATCCTTTGTCAATTGCTTCATTTGAAAATATTTTCTCCCATTCTGAGGGTTGTTTCTGCATCTTGTTTATGTTTTCCTATACTGTGTAAAAGCTTTTAAGTTTCATTAGGTCCCATTTGTTGATTTCTGTTTTTATTTCCATTTCTCTAGGAGGTGAGTCAAAAAGGATCTTGCTGTGATTTATGTCATAGAGTGTTCTGCCTATGGTTTCCTCTAAGTGTTTTATAGTGTCTGGTCTTCTATTTAGATCTCTAATCCATTTAGAGTTTATTTTTGTGTATGGTGTTATGGAGTGTTCTAATTTCATTCTTTTATGTGTAGGGGTCCAGTTTTCCCAGCACCAATTACTGAAGAGACTGTCTTTTCTCCATTGTATATCCTTAGCTCCTTTGTCATAGATGAGATAGCCATAGGTATGTAGGTTTATCTCTGGGCTTTCTGTCCTGTTCCATTGATCTGTGTTTATGCCAATCTACATACACTTGATTCCATTATGGAGACTTATAAATACATAGGTTTCAAGATTATTACCAGTCAGATATATTCCTCTTCAGTGAATAGGGTGTTTTGTGTCCAGTTCATTGAGAAAGGAGTAGGTCTTGTCTATTACATATTTGGTATATGGAATGGTATCTGTGCTAATTTCAAACTCTGCTTTTACACATCACCCCACGTCACCTTTCTCCTTAAGGAGGCATAAGTGTGTTTTCTAAATGTGTAACTCTGTTCTCTTTTGTAATTCAGTTCATGTGTAGCCATGTTTACATTCCCTCTATAAGTGATATATTACAATAAGTTTCTTTTTCTTTGAGGCTCATTTCACTTAGCATCATCGTACCTAAAGCCACTCATTATGCTGCTATTGGCCTTATGACATTGATTTTATGTCTGAGTGACATTCCATTGTATATAAGTACCACAACATCTATATCAATTTTTTTCCTTTCCTGGGATATTTAAAGTGTACCAAAGTCGAGGTTCTTGTAAACAGAGCAGCCCTAAACTTTGGGCTGGCTGTGTGTTGTGGATTTTTAGTTTTCCCAAAATACACGCCCATGAGTGGAAGTGTGCTATGCTCTGTAGCTCTGTTTTAGAAAACAACATACAGTTCTCCAGAGAGGCTGTTGGCAATTTACATCCTCTCCATCGGTGTAACCAGGCTCCCTTTTCTCCATGGCCTGTCCTGCATTTGTGGTTTTTACACTGTTTGTGGATGGCCCTTTTGACTGGAGGTAAGGGACACTTCTATGTGGTGTGGATTTTCAATGCCTGATGGCTTGCTTGGCCAAAAAGGGCGTATGCATTTTTTCCCAATTATATTCAAGAAAATACACATAATCCCTTTTCGGTCAAGGGCAACATTGTTGAAGTTCTGTCGCTTTTCATGTGCTTTAAAGATGACTCCAGTGTACCTCTTGAAATCTGTTTCCTTCAATTCTGCCTTGCATTCAAATCCTCTTCACTGCCTTACCTCAATATATTTCTGGATGATAGTTGTCCTTTAAAACTCTGCAAGTTTGTGAATTGCTGTGTCCCTGAGCTCCATTTTTCAACTCGCCTATTTGTGAGCTGGCTGCAATACCGCAGGATGGCTTTAGGGCCTAGTCTGGTTCCAGGGCTTCAGGCTGAGCCTTTGGTTAATTCTTCTTCCTGATGGGAAACTAGAGTGACATGTGCCCATCCAAACACCTACAGCTAATCTCTCATTTGTTTCCCCTCTTCCTTTTCATCCTCTGCACAATTTGCAAACTGTGCATACAGGAGGGTAAAGGCGCTGACATTCCAAGTGAGGAGATTTTTAGTAATGCAGATGGAATGGTGAAGCCGAGCACGACAAAAGGAAAAATGAGGTACCTTTTAGAAAACTTTCCCAATCGCACAGTGTACCATCCACTGGGTGTCCCATGCATGTTTTAACTGTAGGAAGATTCCCTTAAACCTGGAGAGTTGGCACCACTAGAATGGGTAGCACACAGTATTGCTCTAAGTGGTGTTCTTTTGCTCACACAACCTCAGCAAACTTGTCAGCCCCAAGTGTCCAGTCTTATGTCTCATCCAGCTGTGGGTGTAAAGGTGGTCAATCCAGGTGGGATCACAGGCCCTGAACGTAATTTTTAAGGCTTTCTCTCTGTTTCGCTGTTTTTGCATTTTGCTTTTGAAACTTAATTTTATAAGGGGGTTTAGTTGAATTTCAGTGCTGTGTTCATGTCATTATACACACATATGATACCTTTATGGAGACATGAGAATACATATGTTTTAAAATTCTAGAGTCAGATATATTCCTCTGCAATGAATAGGGGGCGTTAAGTCCAGTTCATTGTTCCGGCAGTAGGTGTTGTCTATTACATACTTGGTTTATGTAACAGTATCTGTGCTAATTTAAAACTGTGGTTTTATGCATCACCCCAGCTCGCCTTTCCCCTTAAGCAGGCAGAAGATTGTTTTCTAAATGTATGACTCTATTGTGTTTGAAATTCAGTTCATGTTTACATTCACACTATGAGTGATATCTTATGATAAGATTTGTTATTCTGTTATCTTTCCTAACTCAGTTCATGTGTAGCCATGTTTACAGGATTTTCATAAGTGATATCTTATGATAAGTTTCTTTTTCAGTGTGACTTATTTCACTTAGAATCATCGTACGTGAATCCACTCATTTTGCTGCTACTTGCCTTATGACATTGATTTCATGGCTAACGGATATTACATCGTACGTAAGTACCACAGTTTCTTGAAATATTTTTGTCTTTCCTGGGATATATAAGGTGTACCCACGATGAGGTTCTTGTAAGCAGTGCAGCCTTAAATTTTGGCATGCCTGTGTCTTATTGATTTTCAGTTTTCCAAAGATATATTCCCTAGACTGGAACACCCCATTGCTCTGTAGCTCTGTTGTTTATTTGTTTTAGGGAACACAATGCACTCCTCCAGAGAGGCAGTTAGCAATTTACATGCCACCCATTAGCCTAAAAAAGCTCCCTGTTCTCCAGGACCTGTCTTGCCTTTCTGGTTTTTACACATTTTGTGGATGTCCCTTTTGACCGGTGGGAACTGAAACTTATTTGTAGTGCAGATTTGCATTGCCTGCTTGCTTGCTTGGCCAAAAAGGGCGTATGCGTTTTCTCCTGAATATATTCAGGAGAAAACGCATACGCCGTTTTTGGCCAAGTGCATCATTGTTGAAGTTGTGCCCCTCTTCCTGTGCTTTCAAGGCGATTCCAAGGTATCTCTTGAAATCTGTTTCCTGCTATTCTGGCTCGCTTTCAAGTCCACCTCATTGCCTTGCCTCAACAGATTTTTTGACGATACTTGTCCTTTATTACTCTTCCAGTTTGTGAATTGCTGTGCCCCTGAGCTCCATTTTTCAACTCGTTTTTTGTGAGCTGAACGCAAGTCCAAAATTATGGTTCAGGGCATATACTGGTTCCCGGTGGGTGGCTGAGACTTTGGATAATTTTTCTTCCTGCTGGGAAATTAGAGTGAAATGTGCCCGTCCAAATGCCTAACAGCTACTCTCTCATAGGTTCTCCCTCTTCCATTTCATCCTCTGCCAAATTGGCAACCTGTGCGAACCAGGAGGGTAACGGGGCTGTCTCTCCAAGTTTGGAGGTTGATAGTAAAGCAGTTGGAAAGTCAAACTGGAGCACCAGGAGAGGGACTATTCGTTGAGTTTTAGAAACCTTTCGTATTCACAGTGTGTCCATTCTCTAGGTTTCCCATACATGTTATAGCTGTAGTAATATTCCCTTCAACCTGGAGAGTTGGGACCCATGGAATGGGGGCCATGCATTATTGCTTGAAAGGGTCTGCATTTGCTCACCCAATCTCACCAATCCTCTCAGTCCCAAGTGTCCAGCCTTAATGCACATACAGCTGTCATTGTAGATAGGGTCTTTCCAGGTTTCCTCAGACACCCTGAAGGAATTGTAAAGAATTTCCCTGTTTTTTGGTTTTGCTTTAGAAATTCCTTTTTATAGTGGGTTTGAGCTGATTCTCGCTGCCATGTTTATGCCACTCTAGACACACTTGATTCCCTTATGGAGACATATCAATACATAGGTTTTAAGATTCTTACTAGTCAGATATATTCCTCTGTGGGAAATATGGGGTTTTGAGTCTCTTTCACTGAGGAAGGTGTCGGTCTTGTCAATTCCAAAGTTGGTTTTTGAAACGGTCCCTGTGCTTATATCAAACTCTGGTTTTATGCATCACCCCACCTCTCCTTCCCCTTTATGCAGGCATAAGAGTGTTTTCTAAATGTGAGACTCTGTTCTCTTTCCTAACTCAGTTCACGTGTAGCCATGTTTACAGGATCTTCATAAGTGATATCTTATGATAAGTTTCTTTTTCTGTGTGACTTATTTCACTTAGAATCATCGTACCTGAATCCACTCACTTTGCTGCTACTGGTCTTATGACATTGATTTCATGGCTGAGGGATATTCCATCGTACGTAAGTACCACAATGTTTTGAACCATTTTTATATTTCCTGGGATATTTAAGGTGTACCCAAGTTGAGTTTCTTGTAGTCAGTGCAGCCCTAAATTTGGAGGTGGCTCTTTCTTATTGATTTTCAGTTTTCCCAAGGTATATTCCCTAGACTGGAAGTGGCCTTGGCTCTGTAGCTCTGTTGTTTACTTGTTTTAGGGAACACAATGCACTCCTCCAGTGAGGCAGTTGGCAATTGACATCCCGCCATTCAGCATAACAAGGCCCCCTGTTCTCCAGGGCCTGTCTTGCCTTTCTGGTTTTTACACATTTTGTGGATGTCCCTTTTGACCGGTGGGAAGTGATACTTCTTTGTAGTGCAGATTTGCATTGCCCGCTTGCTTGCTTGGCCAAAAAGGGCGTATGCGTTTTCTCCTGAATATATTCAGGAGAAAACGCATACGCCCTTTTTGGCCAAGTGCACCATTGTCCAAGTTGTGCCCCTCTTCCTGTGCTTTACAGGCGATTCCAACGTACCTCTTGAAATCTGTTTCCTGCTATTTTGCCTCGCTTTCAAGTCCACCTCGTTGACTTCCCTCAACAGATTTTTGGACGATAGTTGTCCTTTATCACTCTGCCAGTTTGTGAATTGCTGTGCCCCTGAGCTCCATTTCTCAACTCGTTTTTTGTGAGCTGAACGCAAGTCCAAAATTTTGGATCATGTCCTATACTGGTTCCCGGTGGGTGGCTGAGACTTTGGTTAATTCTTCTTCCTGCCGGGAAATTAGAGTGACATGTGCCCGTCCAAATGCCTAACAGCTACTCTCTCATGGGTTCTCCCTCGTCCCTTCCATCCTCTGCCAAATTGGGAACCTGTGCAAACCAGGAGGTTAAAGGGCCTGTCTCTCCAAGTTGGGAGATTGATAGTAAGGCAGTTGGAAAGTCAAACTGGAGCACCAGGAGAGGGACTATTCGTTGAGTTTTAGAAACCTTTCGTATTCACAGTGTGTCCATTCTCTAGGTTTCCTGTACATGTTATAGCTGTAGTAATATTCCCTTGAACCTGGAGAGTTGGGACCCATGGAATGGGGGCCATGCATTATTGCTTGAAAGGGTCTGCATTTGCTCACCCAATCTCACCAATCCTCTCAGTCCCAAGTGTCCAGCCTTATGCCACATCCAGCTGTCATTGTAGATAGGGTCTTTCCAGGTTTCCTCAGACACCCTGAAGGAATTGTAAAGAATTTCCCTGTTTTTTCGTTTTGCTTTTGAAATTCCTTTTTATAGTGGGTTTGAGCTGATTCTCTCTGCCATGTTTATGCCACTCTAGACACACTTGATTCCCTTATGGAGACATATCAATACATAGGTTTTAAGATTCTTACTAGTCAGATATATTCCTCTGTGGGAAATATGGGGTTTTGAGTCTCTTTCACTGAGGAAGGTGTAGGTCTTGTCTATTCCTAAGTTGGTTTTTGGAACGGTCCCTGTGCTTATATCAAACTCTGGTTTTATGCATCACCCCACCTCTCCATCCCCTTTATGCAGGCATAAGTGTGTTTTCTAAATGTGAGACTCTGTTCTCTTTCCTAACTCAGTTCACGTGTAGCCATGTTTACAGGATCTTCATAAGTGATATCTTATGATAAGTTTCTTTTTCTGTGTGACTTATTTCACTTAGAATCATCGTACCTGAATCCACTCACTTTGATGCTTCTGGTCTTATGACATTGATTTCATCGCTGAGGGATATTCCATCGTACGTAAGTACCACAATGTTTTGAACCATTTTTATATTTCCTGGGATATTTAAGGTGTACCCAAGTTGAGGTTCTTGTAGTCAGTGCAGCCCTAAATTTGGAGGTGGCACTTTCTTATTGATTTTCAGTTTTCACAAGGTATATTCCCTAGACTGGAAGTGGCCTTGGCTCTGTAGCTCTGTTGTTTACTTGTTTTAGGGAACACAATGCACTCCTCCAGTGAGGCAGTTGGCAATTGACATCCCGCCCATCAGCATGACAAGGCTCCCTGTTCTCCAGGGCCTGTCTTGCCTTTCTGGTTTTTACACATTTTGTGGATGTCCCTTTTGACCGGTGGGAAGTGATACTTTTTTGTAGTGCAGATTTGCATTGCCCACTTGCTTACTTGGCCAAAAAGGGCATATGCTTTTTCTCCTGAATATATTCAGGAGAAAACGCATACGCCCTTTTTGACCAAGTGCACCATTGTCCAAGTTGTGCCCCTCTTCCTGTGCTTTACAGGCGATTCCAACGTACCTCTTGAAATCTGTTTCCTGCTATTTTTCCTCACTTTCAAGTCCACCTCGTTGAATTCCCTCAACAGATTTTTGGACGATAGTTGACCTTTATCACTCTGCCAGTTTGTAAATTGCTGTGCCCCTGAGCTCCATTTCTCAACTCGTTTTTTGTGAGCTGAACGCAAGTCCAAAATTTTGGATCATGTCCTATACTGGTTCCCGTTGGGTGGCTGAGACTTTGGTTAATTCTTCTTCCTGCCGGGAAATTAGAGTGACATGTGCCCGTCCAGATGCCTAAAAGCTACTCTCTCATGGGTTCTCCCTCGTCCCTTCCATCCTCTGCCAAATTGGGAACCTGTGCAAACCAGGAGGTTAAAGGGCCTCTCTGTCCAAGTTGGGAGATTGATAGTAAGGCAGTTGGAAAGTCAAACTGGAGCACCAGGAGAGGGACTATTCGTTGAGTTTTAGAAACCTTTCGTATTCACAGTGTGTCCATTCTCTAGGTTTCCTGTACATGTTATAGCTGTAGTAATATTCCCTTGAACATGGAGAGTTGGGACCCATGGAATGGGGGCCATACATTATTGCTTGAAAGGGTCTGCATTTGCTCACCCAATCTCACCAATCCTCTCAGTCCCAAGTGTCCAGCCTTATGCCACATCCAGCTGTCATTGTAGATAGGGTCTTTCCAGGTTTCCTCAGACACCCTGAAGGAATTGTAAAGAATTTCCCTGTTTTTTGGTTTTGCTTTTGAAATTCCTTTTTATAGTGGGTTTGAGCTGATTCTCGCTGCCATGTTTATGCCACTCTAGACACACTTGATTCCCTTATGGAGACATATCAATACATAGGTATTAAGATTCTTACTAGTCAGATATATTCCTCTGCGGGAAATATGGGGTTTTGAGTCTCTTTCACTGAGGAAGTTGTAGGTCTTGTCTATTCCAAAGTTGGTTTTTGAAACGGTCCCTGTGCTTATATCAAACTCTGGTTTTATGCATCACCCCACCTCTCCTTCCCCTTTATGCAGGCATAAGAGTGTTTTCTAAATGTGAGACTCTGTTCTCTTTCCTAACTCAGTTCACGTGTAGCCATGTTTACAGGATCTTCCTAAGTGATATCTTATGATAAGTTTCTTTTTCTGTGTGACTTATTTCACTTAGAATCATCGTACCTGAATCCACTCACTTTGCTGCTACTGGTCTTATGACATTGATTTCATGGCTGAGGGATATTCCATCGTACGTAAGTACCACAATGTTTTGAACCATTTTTATATTTCCTGGGATATTTAAGGTGTACCCAAGTTGAGGTTTTTGTAGCCAGTGAAGCCCTAAATTTGGAGGTGGCTCTTTCTTATTGATTTTCAGTTTTCCCAAGGTATATTCCCTAGACTGGAAGTGGCCTTGGCTCTGTAGCTCTGTTGTTTACTTGTTTTAGGGAACACAATGCACTCCTCCAGTGAGGCAGTTGGCAATTTACATCCCGCCCATCAGCATAACAAGGCTCCCAGTTCTCCAGGGCCTGTCTTGCCTTTCTGGTTTTTACACATTTTGTGGATGTCCCTTTTGACCGGTGGGAAGTGATACTTCTTTGTAGTGCAGATTTGCATTGCCCGCTTGCTTGCTTGGCCAAAAAGGGCGTATGCGTTTTCTCCTGAATATATTCAGGAGAAAACGCATACGCCCTTTTTGGCCAAGTGCACCATTGTCCAAGTTGTGCCCCTCTTCCTGTGCTTTACAGGCGATTCCAAGGTACCTCTTGAAATCTGTTTCCTGCTATTTTGCCTCGCTTTCAAGTCCGCCTCGTTGACTTCCCTCAACAGATTTTTGGACGATAGTTGTCCTTTATCACTCTGCCAGTTTGTGAATTGCTGTGCCCCTGAGCTCCATTTCTCAACTCGTTTTTTGTGAGCTGAACGCAAGTCCAAAATTTTGGATCATGTCCTATACTGGTTCCCGGTGGGTGGCTGAGACTTTGGTTAATTCTTCTTCCTGCCGGGAAATTAGAGTGACATGTGCCCGTCCAAATGCCTAACAGCTACTCTCTCATGGGTTCTCCCTCGTCCCTTCCATCCTCTGCCAAATTGGGAACCTGTGCAAACCAGGAGGTTAAAGGGCCTGTCTCTCCAAGTTGGGAGATTGATAGTAAGGCAGTTGGAAAGTCAAACTGGAGCACCAGGAGAGGGACTATTCGTTGAGTTTTAGAAAACTTTCGTATTCACAGTGTGTCCATTCTCTAGGTTTCCTGTACATGTTATAGCTGTAGTAATATTCCCTTGAACCTGGAGAGTTGGGACCCATGGAATGGGGGCCATGCATTATTGCTTGAAAGGGTCTGCATTTGCTCACCCAATCTCACCAATCCTCTCAGTCCCAAGTGTCCAGCCTTATACCACATCCAGCTGTCATTGTAGATAGGGTCTTTCCAGGTTTCCTCAGACACCCTGAAGGAATTGTAAAGAATTTCCCTGTTTTTTGGTTTTGCTTTTGAAATTCCTTTTTATAGTGGGTTTGAGCTGATTCTCGCTGCCATGTTTATGCCACTCTAGACACACTTGATTCCCTTATGGAGTCATATCAATACATAGGTTTTAAATTCTTACTAGTCAGATATATTCCTCTGTGGGAAATATGGGGTTTTGAGTCTCTTTCACTGAGGAAGGTGTAGGTCTTGTCTATTCCAAATTTGGTTTTTGGAACGGTCCCTGTGCTTATATCAAACTCTGGTTTTATGCATCACCCCACCTCTCCATCCCCTTTATGCAGGCATAAGAGTGTTTTCTAAATGTGAGACTCTGTTCTCTTTCCTAACTCAGTTCACGTGTAGCCATGTTTACAGGATCTTCATAAGTGATATCTTATGATAAGTTTCTTTTTCTGTGTGACTTATTTCACTTAGAATCATCGTACCTGAATCCACTCACTTTGTTGCTACTGGTCTTATGACATTGATTTCATGGCTGAGGGATATTCCTTCGTACGTAAGTACCACAATGTTTGGAACCATTTTTATATTTCCTGGGATATTTAAGGTGTACCCAAGTTGAGGTTCTTGTAGTCAGTGCAGCCCTAAATTTGGAGGTGGATCTTCCTTATTGATTTTCAGTTTTCCCAAGGTATATTCCCTAGACTGGAAGTGGCCTTGGCTCTGTAGCTCTCTTGTTTACTTGTTTTAGGGAACACAATGCACTCCTCCAGTGAGGCAGTTGGCAATTCACATCCCACATATCAGCATAACAAGGCTCCCAGTTCTCCAGGGCCTGTCTTGCCTTTCTGGTTTTTACACATTTTGTGGATGTCCCTTTTGACCGGTGGGAAGTGATACTTCTTTGTAGTGCAGAGTTGCATTGCCCGCTTGCTTGCTTGGCCAAAAAGGGCGTATGCGTTTTCTCCTGAATATATTCAGGAGAAAACGTATACGCCCTTTTTGGCCAAGTGCACCATTGTCCAAGTTGTGCCCCTCTTCCTGTGCTTTACAGGCGATTCCAACGTACCTCTTGAAATCTGTTTCCTGCTATTTTGCCTCGCTTTCAAGTCCGCCTCGTTGACTTCCCTCAACAGATTTTTGGACGATAGTTGTCCTTTATCACTCTGCCAGTTTGTGAATTGCTGTGCCCCTGAGCTCCATTTCTCAACTCGTTTTTTGTGAGCTGAACGCAAGTCCAAAATTTTGGATCGTGTCCTATACTGGTTCCCGGTGGGTGGCTGAGACTTTGGTTAATTCTTCTTCCTGCCGGGAAATTAGAGTGACATGTGCCCGTCCAAATGCCTAACAGCTACTCTCTCATGGGTTCTCCCTCGTCCTTTCCATCCTCTGGCAAATTGGGAACCTGTGCAAACCAGGAGGTTAAAGGGCCTGTCTCTCCAAGTTGGGAGATTGATAGTAAGGCAGTTGGAAAGTCAAACTGGAGCACCAGGAGAGGGACTATTCGTTGAGTTTTAGAAACCTTTCGTATTCACAGTGTGTCTATTCTCTAGGTTTCCTGTACATGTTATAGCTGTAGTAATATTCCCTTGAACCTGGAGAGTTGGGACCCATGGAATGGGGGCCATGCATTATTGCTTGAAAGGGTCTGCATTTGCTCACACAATCTCACCAATCCTCTCAGTCCCAAGTGTCCAGCCTTATGCCACATCCAGCTGTCATTGTAGATAGGGTCTTTCCAGGTTTCCTCAGACACCCTGAAGGAATTGTAAAGAATTTCCCTGTTTTTTGGGTTTGCTTTTGAAATTCCTTTTTATAGTGGGTTTGAGCTGATTCTCGTTGACATGTTTATGCCACTCTAGACACACTTGATTCCCTTATGGAGTCATATCAATACATAGGTTTTAAGATTCTTACTAGTCAGATATATTCCTCTGCGGGAAATATGGGGTTTTGAGTCTCTTTCACTGAGGAAGGTGTCGGTCTTGTCTATTTCAAAGTTGGTTTTTGGAACGGTCCCTGTGCTTATATCAAACTCTGCTTTTATGCATCACCCCACCTCTCCTTCCCCTTTAAGCAGGCATAAGAGTGTTTTCTAAATGTGAGACTCTGTTCTCTTTCCTAACTCAGTTCACGTGTAGCCATGTTTACAGGATCTTCATAAGTGATATCTTATGATAAGTTTCTTTTTCTGTGTGACTTATTTCACTTAGAATCATCGTACCTGAATCCACTCACTTTGCTGCTACTGGTCTTATGACATTGATTTCATGGCTGAGGGATATTCCATCGTACGTAAGTACCACAATGTTTTGAACCATTTTTATATTTCCTGGGATATTTAAGGTGTACCCAAGTTGAGGTTCTTGTAGCCAGTGCAGCCCTAAATTTGGAGGTGGCTCTTTCTTATTGATTTTCAGTTTTCCCAAGGTATATTCCCTAGACTGGAAGTGGCCTTGGCTCTGTAGCTCTCTTGTTTACTTGTTTTAGGGAACACAATGCACTCCTCCAGTGAGGCAGTTGGCAATTCACATCCCGCCCATCAGCATAACAAGGCTCCCAGTTCTCCAGGGCCTGTCTTGCCTTTCTGGTTTTTACACATTTTGTGGATGTCCCTTTTGACCGGTGGGAAGTGATACTTCTTTGTAGTGCAGATTTGCATTGCCCGCTTGCTTGCTTGGCCAAAAAGGGCGTATGCGTTTTCTCCTGAATATATTCAGGAGAAAACACATACACCCTTTTTGGCCAAGTGCACCATTGTCCAAGTTGTGCCCCTCTTCCTGTGCTTTACAGGCGATTCCAAGGTACCTCTTGAAATCTGTTTCCTGCTATTTTGCCTCGCTTTCAAGTCCGCCTCGTTGACTTCCCTCAACAGATTTTTGGACGATAGTTGTCCTTTATCACTCTGCCAGTTTGTGAATTGCTGTGCCCCTGAGCTCCATTTCTCAACTCGTTTTTTGTGAGCTGAACGCAAGTCCAAAATTTTGGATCGTGTCCTATACTGGTTCCCGGTGGGTGGCTGAGACTTTGGTTAATTTTTCTTCCTGCCGGGAAATTAGAGTGACATGTGCCCGTCCAAATGCCTAACAGCTACTCTCTCATGGGTTCTCCCTCGTCCTTTCCATCCTCTGGCAAATTGGGAACCTGTGCAAACCCGGAGGTTAAAGGGCCTGTCTCTCCAAGTTGGGAGATTGATAGTAAGGCAGTTGGAAAGTCAAACTGGAGCACCAGGAGAGGGACTATTCGTTGAGTTTTAGAAACCTTTCGTATTCACAGTGTGTCTATTCTCTAGGTTTCCTGTACATGTTATAGCTGTAGTAATATTCCCTTGAACCTGGAGAGTTGGGACCCATGGAATGGGGGCCATGCATTATTGCTTGAAAGGGTCTGCCTTTGCTCACCCAATCTCACCAATCCTCTCAGTCCCAAGTGTCCAGCCTTATGCCACATCCAGCTGTCATTGTAGATAGGGTCTTTCCAGGTTTCCTCAGACACCCTGAAGGAATTGTAAAGAATTTCCCTGTTTTTTGGGTTTGCTTTTGAAATTCCTTTTTATAGTGGGTTTGAGCTGATTCTCGTTGACATGTTTATGCCACTCTAGACACACTTGATTCCCTTATGGAGTCATATCAATACATAGGTTTTAAGATTCTTACTAGTCAGATATATTCCTCTGCGGGAAATATGGGGTTTTGAGTCTCTTTCACTGAGGAAGGTGTCGGTCTTGTCTATTTCAAAGTTGGTTTTTGGAACGGTCCCTGTGCTTATATCAAACTCTGGTTTTATGCATCACCCCACCTCTCCTTCCCCTTTAAGCAGGCATAAGAGTGTTTTCTAAATGTGAGACTCTGTTCTCTTTCCTAACTCAGTTCACGTGTAGCCATGTTTACAGGATCTTCATAAGTGATATCTTATGATAAGTTTCTTTTTCTGTGTGACTTATTTCACTTAGAATCCTCGTACCTGAATACACTCACTTTGCTGCTACTGGTCTTATGACATTGATTTCATGGCTGAGGGATATTCCATCGTACGTAAGTACCACAATGTTTTGAACCATTTTTATATTTCCTGGGATATTTAAGGTGTACCCAAGTTGAGGTTCTTGTAGCCAGTGCAGCCCTAAATTTGGAGGTGGCTCTTTCTTATTGATTTTCAGTTTTCCCAAGGTATATTCCCTAGACTGGAAGTGGCCTTGGCTCTGTAGCTCTGTTGTTTACTTGTTTTAGGGAACACAATGCACTCCTCCAGTGAGGCAGTTGGCAATTTACATCCCGCCCATCAGCATAACAAGGCTCCCAGTTCTCCAGGGCCTGTCTTGCCTTTCTGGTTTTTACACATTTTGTGGATGTCCCTTTTGACCGGTGGGAAGTGATACTTCTTTGTAGTGCAGATTTGCATTGCCCGCTTGCTTGCTTGGCCAAAAAGGGCGTATGCGTTTTCTCCTGAATATATTCAGGAGAAAACGCATACGCCCTTTTTGGCCAAGTGCACCATTGTCCAAGTTGTGCCCCTCTTCCTGTGCTTTACAGGCGATTCCAACGTACCTCTTGAAATCTGTTTCCTGCTATTTTGCCTCACTTTCAAGTCCGCCTCGTTGACTTCCCTCAACAGATTTTTGGAAGATAGTTGTCCTTTATCACTCTGCCAGTATGTGAATTGCTGTGCCCCTGAGCTCCATTTCTCAACTCGTTTTTTGGGAGCTGAACGCAAGTCCAAAATTTTGGATCATGTCCTATACTGGTTCCCGGTGGGTGGCTGAGACTTTGGTTAATTCTTCTTCCTGCCGGGAAATTAGAGTGACATGTGCCCATCCAAATGCCTAACAGCTACTCTCTCATGGGTTCTCCCTCGTCCCTTCCATCCTCTGCCAAATTGGGAACCTGTGCAAACCAGGAGGTTAAAGGGCCTGTCTCTCCAAGTTGGGAGATTGATAGTAAGGCAGTTGGAAAGTCAAACTGGAGCACCAGGAGAGGGACTATTCGTTGAGTTTTAGAAACCTTTCGTATTCACAGTGTGTCCATTCTCTAGGTTTCCTGTACATGTTATAGCTGTAGTAATATTCCCTTGAACATGGAGAGTGGGGACCCATGGAATGGGGGCCATGCATTATTGCTTGAAAGGGTCTGCATTTGCTCACCCAATCTCACCATTCCTCTCAGTCCCAAGTGTCCAGCCTTATGCCACATCCAGCTGTCATTGTAGATAGGGTCTTTCCAGGTTTCCTCAGACACCCTGAAGGAATTGTAAAGAATTTCCCTGTTTTTTGGTTTTGCTTTTGAAATTCCTTTTTATAGTGGGTTTGAGCTGATTCTCGCTGCCATGTTTATGCCACTCTAGACACACTTGATTCCCTTATGGAGTCATATCAATACATAGGTTATAAGATTCTTACTAGTCAGATATATTCTTCTGCGGGAAATATGGGATTTTGACCCTCTTTCACTGAGGAAGGTGTAGGTCTTGTCTATTCCAAAGTTGGTTTTTGGAACGGTCCATGTGCTTATATCAAACTCTGGTTTTATGCATCACCCCACCTCTCCATCCCCTTTATGCAGGCATAAGAGTGTTTTCTAAATGTGAGACTCTGTTCTATTTCCTAACTCAGTTCACGTGTAGCCATGTTTACAGGATCTTCATAAGTGATATCTTATGATAAGTTTCTTTTTCTGTGTGACTTATTTCACTTAGAATCATCGTACCTGAATCCACTCACTTTGCTGCTACTGGTCTTATGACATTGATTTCATGGCTGAGGGATATTCCATCGTACGTAAGTACCACAATGTTTTGAACCATTTTTATATTTCCTGGGATATTTAAGGTGTACCCAAGTTGAGGTTCTTGTAGCCAGTGCAGCCCTAAATTTGGAGGTGGCTCTTTCTTATTGATTTTCAGTTTTCCCAAGGTATATTCCCTAGACTGGAAGTGGCCTTGGCTCTGTAGCTCTGTTGTTTACTTGTTTTAGGGAACACAATGCACTCCTCCAGTGAGGCAGTTGGCAATTTACATCCCGCCCATCAGCATAACAAGGCTCCCAGTTCTCCAGGGCCTGTCTTGCCTTTCTGGTTTTTACACATTTTGTGGATGTCCCTTTTGACCGGTGGGAAGTGATACTTCTTTGTAGTGCAGATTTGCATTGCCCGCTTGCTTGCTTGGCCAAAAAGGGCGTATGCGTTTTCTCCTGAATATATTCAGGAGAAAACGCATACGCCCTTTTTGGCCAAGTGCACCATTGTCCAAGTTGTGCCCCTCTTCCTGTGCTTTACAGGCGATTCCAAGGTACCTCTTGAAATCTGTTTCCTGCTATTTTGCCTCACTTTCAAGTCCGCCTCGTTGACTTCCCTCAACAGATTTTTGTACGATAGTTGTCCATTATCACTCTGCCAGTTTGTGAATTGCTGTGCCCCTGAGCTCCATTTCTCAACTCGTTTTTTGTGAGCTGAACACAAGTCCAAAATTTTGGATCATGTCCTATACTGGTTCCCGGTGGGTGGCTGAGACTTTGGTTAATTCTTCTTCCTGCCGGGAAATTAGAGTGACATGTGCCCGTCCAAATGCCTAACAGCTACTCTCTCATGGGTTCTCCCTCGTCCCTTCCATCCTCTGCCAAATTGGGAACCTGTGCAAACCAGGAGGTTAAAGGGCCTGTCTCTCCAAGTTGGGAGATTGATAGTAAGGCAGTTGGAAAGTCAAACTGGAGCACCAGGAGAGGGACTATTCATTGAGTTTTAGAAACCTTTCGTATTCACAGTGTGTCCATTCTCTAGGTTTCCTGTACATGTTATAGCTGTAGTGATATTCCCTTGAACATGGAGAGTTGGGACCCATGGAATGGGGGCCATGCATTATTGCTTGAAAGGGTCTGCATTTGCTCACCCAATCTCACCAATCCTCTCAGTCCCAAGTGTCCAGCCTTATGCCACATCCAGCTGTCATTGTAGATAGGGTCTTTCCAGGTTTCCTCAGACACCCTGAAGGAATTGTAAAGAATTTCCCTGTTTTTTGGTTTTGCTTTTGAAATTCCTTTTTATAGTGGGTTTGAGCTGATTCTCGCTGCCATGTTTATGCCACTCTAGACACACTTGATTCCCTTATGGAGTCATATCAATACATAGGTTTTAAGATTCTTACTAGTCAGATATATTCCTCTGCGGGAAATATGGGATTTTGAGCCTCTTTCACTGAGGAAGGTGTAGGTCTTGTCTATTCCAAAGTTGGTTTTTGGAACGGTCCATGTGCTTATATCAAACTCTGGTTTTATGCATCACCCCACCTCTCCATCCCCTTTATGCAGGCATAAGAGTGTTTTCTAAATGTGAGACTCTGTTCTATTTCCTAACTCAGTTCACGTGTAGCCATGTTTACAGGATCTTCCTAAGTGATACCTTATGATAAGTTCCTTTTTCTGTGTGACTTATTTCACTTAGAATCATCGTACCTGAATCCACTCACTTTGCTGCTACTGGTTTTTTGACATTGATTTCATCGCTGAGGGATATTCCATCGTACGTAAGTACCACAATGTTTTGAAACATTTTTATATTTCCTGGGATATTTAAGGTGTACCCAAGTTGAGGTTCTTGTAGCCAGTGCAGCCCTAAATTTGGAGGTGGCTCTTTCTTATTGATTTTCAGTTTTCCCAAGGTATATTCCCTAGACTGGATGTGGCCTTGGCTCTATAGCTCTGTTGTTTACTTGTTTTAGGGAACACAATGCACTCCTCCAGTGAGGCAGTTGGCAATTTACATCCCGCCCATCAGCATAACAAGGCTCCCAGTTCTCCAGGGCCTGTCTTGCCTTTCTGGTTTTTACACATTTTGTGGATGTCCCTTTTGACCGGTGGGAAGTGATACTTCTTTGTAGTGCAGAGTTGCATTGCCCGCTTGCTTGCTTGGCCAAAAAGGGCGTATGCGTTTTCTCCTGAATATATTCAGGAGAAAACGCATACGCCCTTTTTGGCCAAGTGCACCATTGTCCAAGTTGTGCCCCTCTTCCTGTGCTTTACAGGCGATTCCAAGGTACCTCTTGAAATCTGTTTCCTGCTATTTTGCCTCGCTTTCAAGTCCGCCTCGTTGACTTCCCTCAACAGATTTTTGGACGATAGTTGTCCTTTATCACTCTGCCAGTTTGTGAATTGCTGTGCCCCTGAGCTCCATTTCTCAACTCGTTTTTTGTGAGCTGAACACAAGTCCAAAATTTTGGATCATGTCCTATACTGGTTCCCGGTGGGTGGCTGAGACTTTGGTTAATTCTTCTTCCTGCCGGGAAATTAGAGTGACATGTGCCCGTCCAAATGCCTAACAGCTACTCTCTCATGGGTTCTCCCTCGTCCCTTCCATCCTCTGCCAAATTGGGAACCTGTGCAAACCAGGAGGTTAAAGGGCCTGTCTCTCCAAGTTGGGAGATTGATAGTAAGGCAGTTGGAAAGTCAAACTGGAGCACCAGGAGAGGGACTATTCATTGAGTTTTAGAAACCTTTCGTATTCACAGTGTGTCCATTCTCTAGGTTTCCTGTACATGTTATAGCTGTAGTAATATTCCCTTGAACCTGGAGAGTTGGGACCCATGGAATGGGGGCCATGCATTATTGCTTGAAAGGGTCTGCATTCGCTCACCCAATCTCACCAATCCTCTCAGTCCCAAGTGTCCAGCCTTATGCCACATCCAGCTGTCATGGTAGATAGGGTCTTTCCAGGTTTCCTCAGACACCCTGAAGGAATTGTAAAGAATTTCCCTGTTTTTTGGTTTTGCTTTTGAAATTCCTTTTTATAGTGGGTTTGAGCTGATTCTCGCTGCCATGTTTATGCCACTCTAGACACACATGATTCCCTTATGGAGACATATCAATACATAGGTTTTAAGATTCTTACTAGTCAGATATATTCCTCTGTGGGAAATATGGGGTTTTGAGTCTCTTTCACTGAGGAAGGTGTCGGTTTTGTCAATTCCAAAGTTGGTTTTTGAAACGGTCCCTGTGCTTATATCAAACTCTGGTTTTATGCATCACCTCACCTCTCCTTCCCCTTTATGCAGGCATAAGAGTGTTTTCTAAATGTGAGACTCTGTTCTCTTTCCCAACTCAGTTCACGTGTAGCCATGTTTACAGGATCTTCCTAAGTGATATCTTATGATAAGTTTCTTTTTCTGTGTGACTTATTTCACTTAGAATCATCGTACCTGAATCCACTCACTTTGCTGCTACTGGTCTTATGACATTGATTTCATGGCTGAGGGATATTCCATCGTACGTAAGTACCACAATGTTTTGAACCATTTTTATATTTCCTGGGATATTTAAGGTGTACCCAAGTTGAGGTTCTTGTAGCCAGTGAAGCCCTAAATTTGGAGGTGGCTCTTTCTTATTGATTTTCAGTTTTCCCAAGGTATATTCCCTGGACTGGAAGTGGCCTTGGCTCTGTAGCTCTGTTGTTTACTTGTTTTAGGGAACACAATGCACTCCTCCAGTGAGGCAGTTGGCAATTTACATCCCGCCCATCAGCATAACAAGGCTCCCTGTTCTCCAGGGCCTGTCTTGCCTTTCTGGTTTTTACACATTTTGTGGATGTCCCTTTTGACCGGTGGGAAGTGATACTTCTTTGTAGTGCAGATTTGCATTGCCCGCTTGCTTGCTTGGCCAAAAAGGGCGTATGCGTTTTCTCCTGAATATATTCAGGAGAAAACGCATACGCCCTTTTTGGCCAAGTGCACCATTGTCCAAGTTGTGCCCCTCTTCCTGTGCTTTACAGGCGATTCCAACGTACCTCTTGAAATCTGTTTCCTGCTATTTTGCCTCGCTTTCAAGTCCGCCTCGTTGACTTCCCTCAACAGATTTTTGGACGATAGTTGTCCTTTATCACTCTGCCAGTATGTGAATTGCTGTGCCCCTGAGCTCCATTTCTCAACTCGTTTTTTGGGAGCTGAACGCAAGTCCAAAATTTTGGATCGTGTCCTATACTGGTTCCCGGTGGGTGGCTGAGACTTTGGTTAATTCTTCTTCCTGCCGGGAAATTAGAGTGACATGTGCCCGTCCAAATGCCTAACAGCTACTCTCTCATGGGTTCTCCCTCGTCCCTTCCATCCTCTGCCAAATTGGGAACCTGTGCAAACCAGGAGGTTAAAGGGCCTGTCTCTCCAAGTTGGGAGATTGATAGTAAGGCAGTTGGAAAGTCAAACTGGAGCACCAGGAGAGGGACTATTCGTTGAGTTTTAGAAACCTTTCGTATTCACAGTGTGTCCATTCTCTAGGTTTCCTGTACATGTTATAGCTGTAGTGATATTCCCTTGAACCTGGAGAGTTGGGACCCATGGAATGGGGGCCATGCATTATTGCTTGAAAGGGTCTGCATTTGCTCACCCAATCTCACCAATCCTCTCAGTCCCAAGTGTCCAGCCTTATGCCACATCCAGCTGTCATTGTAGATAGGGTCTTTCCAGGTTTCCTCAGACACCCTGAAGGAATTGTAAAGAATTTCCCTGTTTTTTGGTTTTGCTTTTGAAATTCCTTTTTATAGTGGGTTTGAGCTGATTCTCGCTGCCATGTTTATGCCACTCTAGACACACTTGATTCCCTTATGGAGTCATATCGATACATAGGTTTTAAGATTCTTACTAGTCAGATATATTCCTCTGTGGGAAATATGGGATTTTGAGCCTCTTTCACTGAGGAAGGTGTAGGTCTTGTCTATTCCAAAGTTGGTTTTTGGAACGGTCCATGTGCTTATATCAAACTCTGGTTTTATGCATCACCCCACCTCTCCATCCCCTTTATGCAGGCATAAGAGTGTTTTCTAAATGTGAGACTCTGTTCTATTTCCTAACTCAGTTCACGTGTAGCCATGTTTACAGGATCTTCCTAAGTGATATCTTATGATAAGTTCCTTTTTCTGTGTGACTTATTTCACTTAGAATCAACGTACCTGAATCCACTCACTTTGCTGCTACTGGTTTTATGACATTGATTTCTTGGCTGAGGGATATTCCATCGTACGTAAGTACCACAATGTTTTGAACCATTTTTATATTTCCTGGGATATTTAAGGTGTACCCAAGTTGAGGTTCTTGTAGCCAGTGCAGCCCTAAATTTGGAGGTGGCTCTTTCTTATTGATTTTCAGTTTTCCCAAGGTATATTCCCTAGATTGGATGTGGCCTTGGCTCTATAGCTCTGTTGTTTACTTGTTTTAGGGAACACAATGCACTCCTCCAGTGAGGCAGTTGGCAATTTACATCCCGCCCATCAGCATAACAAGGCTCCCAGTTCTCCAGGGCCTGTCTTGCCTTTCTGGTTTTTACACATTTTGTGGATGTCCCTTTTGACCGGTGGGAAGTGATACTTCTTTGTAGTGCAGATTTGCATTGCCCGCTTGCTTGCTTGGCCAAAAAGGGCGTATGCGTTTTCTCCTGAATATATTCAGGAGAAAACGCATACGCCCTTTTTGGCCAAGTGCACCATTGTCCAAGTTGTGCCCCTCTTCCTGTGCTTTACAGGCGATTCCAACGTACCTCTTGAAATCTGTTTCCTGCTATTTTGCCTCACTTTCAAGTCCGCCTCGTTGACTTCCCTCAACAGATTTTTGGACGATAGTTGTCCTTTATCACTCTGCCAGTATGTGAATTGCTGTGCCCCTGAGCTCCATTTCTCACCTCGTTTTTTGGGAGCTGAACGCAAGTCCAAAATTTTGGATCATGTCCTATACTGGTTCCCGGTGGGTGGCTGAGACTTTGGTTAATTCTTCTTCCTGCCGGGAAATTAGAGTGACATGTGCCCGTCTAAATGCCTAACAGCTACTCTCTCATGGGTTCTCCCTCGTCCCTTCCATCCTCTGCCAAATTGGGAACCTGTGCAAACCAGGAGGTTAAAGGGCCTGTCTCTCCAAGTTGGGAGACTGATAGTAAGGCAGTTGGAAAGTCAAACTGGAGCACCAGGAGAGGGACTATTCGTTGAGTTTTAGAAACCTTTCGTATTCACAGTGTGTCCATTCTCTAGGTTTCCTGTACATGTTATAGCTGTAGTAATATTCCCTTGAACCTGGAGAGTTGGGACCCATGGAATGGGGGCCATGCATTATTGCTTGAAAGGGTCTGCATTTGCTCACCCAATCTCAACAATCCTCTCAGTCCCAAGTGTCCAGCCTTATGCCACATCCAGCTGTCATGGTAGATAGGGTCTTTCCAGGTTTCCTCAGACACCCTGAAGGAATTGTAAAGAATTTCCCTGTTTTTTGGTTTTGCTTTTGAAATTCCTTTTTATAGTGGGTTTGAGCTGATTCTCGCTGCCATGTTTATGCCACTCTAGACACACTTGATTCCCTTATGGAGACATATCAATACATAGGTTTTAAGATTCTTACTAGTCAGATATATTCCTCTGCGGGAAATATGGGGTTTTGAGTCTCTTTCACTGAGGAAGGTGTCGGTCTTGTCTATTCCAAATTTGGTTTTTGAAACGGTCCCTGTGCTTATATCAAACTCTGGTTTTATGCATCACCCCACCTCTACTTCCCCTTTAAGCAGGCATAAGAGTGTTTTCTAAATGTGAGACTCTGTTCTCTTTCCTAACTCAGTTCACGTGTAGCCATGTTTACAGGATCTTCATAAGTGATATCTTATGATAAGTTTCTTTTTCTGTGTGACTTATTTCACTTAGAATCATCGTACCTGAATCCACTCACTTTGCTGCTACTGGTCTTATGACATTGATTTCATCGCTGAGGGATATTCCATCATACGTAAGTACCACAAAGTTTTGAACCATTTTTATATTTCCTGGGATATTTAAGGTGTACCCAAGTTGAGGTTCTTGTAGTCAGTGCAGCCCTAAATTTGGAGGTGGCTCTTTCTTATTGATTTTCAGTTTTCCCAAGGTATATTCCCTAGACTGGAAGTGGCCTTGGCTCTGTAGCTCTGTTGTTTACTTGTTTTAGGGAACACAATGCACTCCTCCAGTGAGGCAGTTGGCAATTTATTTCCCGCCCATCAGCATAACAAGGCTCCCTGTTCTCCAGGGCCTGTCTTGCCTTTCTGGTTTTTACACATTTTGTGGATGTCCCTTTTGACCGGTGGGAAGTGATACTTCTTTGTAGTGCAGATTTGCATTGCCCGCTTGCTTGCTTGGCCAAAAAGGGCGTATGTGTTTTCTCCTGAATATATTCAGGAGAAAACACATACGCCCTTTTTGGCCAAGTGCACCATTGTCCAAGTTGTGCCCCTCTTCCTGTGCTTTACAGGCGATTCCAACGTACCTCTTGAAATCTGTTTCCTGCTATTTTGCCTCACTTTCAAGTCCGCCTCGTTGACTTCCCTCAACAGATTTTTGGACGATAGTTTTCCTTTATCACTCTGCCAGTATGTGAATTGGTGTGCCCCTGAGCTCCATTTCTCAACTCGTTTTTTGGGAGCTGAACGCAAGTCCAAAATTTTGGATCATGTCCTATACTGGTTCCCGGTGGGTGGCTGAGACTTTGGTTAATTCTTCTTCCTGCCGGGAAATTAGAGTGACATGTGCCCGTCCAAATGCCTAACAGCTACTCTCTCATGGGTTCTCCCTCGTCCCTTCCATCCTCTGCCAAATTGGGAACCTGTGCAAACCAGGAGGTTAAAGGGCCTGTCTCTCCAAGTTGGGAGATTGATAGTAAGGCAGTTGGAAAGTCAAACTGGAGCACCAGGAGAGGGACTATTCGTTGAGTTTTAGAAACCTTTCATATTCACCATGTGTCCATTCTCTAGGTTTCCTGTACATGTTATAGCTGTAGTAATATTCCCTTGAACCTGGAGAGTTGGGACCCATGGAATGGGGGCCATGCATTATTGCTTGAAAGGGTCTGCATTTGCTCACCCAATCTCACCAATCCTCTCAGTCCCAAGTGTCCAGCCTTATGCCACATCCAGCTGTCATTGTAGATAGGGTCTTTCCAGGTTTCCTCAGACACCCTGAAGGAATTGTAAAGAATTTCCCTGTTTTTTGGTTTTGCTTTTGAAATTCCTTTTTATAGTGGGTTTGAGCTGATTCTCGCTGCCATGTTTATGCCACTCTAGGCACACATGATTCCCTTATGGAGACATATCAATACATAGGTTTTAAGATTCTTACTAGTCAGATATATTCCTCTGTGGGAAATATGGGGTTTTGAGTCTCTTTCACTGAGGAAGGTGTCGGTTTTGTCAATTCCAAAGTTGGTTTTTGAAACGGTACCTGTGCTTATATCAAACTCTGGTTTTATGCATCACCTCACCTCTCCTTCCCCTTTATGCAGGCATAAGAGTGTTTTCTAAATGTGAGACTCTGTTCTCTTTCCCAACTCAGTTCACGTGTAGCCATGTTTACAGGATCTTCCTAAGTGATATCTTATGATAAGTTTCTTTTTCTGTGTGACTTATTTCACTTAGAATCATCGTACCTGAATCCACTCACTTTGCTGCTACTGGTCTTATGACATTGATTTCATGGCTGAGGGATATTCCATCGTACGTAAGTACCACAATGTTTTGAACCATTTTTATATTTCCTGGGATATTTAAGGTGTACCCAAGTTGAGGTTCTTGTAGCCAGTGAAGCCCTAAATTTGGAGGTGGCTCTTTCTTATTGATTTTCAGTTTTCCCAAGGTATATTCCCTGGACTGGAAGTGGCCTTGGCTCTGTAGCTCTGTTGTTTACTTGTTTTAGGGAACACAATGCACTCCTCCAGTGAGGCAGTTGGCAATTTACATCCCGCCCATCAGCATAACAAGGCTCCCTGTTCTCCAGGGCCTGTCTTGCCTTTCTGGTTTTTACACATTTTGTGGATGTCCCTTTTGACCGGTGGGAAGTGATACTTCTTTGTAGTGCAGATTTGCATTGCCCGCTTGCTTGCTTGGCCAAAAAGGGCGTATGCGTTTTCTCCTGAATATATTCAGGAGAAAACGCATACGCCCTTTTTGGCCAAGTGCACCATTGTCCAAGTTGTGCCCCTCTTCCTGTGCTTTACAGGCGATTCCAACGTACCTCTTGAAATCTGTTTCCTGCTATTTTGCCTCGCTTTCAAGTCCGCCTCGTTGACTTCCCTCAACAGATTTTTGGACGATAGTTGTCCTTTATCACTCTGCCAGTATGTGAATTGCTGTGCCCCTGAGCTCCATTTCTCAACTCGTTTTTTGGGAGCTGAACGCAAGTCCAAAATTTTGGATCCTGTCCTATACTGGTTCCCGGTGGGTGGCTGAGACTTTGGTTAATTCTTCTTCCTGCCGGGAAATTAGAGTGACATGTGCCCGTCCAAATGCCTAACAGCTACTCTCTCATGGGTTCTCCCTTGTCCCTTCCATCCTCTGCCAAATTGGGAACCTGTGCAAACCAGGAGGTTAAAGGGCCTGTCTCTCCAAGTTGGGAGATTGATAGTAAGGCAGTTGGAAAGTCAAACTGGAGCACCAGGAGAGGGACTATTCGTTGAGTTTTAGAAACCTTTCGTATTCACAGTGTGTCCATTCTCTAGGTTTCCTGTACATGTTATAGCTGTAGTGATATTCCCTTGAACCTGGAGAGTTGGGACCCATGGAATGGGGGCCATGCATTATTGCTTGAAAGGGTCTGCATTTGCTCACCCAATCTCACCAATCCTCTCAGTCCCAAGTGTCCAGCCTTATGCCACATCCAGCTGTCATTGTAGATAGGGTCTTTCCAGGTTTCCTCAGACACCCTGAAGGAATTGTAAAGAATTTCCCTGTTTTTTGGTTTTGCTTTTGAAATTCCTTTTTATAGTGGGTTTGAGCTGATTCTCGCTGCCATGTTTATGCCACTCTAGACACACTTGATTCCCTTATGGAGTCATATCGATACATAGGTTTTAAGATTCTTACTAGTCAGATATATTCCTCTGTGGGAAATATGGGATTTTGAGCCTCTTTCACTGAGGAAGGTGTAGGTCTTTTCTATTCCAAAGTTGGTTTTTGGAACGGTCCATGTGCTTATATCAAACTCTGGTTTTATGCATCACCCCACCTCTCCATCCCCTTTATGCAGGCATAAGAGTGTTTTCTAAATGTGAGACTCTGTTCTATTTCCTAACTCAGTTCACGTGTAGCCATGTTTACAGGATCTTCCTAAGTGATATCTTATGATAAGTTCCTTTTTCTGTATGACTTATTTCACTTAGAATCAACGTACCTGAATCCACTCACTTTGCTGCTACTGGTTTTATGACATTGATTTCATGGCTGAGGGATATTCCATCGTACGTAAGTACCACAATGTTTTGAACCATTTTTATATTTCCTGGGATATTTAAGGTGTACCCAAGTTGAGGTTCTTGTAGCCAGTGCAGCCCTAAATTTGGAGGTGGCTCTTTCTTATTGATTTTCAGTTTTCCCAACGTATATTCCCTAGACTGGATGTGGCCTTGGCTCTATAGCTCTGTTGTTTACTTGTTTTAGGGAACACAATGCACTCCTCCAGTGAGGCAGTTGGCAATTTACATCCCGCCCATCAGCATAACAAGGCTCCCAGTTCTCCAGGGCCTGTCTTGCTTTTCTGGTTTTTACACATTTTGTGGATGTCCCTTTTGACCGGTGGGAAGTGATACTTCTTTGTAGTGCAGATTTGCATTGCCCGCTTGCTTGCTTGGCCAAAAAGGGCGTATGCGTTTTCTCCTGAATATATTCAGGAGAAAACGCATACGCCCTTTTTGGCCAAGTGCACCATTGTCCAAGTTGTGCCCCTCTTCCTGTGCTTTACAGGCGATTCCAACGTACCTCTTGAAATCTGTTTCCTGCTATTTTGCCTCACTTTCAAGTCCGCCTCGTTGACTTCCCTCAACAGATTTTTGGACGATAGTTGTCCTTTATCACTCTGCCAGTATGTGAATTGCTGTGCCCCTGAGCTCCATTTCTCACCTCGTTTTTTGGGAGCTGAACGCAAGTCCAAAATTTTGGATCATGTCCTATACTGGTTCCCGGTGGGTGGCTGAGACTTTGGTTAATTCTTCTTCCTGCCGGGAAATTAGAGTGACATGTGCCCGTCTAAATGCCTAACAGCTACTCTCTCATGGGTTCTCCCTCGTCCCTTCCATCCTCTGCCAAATTGGGAACCTGTGCAAACCAGGAGGTTAAAGGGCCTGTCTCTCCAAGTTGGGAGATTGATAGTAAGGCAGTTGGAAAGTCAAACTGGAGCACCAGGAGAGGGACTATTCGTTGAGTTTTAGAAACCTTTCGTATTCACAGTGTGTCCATTCTCTAGGTTTCCTGTACATGTTATAGCTGTAGTAATATTCCCTTGAACCTGGAGAGTTGGGACCCATGGAATGGGGGCCATGCATTATTGCTTGAAAGGGTCTGCATTTGCTCACCCAATCTCAACAATCCTCTCAGTCCCAAGTGTCCAGCCTTATGCCACATCCAGCTGTCATGGTAGATAGGGTCTTTCCAGGTTTCCTCAGACACCCTGAAGGAATTGTAAAGAATTTCCCTGTTTTTTGGTTTTGCTTTTGAAATTCCTTTTTATAGTGGGTTTGAGCTGATTCTCGCTGCCATGTTTATGCCACTCTAGACACACTTGATTCCCTTATGGAGACATATCAATACATAGGTTTTAAGATTCTTACTAGTCAGATATATTCCTCTGCGGGAAATATGGGGTTTTGAGTCTCTTTCACTGAGGAAGGTGTCGGTCTTGTCTTTTCCAAATTTGGTTTTTGAAACGGTCCCTGTGCTTATATCAAACTCTGGTTTTATGCATCACCCCACCTCTACTTCCCCTTTAAGCAGGCATAAGAGTGTTTTCTAAATGTGAGACTCTGTTCTCTTTCCTAACTCAGTTCACGTGTAGCCATGTTTACAGGATCTTCATAAGTGATATCTTATGATAAGTTTCTTTTTCTGTGTGACTTATTTCACTTAGAATCATCGTACCTGAATCCACTCACTTTGCTGCTACTGGTCTTATGACATTGATTTCATCGCTGAGGGATATTCCATCATACGTAAGTACCACAAAGTTTTGAACCATTTTTATATTTCCTGGGATATTTAAGGTGTACCCAAGTTGAGGTTCTTGTAGTCAGTGCAGCCCTAAATTTGGAGGTGGCTCTTTCTTATTGATTTTCAGTTTTCCCAAGGTATATTCCCTAGACTGGAAGTGGCCTTGGCTCTGTAGCTCTGTTGTTTACTTGTTTTAGGGAACACAATGCACTCCTCCAGTGAGGCAGTTGGCAATTTATTTCCCGCCCATCAGCATAACAAGGCTCCCTGTTCTCCAGGGCCTGTCTTGCCTTTCTGGTTTTTACACATTTTGTGGATGTCCCTTTTGACCGGTGGGAAGTGATACTTCTTTGTAGTGCAGATTTGCATTGCCCGCTTGCTTGCTTGGCCAAAAAGGGCGTATGTGTTTTCTCCTGAATATATTCAGGAGAAAACACATACGCCCTTTTTGGCCAAGTGCACCATTGTCCAAGTTGTGCCCCTCTTCCTGTGCTTTACAGGCGATTCCAACGTACCTCTTGAAATCTGTTTCCTGCTATTTTGCCTCACTTTCAAGTCCGCCTCGTTGACTTCCCTCAACAGATTTTTGGACGATAGTTGTCCTTTATCACTCTGCCAGTATGTGAATTGGTGTGCCCCTGAGCTCCATTTCTCAACTCGTTTTTTGGGAGCTGAACGCAAGTCCAAAATTTTGGATCATGTCCTATACTGGTTCCCGGTGGGTGGCTGAGACTTTGGTTAATTCTTCTTCCTGCCGGGAAATTAGAGTGACATGTGCCCGTCCAAATGCCTAACAGCTACTCTCTCATGGGTTCTCCCTCGTCCCTTCCATCCTCTGCCAAATTGGGAACCTGTGAAAACCAGGAGGTTAAAGGGCCTGTCTCTCCAAGTTGGGAGATTGATAGTAAGGCAGTTGGAAAGTCAAACTGGAGCACCAGGAGAGGGACTATTCGTTGAGTTTTAGAAACCTTTCATATTCACCATGTGTCCATTCTCTAGGTTTCCTGTACATGTTATAGCTGTAGTAATATTCCCTTGAACCTGGAGAGTTGGGACCCATGGAATGGGGGCCATGCATTATTGCTTGAAAGGGTCTGCATTTGCTCACCCAATCTCACCAATCCTCTCAGTCCCAAGTGTCCAGCCTTATGCCACATCCAGCTGTCATTGTAGATAGGGTCTTTCCAGGTTTCCTCAGACACCCTGAAGGAATTGTAAAGAATTTCCCTGTTTTTTGGTTTTGCTTTTGAAATTCCTTTTTATAGTGGGTTTGAGCTGATTCTCGCTGCCATGTTTATGCCACTCTAGGCACACATGATTCCCTTATGGAGACATATCAATACATAGGTTTTAAGATTCTTACTAGTCAGATATATTCCTCTGTGGGAAATATGGGGTTTTGAGTCTCTTTCACTGAGGAAGGTGTCGGTTTTGTCAATTCCAAACTTGGTTTTTGAAACGGTCCCTGTGCTTATATCAAACTCTGGTTTTATGCATCACCTCACCTCTCCTTCCCCTTTATGCAGGCATAAGAGTGTTTTCTAAATGTGAGACTCTGTTCTCTTTCCCAACTCAGTTCACGTGTAGCCATGTTTACAGGATCTTCCTAAGTGATATCTTATGATAAGTTTCTTTTTCTGTGTGACTTATTTCACTTAGAATCATCGTACCTGAATCCACTCACTTTGCTGCTACTGGTCTTATGACATTGATTTCATGGCTGAGGGATATTCCATCGTACGTAAGTACCACAATGTTTTGAACCATTTTTATATTTCCTGGGATATTTAAGGTGTACCCAAGTTGAGGTTCTTGTAGCCAGTGAAGCCCTAAATTTGGAGGTGGCTCTTTCTTATTGATTTTCAGTTTTCCCAAGGTATATTCCCTGGACTGGAAGTGGCCTTGGCTCTGTAGCTCTGTTGTTTACTTGTTTTAGGGAACACAATGCACTCCTCCAGTGAGGCAGTTGGCAATTTACATCCCGCCCATCAGCATAACAAGGCTCCCTGTTCTCCAGGGCCTGTCTTGCCTTTCTGGTTTTTACACATTTTGTGGATGTCCCTTTTGACCGGTGGGAAGTGATACTTCTTTGTAGTGCAGATTTGCATTGCCCGCTTGCTTGCTTGGCCAAAAAGGGCGTATGCGTTTTCTCCTGAATATATTCAGGAGAAAACGCATACGCCCTTTTTGGCCAAGTGCACCATTGTCCAAGTTGTGCCCCTCTTCCTGTGCTTTACAGGCGATTCCAACGTACCTCTTGAAATCTGTTTCCTGCTATTTTGCCTCGCTTTCAAGTCCGCCTCGTTGACTTCCCTCAACAGATTTTTGGACGATAGTTGTCCTTTATCACTCTGCCAGTATGTGAATTGCTGTGCCCCTGAGCTCCATTTCTCAACTCGTTTTTTGGGAGCTGAACGCAAGTCCAAAATTTTGGATCCTGTCCTATACTGGTTCCCGGTGGGTGGCTGAGACTTTGGTTAATTCTTCTTCCTGCCGGGAAATTAGAGTGACATGTGCCCGTCCAAATGCCTAACAGCTACTCTCTCATGGGTTCTCCCTCGTCCCTTCCATCCTCTGCCAAATTGGGAACCTGTGCAAACCAGGAGGTTAAAGGGCCTGTCTCTCCAAGTTGGGAGATTGATAGTAAGGCAGTTGGAAAGTCAAACTGGAGCACCAGGAGAGGGACTATTCGTTGAGTTTTAGAAACCTTTCGTATTCACAGTGTGTCCATTCTCTAGGTTTCCTGTACATGTTATAGCTGTAGTGATATTCCCTTGAACCTGGAGAGTTGGGACCCATGGAATGGGGGCCATGCATTATTGCTTGAAAGGGTCTGCATTTGCTCACCCAATCTCACCAATCCTCTCAGTCCCAAGTGTCCAGCCTTATGCCACATCCAGCTGTCATTGTAGATAGGGTCTTTCCAGGTTTCCTCAGACACCCTGAAGGAATTGTAAAGAATTTCCCTGTTTTTTGGTTTTGCTTTTGAAATTCCTTTTTATAGTGGGTTTGAGCTGATTCTCGCTGCCATGTTTATGCCACTCTAGACACACTTGATTCCCTTATGGAGACATATCAATACATAGGTTTTAAGATTCTTACTAGTCAGATATATTCCTCTGCGGGAAATATGGGGTTTTGAGTCTCTTTCACTGAGGAAGGTGTCGGTCTTGTCTATTCCAAATTTGGTTTTTGAAACGGTCCCTGTGCTTATATCAAACTCTGGTTTTATGCATCACCCCACCTCTACTTCCCCTTTAAGCAGGCATAAGAGTGTTTTCTAAATGTGAGACTCTGTTCTCTTTCCTAACTCAGTTCACGTGTAGCCATGTTTACAGGATCTTCATAAGTGATATCTTATGATAAGTTTCTTTTTCTGTGTGACTTATTTCACTTAGAATCATCGTACCTGAATCCACTCACTTTGCTGCTACTGGTCTTATGACATTGATTTCATCGCTGAGGGATATTCCATCATACGTAAGTACCACAAAGTTTTGAACCATTTTTATATTTCCTGGGATATTTAAGGTGTACCCAAGTTGAGGTTCTTGTAGTCAGTGCAGCCCTAAATTTGGAGGTGGCTCTTTCTTATTGATTTTCAGTTTTCCCAAGGTATATTCCCTAGACTGGAAGTGGCCTTGGCTCTGTAGCTCTGTTGTTTACTTGTTTTAGGGAACACAATGCACTCCTCCAGTGAGGCAGTTGGCAATTTATTTCCCGCCCATCAGCATAACAAGGCTCCCAGTTCTCCAGGGCCTGTCTTGCCTTTCTGGTTTTTACACATTTTGTGGATGTCCCTTTTGACCGGTGGGAAGTGATACTTCTTTGTAGTGCAGATTTGCATTGCCCGCTTGCTTGCTTGGCCAAAAAGGGCGTATGTGTTTTCTCCTGAATATATTCAGGAGAAAACACATACGCCCTTTTTGGCCAAGTGCACCATTGTCCAAGTTGTGCCCCTCTTCCTGTGCTTTACAGGCGATTCCAACGTACCTCTTGAAATCTGTTTCCTGCTATTTTGCCTCACTTTCAAGTCCGCCTCGTTGACTTCCCTCAACAGATTTTTGGACGATAGTTGTCCTTTATCACTCTGCCAGTATGTGAATTGGTGTGCCCCTGAGCTCCATTTCTCAACTCGTTTTTTGGGAGCTGAACGCAAGTCCAAAATTTTGGATCATGTCCTATACTGGTTCCCGGTGGGTGGCTGAGACTTTGGTTAATTCTTCTTCCTGACGGGAAATTAGAGTGACATGTGCCCGTCCAAATGCCTAACAGCTACTCTCTCATGGGTTCTCCCTCGTCCCTTCCATCCTCTGCCAAATTGGGAACCTGTGAAAACCAGGAGGTTAAAGGGCCTGTCTCTCCAAGTTGGGAGATTGATAGTAAGGCAGTTGGAAAGTCAAACTGGAGCACCAGGAGAGGGACTATTCGTTGAGTTTTAGAAACCTTTCATATTCACCATGTGTCCATTCTCTAGGTTTCCTGTACATGTTATAGCTGTAGTAATATTCCCTTGAACCTGGAGAGTTGGGACCCATGGAATGGGGGCCATGCATTATTGCTTGAAAGGGTCTGCATTTGCTCACCCAATCTCACCAATCCTCTCAGTCCCAAGTGTCCAGCCTTATGCCACATCCAGCTGTCATTGTAGATAGGGTCTTTCCAGGTTTCCTCAGACACCCTGAAGGAATTGTAAAGAATTTCCCTGTTTTTTGGTTTTGCTTTTGAAATTCCTTTTTATAGTGGGTTTGAGCTGATTCTCGCTGCCATGTTTATGCCACTCTAGACACACATGATTCCCTTATGGAGACATATCAATACATAGGTTTTAAGATTCTTACTAGTCAGATATATTCCTCTGTGGGAAATATGGGGTTTTGAGTCTCTTTCACTGAGGAAGGTGTCGGTTTTGTCAATTCCAAAGTTGGTTTTTGAAACGGTCCCTGTGCTTATATCAAACTCTGGTTTTATGCATCACCTCACCTCTCCTTCCCCTTTATGCAGGCATAAGAGTGTTTTCTAAATGTGAGACTCTGTTCTCTTTCCCAACTCAGTTCACGTGTAGCCATGTTTACAGGATCTTCCTAAGTGATATCTTATGATAAGTTTCTTTTTCTGTGTGACTTATTTCACTTAGAATCATCGTACCTGAATCCACTCACTTTGCTGCTACTGGTCTTATGACATTGATTTCATGGCTAAGGGATATTCCATCGTACGTAAGTACCACAATGTTTTGAACCATTTTTATATTTCCTGGGATATTTAAGGTGTACCCAAGTTGAGGTTCTTGTAGCCAGTGAAGCCCTAAATTTGGAGGTGGCTCTTTCTTATTGATTTTCAGTTTTCCCAAGGTATATTCCCTGGACTGGAAGTGGCCTTGGCTCTGTAGCTCTGTTGTTTACTTGTTTTAGGGAACACAATGCACTCCTCCAGTGAGGCAGTTGGCAATTTACATCCCGCCCATCAGCATAACAAGGCTCCCTGTTCTCCAGGGCCTGTCTTGCCTTTCTGGTTTTTACACATTTTGTGGATGTCCCTTTTGACCGGTGGGAAGTGATACTTCTTTGTAGTGCAGATTTGCATTGCCCGCTTGCTTGCTTGGCCAAAAAGGGCGTATGCGTTTTCTCCTGAATATATTCAGGAGAAAACGCATACGCCCTTTTTGGCCAAGTGCACCATTGTCCAAGTTGTGCCCCTCTTCCTGTGCTTTACAGGCGATTCCAACGTACCTCTTGAAATCTGTTTCCTGCTATTTTGCCTCGCTTTCAAGTCCGCCTCGTTGACTTCCCTCAACAGATTTTTGGACGATAGTTGTCCTTTATCACTCTGCCAGTATGTGAATTGCTGTGCCCCTGAGCTCCATTTCTCAACTCGTTTTTTGGGAGCTGAACGCAAGTCCAAAATTTTGGATCCTGTCCTATACTGGTTCCCGGTGGGTGGCTGAGACTTTGGTTAATTCTTCTTCCTGCCGGGAAATTAGAGTGACATGTGCCCGTCCAAATGCCTAACAGCTACTCTCTCATGGGTTCTCCCTCGTCCCTTCCATCCTCTGCCAAATTGGGAACCTGTGCAAACCAGGAGGTTAAAGGGCCTGTCTCTCCAAGTTGGGAGATTGATAGTAAGGTAGTTGGAAAGTCAAACTGGAGCACCAGGAGAGGGACTATTCGTTGAGTTTTAGAAACCTTTCGTATTCACAGTGTGTCCATTCTCTAGGTTTCCTGTACATGTTATAGCTGTAGTGATATTCCCTTGAACCTGGAGAGTTGGGACCCATGGAATGGGGGCCATGCATTATTGCTTGAAAGGGTCTGCATTTGCTCACCCAATCTCACCAATCCTCTCAGTCCCAAGTGTCCAGCCTTATGCCACATCCAGCTGTCATTGTAGATAGGGTCTTTCCAGGTTTCCTCAGACACCCTGAAGGAATTGTAAAGAATTTCCCTGTTTTTTGGTTTTGTTTTTGAAATTCCTTTTTATAGTGGGTTTGAGCTGATTCTCGCTGCCATGTTTATGCCACTCTAGACACACTTGATTCCCTTATGGAGTCATATCGATACATAGGTTTTAAGATTCTTACTAGTCAGATATATTCCTCTGCGGGAAATATGGGATTTTGAGCCTCTTTCACTGAGGAAGGTGTAGGTCTTGTCTATTCCAAAGTTGGTTTTTGGAACGGTCCATGTGCTTATATCAAACTCTGGTTTTATGCATCACCCCACCTCTCCTTCCCCTTTAAGCAGGCATAAGAGTGTTTTCTAAATGTGAGACTCTGTTCTCTTTCCTAACTCAGTTCACGTGTAGCCATGTTTACAGGATCTTCATAAGTGATATCTTATGATAAGTTTCTTTTTCTGTGTGACTTATTTCACTTAGAATCATCGTACCTGAATCCACTCACTTTGTTGCTACTGGTCTTATGACATTGATTTCATGGCTGAGGGATATTCCATCGTACGTAAGTACCACAATGTTTTGAACCATTTTTATATTTCCTGGGATATTTAAGGTGTACCCAAGTTGAGGTTCTTGTAGCCAGTGCAGCCCTAAATTTGGAGGTGGCTCTTTCTTATTGATTTTCAGTTTTCCCCAGGTATATTCCCTAGACTGGAAGTGGCCTTGGCTCTGTAGCTCTGTTGTTTACTTGTTTTAGGGAACACAATGCACTCCTCCAGTGAGGCAGTTGGCAATTTACATCCCGCCCATCAGCATAACAAGGCTCCCTGTTCTCCAGGGCCTGTCTTGCCTTTCTGGTTTTTACACATTTTGTGGATGTCCCTTTTGACCGGTGGGAAGTGATACTTTTTTGTAGTGCAGATTTGCATTGCCCGCTTGCTTGCTTGGCCAAAAAGGGCGTATGCATTTTCTCCTGAATATATTCAGGAGAAAACGCATACGCCCTTTTTGGCCAAGTGCACCATTGTCCAAGTTGTGCCCCTCTTCCTGTGCTTTACAGGCGATTCCAACGTACCTCTTGAAATCTGTTTCCTGCTATTTTGCCTCACTTTCAAGTCCGCCTCGTTGACTTCCCTCAACAGATTTTTGGACGATAGTTGTCCTTTATCACTCTGCCAGTTTGTGAATTGCTGTGCCCCTGAGCTCTATTTCTCAACTCGTATTTTGTGAGCTGAACGCAAGTCCAAAATTTTGGATCGTGTCCTATACTGGTTCCCGGTGGGTGGCTGAGACTTTGGTTAATTCTTCTTCCTGCCGGGAAATTAGAGTGACATGTGCCCGTCCAAATGCCTAACAGCTACTCTCTCATGGGTTCTCCCTCGTCCCTTCCATCCTCTGCCAAATTGGGAACCTGTGAAAACCAGGAGGTTAAAGGGCCTGTCTCTCCAAGTTGGGAGATTGATAGTAAGGCAGTTGGAAAGTCAAACTGGAGCACCAGGAGAGGGACTATTCGTTGAGTTTTAGAAACCTTTCATATTCACCATGTGTCCATTCTCTAGGTTTCCTGTACATGTTATAGCTGTAGTAATATTCCCTTGAACCTGGAGAGTTGGGACCCATGGAATGGGGGCCATGCATTATTGCTTGAAAGGGTCTGCATTTGCTCACCCAATCTCACCAATCCTCTCAGTCCCAAGTGTCCAGCCTTATGCCACATCCAGCTGTCATTGTAGATAGGGTCTTTCCAGGTTTCCTCAGACACCCTGAAGGAATTGTAAAGAATTTCCCTGTTTTTTGGTTTTGCTTTTGAAATTCCTTTTTATAGTGGGTTTGAGCTGATTCTCGCTGCCATGTTTATGCCACTCTAGACACACATGATTCCCTTATGGAGACATATCAATACATAGGTTTTAAGATTCTTACTAGTCAGATATATTCCTCTGTGGGAAATATGGGGTTTTGAGTCTCTTTCACTGAGGAAGGTGTCGGTTTTGTCAATTCCAAAGTTGGTTTTTGAAACGGTCCCTGTGCTTATATCAAACTCTGGTTTTATGCATCACCTCACCTCTCCTTCCCCTTTATGCAGGCATAAGAGTGTTTTCTAAATGTGAGACTCTGTTCTCTTTCCCAACTCAGTTCACGTGTAGCCATGTTTACAGGATCTTCCTAAGTGATATCTTATGATAAGTTTCTTTTTCTGTGTGACTTATTTCACTTAGAATCATCGTACCTGAATCCACTCACTTTGCTGCTACTGGTCTTATGACATTGATTTCATGGCTAAGGGATATTCCATCGTACGTAAGTACCACAATGTTTTGAACCATTTTTATATTTCCTGGGATATTTAAGGTGTACCCAAGTTGAGGTTCTTGTAGCCAGTGAAGCCCTAAATTTGGAGGTGGCTCTTTCTTATTGATTTTCAGTTTTCCCCAGGTATATTCCCTAGACTGGATGTGGCCTTGGCTCTATAGCTCTGTTGTTTACTTGTTTTAGGGAACACAATGCACTCCTCCAGTGAGGCAGTTGGCAATTTACATCCCGCCCATCAGCATAACAAGGCTCCCAGTTCTCCAGGGCCTGTCTTGCCTTTCTGGTTTTTACACATTTTGTGGATGTCCCTTTTGACCGGTGGGAAGGGATACTTCTTTGTAGTGCAGATTTGCATTGCCCGCTTGCTTGCTTGGCCAAATAGGGCGTATGCGTTTTCTCCTGAATATATTCAGGAGAAAACGCATACGCCCTTTTTGGCCAAGTGCACCATTGTCCAAGTTGTGCCCCTCTTCCTGTGCTTTACAGGCGATTCCAACGTACCTCTTGAAATCTGTTTCCTGCTATTTTGCCTCACTTTCAAGTCCGCCTCGTTGACTTCCCTCAACAGATTTTTGGACGATAGTTGTCCTTTATCACTCTGCCAGTATGTGAATTGCTGTGCCCCTGAGCTCCATTTCTCAACTCGTTTTTTGGGAGCTGAACGCAAGTCCAAAATTTTGGATCATGTCCTATACTGGTTCCCGGTGGGTGGCTGAGACTTTGGTTAATTCTTCTTCCTGCCTGGAAATTAGAGTGACATGTGCCCGTCTAAATGCCTAACAGCTACTCTCTCATGGGTTCTCCCTCGTCCCTTCCATCCTCTGCCAAATTGGGAACCTGTGCAAACCAGGAGGTTAAAGGGCCTGTCTCTCCAAGTTGGGAGATTGATAGTAAGGCAGTTGGAAAGTCAAACTGGAGCACCAGGAGAGGGACTATTCGTTGAGTTTTAGAAACCTTTCGTATTCACAGTGTGTCCATTCTCTAGGTTTCCTGTACATGTTATAGCTGTAGTAATATTCCCTTGAACCTGGAGAGTTGGGACCCATGGAATGGGGGCCATGCATTATTGCTTGAAAGGGTCTGCATTTGCTCACCCAATCTCACCAATCCTCTCAGTCCCAAGTGTCCAGCCTTATGCCACATCCAGCTGTCATGGTAGATAGGGTCTTTCCAGGTTTCCTCAGACACCCTGAAGGAATTGTAAAGAATTTCCCTGTTTTTTGGTTTTGCTTTTGAAATTCCTTTTTATAGTGGGTTTGAGCTGATTCTCGCTGCCATGTTTATGCCACTCTAGACACACTTGATTCCCTTATGGAGACATATCAATACATAGGTTTTACGATTCTTACTAGTCAGATATATTCCTCTGCGGGAAATATGGGGTTTTGAGTCTCTTTCACTGAGGAAGGTGTCGGTCTTGTCTATTCCAAAGTTGGTTTTTGGAACGGTCCCTGTGCTTATATCAAACTCTGGTTTTATGCATCACCCCACCTCTCCTTCCCCTTTAAGCAGGCATAAGAGTGTTTTCTAAATGTGAGACTCTGTTCTCTTTCCTAACTCAGTTCATGTGTAGCCATGTTTACAGGATCTTCATAAGTGATATCTTATGATAAGTTTCTTTTTCTGTGTGACTTATTTCACTTAGAATCATCGTACCTGAATCCACTCACTTTGCTGCTACTGGTCTTATGACATTGATTTCATGGCTGAGGGATATTCCATCGTACGTAAGTACCACAATGTTTTGAACCATTTTTATATTTCCTGGGATATTTAAGGTGTACCCAAGTTGAGGTTCTTGTAGCCAGTGCAGCCCTAAATTTGGAGGTGGCTCTTTCTTATTGATTTTCAGTTTTCCCCAGGTATATTCCCTAGACTGGAAGTGGCATTGGCTCTGTAGCTCTGTTGTTTACTTGTTTTAGGGAACACAATGCACTCCTCCAGTGAGGCAGTTGGCAGTTTACATCCCGCCCATCAGCATAACAAGGCTCCCTGTTCTCCAGGGCCTGTCTTGCCTTTCTGGTTTTTACACATTTTGTGGATGTCCCTTTTGACCGGTGGGAAGTGATACTTCTTTGTAGTGCTAATTTGCATTGCCCGCTTGCTTGCTTGGCCAAAAAGGGCGTATGCGTTTTCTCCTGAATATATTCAGGAGAAAACGCATACGCCCTTTTTGGCCAAGTGCACCATTGTCCAAGTTGTGCCCCTCTTCCTGTGCTTTACAGGCGATTCCAACGTACCTCTTGAAATCTGTTTCCTGCTATTTTGCCTCACTTTCAAGTCCGCCTCGTTGACTTCCCTCAACAGATTTTTGGACGATAGTTGTCCTTTATCACTCTGCCAGTATGTGAATTGCTGTGCCCCTGAGCTCCATTTCTCAACTCGTTTTTTGGGAGCTGATCGCAAGTCCAAAATTTTGGATCATGTCCTCTACTGGTTCCCGGTGGGTGGCTGAGACTTTGGTTAATTCTTCTTCCTGCCTGGAAATTAGAGTGACATGTGCCCGTCTAAATGCCTAACAGCTACTCTCTCATGGGTTCTCCCTCGTCCCTTCCATCCTCTGCCAAATTGGGAACCTGTGCAAACCAGGAGGTTAAAGGGCCTGTCTCTCCAAGTTGGGAGATTGATAGTAAGGCAGTTGGAAAGTCAAACTGGAGCACCAGGAGAGGGACTATTCGTTGAGTTTTAGAAACCTTTCGTATTCACAGTGTGTCCATTCTCTAGGTTTCCTGTACATGTTATAGCTGTAGTAATATTCCCTTGAACCTGGAGAGTTGGGACCCATGGAATGGGGGCCATGCATTATTGCTTGAAAGGGTCTGCATTTGCTCACCCAATCTCACCAATCCTCTCAGTCCCAAGTGTCCAGCCTTATGCCACATCCAGCTGTCATGGTAGATAGTGTCTTTCCAGGTTTCCTCAGACACCCTGAAGGAATTGTAAAGAATTTCCCTGTTTTTTGGTTTTGCTTTTGAAATTCCTTTTTATAGTGGGTTTGAGCTGATTCTCGCTGCCATGTTTATGCCACTCTAGACACACTTGATTCCCTTATGGAGACATATCAATACATAGGTTTTACGATTCTTACTAGTCAGATATATTCCTCTGCGGGAAATATGGGGTTTTGAGTCTCTTTCACTGAGGAAGGTGTCGGTCTTGTCTATTCCAAAGTTGGTTTTTGAAACGGTCCCTGTGCTTATATCAAACTCTGGTTTTATGCATCACCCCACCTCTCCTTCCCCTTTAAGCAGGCATAAGAGTGTTTTCTAAATGTGAGACTCTGTTCTCTTTCCTAACTCAGTTCATGTGTAGCCATGTTTACAGGATCTTCATAAGTGATATCTTATGATAAGTTTCTTTTTCTGTGTGACTTATTTCACTTAGAATCATCGTACCTGAATACACTCACTTTGCTGCTACTGGTCTTATGACATTGATTTCATGGCTGAGGGATATTCCATCGTACGTAAGTACCACAATGTTTTGAACCATTTTTATATTTCCTGGGATATTTAAGGTGTACCCAAGTTGAGGTTCTTGTAGCCAGTGCAGCCCTAAATTTGGAGGTGGCTCTTTCTTATTGATTTTCAGTTTTCCCCAGGTATATTCCCTAGACTGGAAGTGGCCTTGGCTCTGTAGCTCTGTTGTTTACTTGTTTTAGGGAACACAATGCACTCCTCCAGTGAGGCAGTTGGCAATTTACATCCCGCCCATCAGCATAACAAGGCTCCCTGTTCTCCAGGGCCTGTCTTGCCTTTCTGGTTTTTACACATTTTGTGGATGTCCCTTTTGACCGGTGGGAAGTGATACTTCTTTGTAGTGCAGATTTGCATTGCCCGCTTGCTTGCTTGGCCAAAAAGGGCGTATGCGTTTTCTCCTGAATATATTCAGGAGAAAACGCATACGCCCTTTTTGGCCAAGTGCACCATTGTCCAAGTTGTGCCCCTCTTCCTGTGCTTTACAGGCGATTCCAACGTACCTCTTGAAATCTGTTTCCTGCTATTTTGCCTCACTTTCAAGTCCGCCTCGTTGACTTCCCTCAACAGATTTTTGGACGATAGTTGTCCTTTATCACTCTGCCAGTATGTGAATTGCTGTGCCCCTGAGCTCCATTTCTCAACTCGTTTTTTGGGAGCTGAACGCAAGTCCAAAATTTTGGATCATGTCCTATACTGGTTCCCGGTGGGTGGCTGAGACTTTGGTTAATTCTTCTTCCTGCCGGGAAATTAGAGTGACATGTGCCCGTCCAAATGCCTAACAGCTACTCTCTCATGGGTTCTCCCTCGTCCCTTCCATCCTCTGCCAAATTGGGAACCTGTGCAAACCAGGAGGTTAAAGGGCCTGTCTCTCCAAGTTGGGAGATTGATAGTAAGGCAGTTGGAAAGTCAAACTGGAGCACCAGGAGAGGGACTATTCGTTGAGTTTTAGAAACCTTTCTTATTCACAGTGTGTCCATTCTCTAGGTTTCCTGTACATGTTATAGCTGTAGTGATATTCCCTTGAACATGGAGAGTTGGGACCCATGGAATGGGGGCCATGCATTATTGCTTGAAAGGGTCTGCATTTGCTCACCCAATCTCACCAATCCTCTCAGTCCCAAGTGTCCAGCCTTATGCCACATCCAGCTGTCATTGTAGATAGGGTCTTTCCAGGTTTCCTCAGACACCCTGAAAGAATTGTAAAGAATTTCCCTGTTTTTTGGTTTTGCTTTTGAAATTCCTTTTTATAGTGGGTTTGAGCTGATTCTCGCTGCCATGTTTATGCCACTCTAGACTCACTTGATTCCCTTATGGAGTCATATCAATACATAGGTTTTAAGATTCTTACTAGTCAGATATATTCCTCTGCGGGAAATATGGGGTTTTGAGCCTCTTTCACTGAGGAAGGTGTAGGTCTTGTCTATTCCAAAGTTGGTTGTTGGAACGGTCCATGTGCTTATATCAAACTCTGGTTTTATGCATCACCCCACCTCTCCATCCCATTTATGCAGGCATAAGAGTGTTTTCTAAATGTGAGACTCTGTTCTCTTTCCTAACTCAGTTCACGTGTAGCCATGTTTACAGGATCTTCATAAGTGATATCTTATGATAAGTTTCTTTTTCTGTGTGACTTATTTCACTTAGAATCATCGTACCTGAATCCACTCACTTTGCTGCTACTGGTCTTATGACATTGATTTCATGGCTGAGGGATATTCCATCGTACGTAAGTACCACAATGTTTTGAACCATTTTTATATTTCCTGGGATATTTAAGTTGTACCCAAGTTGAGGTTCTTGTAGCCAGTGCAGCCCTAAATTTGGAGGTGGCTCTTTCTTATTGATTTTCAGTTTTCCCCAGGTATATTCCCTAGACTGGAAGTGGCCTTGGCTCTGTAGCTCTGTTGTTTACTTGTTTTAGGGAACACAATGCACTCCTCCAGTGAGGCAGTTGGCAATTTACATCCCGCCCATCAGCATAACAAGGCTCCCTGTTCTCCAGGGCCTGTCTTGCCTTTCTGGTTTTTACACATTTTGTGGATGTCCCTTTTGACCGGTGGGAAGTGATACTTCTTTGTAGTGCAGATTTGCATTGCCCGCTTGCTTGCTTGGCCAAAAAGGGCGTATGCGTTTTCTCCTGAATATATTCAGGAGAAAACGCATACGCCCTTTTTGGCCAAGTGCACCATTGTCCAAGTTGTGCCCCTCTTCCTGTGCTTTACAGGCGATTCCAACGTACCTCTTGAAATCTGTTTCCTGCTATTTTGCCTCACTTTCAAGTCCGCCTCGTTGACTTCCCTCAACTGATTTTTGGACGATAGTTGTCCTTTATCACTCTGCCAGTATGTGAATTGCTGTGCCCCTGAGCTCCATTTCTCAACTCGTTTTTTGGGAGCTGAACGCAAGTCCAAAATTTTGGATCATGTCCTATACTGGTTCCCGGTGGGTGGCTGAGACTTTGGTTAATTCTTCTTCCTGCCGGGAAATTAGAGTGACATGTGCCCGTCCAAATGCCTAACAGCTACTCTCTCATGGGTTCTCCCTCGTCCCTTCCATCCTCTGCCAAATTGGGAACCTGTGCAAACCAGGAGGTTAAAGGGCCTGTCTCTCCAATTTGGGAGATTGATAGTAAGGCAGTTGGAAAGTCAAACTGGAGCACCAGGAGAGGGACTATTCGTTGAGTTTTAGAAACCTTTCTTATTCACAGTGTGTCCATTCTCTAGGTTTCCTGTACATGTTATAGCTGTAGTGATATTCCCTTGAACATGGAGAGTTGGGACCCATGGAATGGGGGCCATGCATTATTGCTTGAAAGGGTCTGCATTTGCTCACCCAATCTCACCAATCCTGTCAGTCCCAAGTGTCCAGCCTTATGCCACATCCAGCTGTCATTGTAGATAGGGTCTTTCCAGGTTTCCTCAGAAACCATGAAAGAATTGTAAAGAATTTCCCTGTTTTTTGGTTTTGCTTTTGAAATTCCTTTTTATAGTGGGTTTGAGCTGATTCTCGCTGCCATGTTTATGCCACTCTAGACACACTTGATTCCCTTATGGAGTCATATCAATACATAGGTTTTAAGATTCTTACTAGTCAGATATATTCCTCTGCGGGAAATATGGTGTTTTGAGCCTCTTTCACTGAGGAAGGTGTAGGTCTTGTCTATTCCAAAGTTGGTTTTTGGAACGGTCCATGTGCTTATATCAAACTCTGGTTTTATGCATCACCCCACCTCTCCATCCCCTTTATGCAGGCATAAGAGTGTTTTCTAAATGTGAGACTCTGTTCTATTTCATAACTCAGTTCACGTGTAGCCATGTTTACAGGATCTTCATAAGTGATATCTTATGATAAGTTCCTTTTTCTGTGTGACTTATTTCACTTAGAATCATCGTACCTGAATCCACTCACTTTGCTGCTACTGGTTTTATGACATTGATTTCATCGCTGAGGGATATTCCATTGTACGTAAGTACCACAATGTTTTGAACCATTTTTATATTTCCTGGTATATTTAAGGTGTACCCACGTTGAGGTTCTTGTAGCCAGTGCAGCCCTAAATTTGGAGGTGGCTCTTTCTTATTGATTTTCAGTTTTCCCAAGGTATATTCCCTAGACTGGATGTGGCCTTGGCTCTATAGCTCTGTTGTTTACTTGTTTTAGGGAACACAATGCACTCCTCCAGTGAGGCAGTTGGCAATTTACATCCCGCCCATCAGCATAACAAGGCTCCCTGTTCTCCAGGGCCTGTCTTGCCTTTCTGGTTTTTACACATTTTGTGGATGTCCCTTTTGACCGGTGGGAGGTGATACTTCTTTGTAGTGCAGATTTGCATTGCCCGCTTGCTTGCTTGGCCAAAAAGGGCGTATGCGTTTTCTCCTGAATATATTCAGGAGAAAACGCATACGCCCTTTTTGGCCAAGTGCACCATTGTCCAAGTTGTGCCCCTCTTCCTGTGCTTTACAGGCGATTCCAAGGTACCTCTTGAAATCTGTTTCCTGCTATTTTGCCTCACTTTCAAGTCCGCCTCGTTGACTTCCCTCAACAGATTTTTGGACGATAGTGGTCCTTTATCACTCTGCCAGTTTGTGAATTGCTGTGCCCCTGAGCTCCATTTCTCAACTCGTTTTTTGTGAGCTGAACGCAAGTCCAAAATTTTGGATCCTGTCCTATACTGGTTCCCGGTGGGTGGCTGAGACTTTGGTTAATTCTTCTTCCTGCCGGGAAATTAGAGTGACATGTGCCCGTCCAAATGCCTAACAGCTACTCTCTCATGGGTTCTCCCTCGTCCCTTCCATCCTCTGCCAAATTGGGAACCTGTGCAAACCAGGAGGTTAAAGGGCCTGTCTCTCCAAGTTGGGAGATTGATAGTAAGGCAGTTGGAAAGTCAAACTGGAGCACCAGGAGAGGGACTATTCGTTGAGTTTTAGAAACCTTTCGTATTCACAGTGTGTCCATTCTCTAGGTTTCCTGTACATGTTATAGCTGTAGTGATATTCCCTTGAACCTGGAGAGTTGGGACCCATGGAATGGGGGCCATGCATTATTGCTTGAAAGGGTCTGCATTTGCTCACCCAATCTCACCAATCCTCTCAGTCCCAAGTGTCCAGCCTTATGCCACATCCAGCTGTCATTGTAGATAGGGTCTTTCCAGGTTTCCTCAGACACCCTGAAGGAATTGTAAAGAATTTCCCTGTTTTTTGGTTTTGCTTTTGAAATTCCTTTTTGTAGTGGGTTTCAGCTGATTCTCGCTGCCATGTTTATGCCACTCTAGACACACTTGATTCCCTTATGGAGACATATCAATACATAGGTTTTAAGATTCTTACTAGTCAGATATATTCCTCTGCGGGAAATATGGGGTTTTGAGTCTCTTTCACTGAGGAAGGTGTCGGTCTTGTCAATTCCAAAGTTGGTTTTTGGAACGGTCCCTGTGCTTATATCAAACTCTGGTTTTATGCATCACCCCACCTCTCCTTCCCCTTTAAGCAGGCATAAGAGTGTTTTCTAAATGTGAGACTCTGTTCTCTTTCCTAACTCAGTTCACGTGTAGCCATGTTTACAGGATCTTCATAAGTGATATCTTATGATAAGTTTCTTTTTCTGTGTGACTTATTTCACTTAGAATCATCGTACCTGAATCCACTCACTTTGCTGCTACTGGTCTTATGACATTGATTTCATGGCTGATGGATATTCCATCGTACGTAAGTACCACAATGTTTTGAACCATTTTTATATTTCCTGGGATATTTAAGGTGTACCCAAGTTGAGGTTCTTGTAGCCAGTGCAGCCCTAAATTTGGAGGTGGCTCTTTCTTATTGATTTTCAGTTTTCCCCAGGTATATTCCCTAGACTGGAAGTGGCCTTGGCTCTGTAGCTCTGTTGTTTACTTGTTTTAGGGAACACAATGCACTCCTCCAGTGAGGCAGTTGGCAGTTTACATCCCGCCCATCAGCATAACAAGGCTCCCAGTTCTCCAGGGCCTGTCTTGCCTTTCTGGTTTTTACACATTTTGTGGATGTCCCTTTTGACCGGTGGGAAGTGATACTTCTTTGTAGTGCAGATTTGCATTGCCCGCTTGGTTGCTTGGCCAAAAAGGGCGTATGTGTTTTCTCCTGAATATATTCAGGAGAAAACGCATACGCCCTTTTTGGCCAAGTGCACCATTGTCCAAGTTGTGCCCCTCTTCCTGTGCTTTACAGGTGATTCCAACGTACCTCTTGAAATCTGTTTCCTGCTATTTTGCCTCACTTTCAAGTCCGCCTCGTTGACTTCCCTCAACAGATTTTTGGACGATAGTTGTCCTTTATCACTCTGCCAGTTTGTGAATTGCTGTGCCCCTGAGCTCTATTTCTCAACTCGTTTTTTTGTGAGCTGAACGCAAGTCCAAAATTTTGGATCATGTCCTATACTGGTTCCCGGTGGGTGGCTGAGACTTTGGTTAATTCTTCTTCCTGCCGGGAAATTAGATTGACATGTGCCCGTCCAAATGCCTAACAGCTACTCTCTCATGGGTTCTCCCTCGTCCCTTCCATCCTCTGCCAAATTGGGAACCTGTGCAAACCAGGAGGTTAAAGGGCCTGTCTCTCCAAGTTGGGAGATTGATAGTAAGGCAGTTGGAAAGTCAAACTGGAGCACCAGGAGAGGGACTATTCGTTGAGTTTTAGAAACCTTTCGTATTCACAGTGTGTCCATTCTCTAGGTTTCCTGTACATGTTATAGCTGTAGTAATATTCCCTTGAACATGGAGAGTTGGGACCCATGGAATGGGGGCCATGCATTATTGCTTGAAAGGGTCTGCATTTGCTCACCCAATCTCACCAATCCTCTCAGTCCCAAGTGTCCAGCCTTATGCCACATCCAGCTGTCATTGTAGATAGGGTCTTTCCAGGTTTCCTCAGACACCCTGAAGGAATTGTAAAGAATTTCCCTGTTTTTTGGTTTTGCTTTTGAAATTCCTTTTTATAGTGGGTTTGAGCTGATTCTCGCTGCCATGTTTATGCCACTCTAGACACACTTGATTCCCTTATGGAGAAATATCAATACATAGGTTTTAAGATTCTTACTAGTCAGATATATTCCTCTGTGGGAAATATGGGGTTTTGAGTCTCTTTCACTGAGGAAGGTGTAGGTCTTGTCTATTCCAAAGTTGGTTTTTGGAACGGTCCCTGTGCTTATATCAAACTCTGGTTTTATGCATTACCCCACCTCTCCTTCCCCTTTATGCAGGCATAAGTGTGTTTTCTAAATGTGAAACTCTGTTCTCTTTCCTAACTCAGTTCACGTGTAGCCATGTTTACAGGATCTTCATAAGTGATATCTTATGATAAGTTTCTTTTTCTGTGTGACTTATTTCACTTAGAATCATCGTACCTGAATCCACTCACTTTGCTGCTACTGGTCTTATGACATTGATTTCATGGCTGAGGGATATTCCATCGTACGTAAGTACCACAATGTTTTGAACCATTTTTATATTTCCTGGGATATTTAAGGTGTACCCAAGTTGAGGTTCTTGTAGCCAGTGCAGCCCTAAATTTGGAGGTGGCTCTTTCTTATTGATTTTCAGTTTTCCCCAGGTATATTCCCTAGACTGGAAGTGGCCTTGGCTCTGTAGCTCTGTTGTTTACTTGTTTTAGGGAACACAATGCACTCCTCCAGTGAGGCAGTTGGCAATTTACATCCCGCCCATCAGCATAACAAGGCTCCCTGTTCTCCAGGGCCTGTCTTGCCTTTCTGGTTTTTACACATTTTGTGGATGTCCCTTTTGACCGGTGGGAAGTGATACTTCTTTGTAGTGCAGATTTGCATTGCCCGCTTGCTTGCTTGGCCAAAAAGGGCGTATGCGTTTTCTCCTGAATATATTCAGGAGAAAACGCATACGCCCTTTTTGGCCAAGTGCACCATTGTCCAAGTTGTGCCCCTCTTCCTGTGCTTTACAAGCGATTCCAACGTACCTCTTGAAATCTGTTTCCTGCTATTTTGCCTCACTTTCAAGTCCGCCTCGTTGACTTCCCTCAACAGATTTTTGGACGATAGTTGTCCTTTATCACTCTGCCAGTTTGTGAATTGCTGTGCCCCTGAGCTCCATTTCTCAACTCGTTTTTTGTGAGCTGAACGCAAGTCCAAAATTTTGGATCATGTCCTATACTGGTTCCCGGTGGGTGGCTGAGACTTTGGTTAATTCTTCTTCCTGCCGGGAAATTAGAGTGACATGTGCCCGTCCAAATGCCTAACAGCTACTCTCTCATGGGTTCTCCCTCGTCCCTTCCATCCTCTGCCAAATTGGGAACCTGTGCAAACCAGGAGGTTAAAGGGCCTGTCTCTCCAAGTTGGGAGATTGATAGTAAGGCAGTTGGAAAGTCAAACTGGAGCACCAGGAGAGGGACTATTCGTTGAGTTTTAGAAACCTTTCGTATTCACAGTGTGTCCATTCTCTAGGTTTCCTGTACATGTTATAGCTGTAGTAATATTCCCTTGAACCTGGAGAGTTGGGACCCATGGAATGGGGGCCATGCATTATTGCTTGAAAGGGTCTGCATTTGCTCACCCAATCTCACCAATCCTCTCAGTCCCAAGTGTCCAGCCTTAGGCCACATCCAGCTGTCATTGTAGATAGGGTCTTTCCAGGTTTCCTCAGACACCCTGAAGGAATTGTAAAGAATTTCCCTGTTTTTTGGTTTTGCTTTTGAAATTCCTTTTTATAGTGGGTTTGAGCTGATTCTCGCTTCCATGTTTATGCCACTCTAGACACACTTGATTCCCTTATGGAGACATATCAATACATAGGTTTTAAGATTCTTACTAGTCAGATATATTCCTCTGTGGGAATTATGGGGTTTTGAGTCTCTTTCACTGAGGAAGGTGTCGGTCTTGTCAATTCCAAAGTTGGTTTTTGAAACGGTCCCTGTGCTTATATCAAACTCTGGTTTTATGCATCACCCCACCTCTCCTTACCCTTTATGCAGGCATAAGAGTGTTTTCTAAATGTGAGACTCTGTTCTCTTTCCTAACTCAGTTCACGTGTAGCCATGTTTACAGGATCTTCATAAGTGATATCTTATGATAAGTTTCTTTTTCTGTGTGACTTATTTCACTTAGAATCATCGTACCTGAATCCACTCACTTTGCTGCTACTGGTCTTATGACATTGATTTCATGGCTGAGGGATATTCCATCGTACGTAAGTACCACAATGTTTTGAACCATTTTTATATTTCCTGGGATATTTAAGGTGTACCCAAGTTGAGGTTCTTGTAGTCAGTGCAGCCCTAAATTTGGAGGTGGCTCTTTCTTATTGATTTTCAGATTTCCCAAGGTATATTCCCTAGACTGGAAGTGACCTTGGCTCTGTAGCTCTGTTGTTTACTTGTTTTAGGGAACACAATGCACTCCTCCAGTGAGGCAGTTGGCAATTTACATCCCGCCCATCAGCATAACAAGGCTCCCAGTTCTCCAGGGCCTGTCTTGCCTTTCTGGTTTTTACACATTTTGTGGATGTCCCTTTTGACCGGTGGGAAGTGATACTTCTTTGTAGTGCAGATTTGCATTGCCCGCTTGCTTGCTTGGCCAAAAAGGCCGTATGCATTTTCTCCTGAATATATTCAGGAGAAAACGCATACGCCCTATTTGGCCAAGTGCACCATTGTCCAAGTTGTGCCCCTCTTCCTGTGCTTTACAGGCGATTCCAACGTACCTCTTGAAATCTGTTTCCTGCTATTTTGCCTCGCTTTCAAGTCCGCCTCGTTGACTTCCCTCAACAGATTTTTGGACGATAGTTGTCCTTTATCACTCTGCCAGTTTGTGAATTGCTGTGCCCCTGAGCTCCATTTCTCAACTCGTTTTTTGGGAGCTGAACGCAAGTCCAAAATTTTGGATTATGTCCTATACTGGTTCCCGGTGGGTGGCTGAGACTTTGGTTAATTCTTCTTCCTGCCGGGAAATTAGACTGACATGTGCCCATCCAAATGCCTAACAGCTACTCTCTCATGGGTTCTCCCTCGTCCCTTCCATCCTCTGCCAAATTGGGAACCTGTGCAAACCAGAAGGTTAAAGGGCCTGTCTCTCCAAGTTGGGAGATTGATAGTACGGCAGTTGGAAAGTCAAACTGGAGCACCAGGAGAGGGACTATTCGTTGAGTTTTAGAAACCTTTCGTATTCACAGTGTGTCCATTCTCTAGGTTTCCTGTACATGTTATAGCTGTAGTAATATTCCCTTGAACATGGAGAGTTGGGACCCATGGAATGGGGGCCATGCATTATTGCTTGAAAGGGTCTGCATTTGCTCACCCAATCTCACCAATCCTCTCAGTCCCAAGTGTCCAGCCTTATGCCACATCCAGCTGTCATTGTAGATAGGGTCTTTCCAGGTTTCCTCAGACACCCTGAAGGAATTGTAAAGAATTTCCCTGTTTTTTGGTTTTGCTTTTGAAATTCCTTTTTATAGTGGGTTTGAGCTGATTCTCGCTGCCATATTTATGCCACTCTAGACACACTTGATTCCCTTATGGAGACATATCAATACATAGGTTTTAAGATTCTTACTAGTCAGATATATTCCTCTGTGGGAAATATGGGGTTTTGAGTCTTTTTCACTGAGGAAGGTGTAGGTCTTGTCTATTCCAAAGATGGTTTTTGGAACGGTCCCTGTGCTTATATCAAACTCTGGTTTTATGCATCACCCCACCTCTCCTTCCCCTTTATGCAGGCATAAGAGTGTTTTCTAAATGTGAGACTCTGTTCTCTTTCCTAACTCAGTTCACGTGTAGCCATGTTTACAGGATCTTCATAAGTGATATCTTATGATAAGTTTCTTTTTCTGTGTGACTTATCTCACTTAGAATCATCGTACCTGAATCCACTCACTTTGCTGCTACTGGTCTTATGACATTGATTTCATGGCTGAGGGATATTCCATCGTACGTAAGTACCACAATGTTTTGAACCATTTTTATATTTCCTGGGATATTTAAGGTGTACCCAAGTTGAGGTTCTTGTAGCCAGTGCAGCCCTAAATTTGGAGGTGGCTCTTTCTTATTGATTTTCAGTTTTCCCCAGGTATATTCCCTAGACTGGAAGTGTCCTTGGCTCTGTAGCTCTGTTGTTTACTTGTTTTAGGGAACACAATGCACTCCTCCAGTGAGGCAGTTGGCAATTTACATCCCGCCCATCAGCATAACAAGGCTCCCTGTTCTCCAGGGCCTGTCTTGCCTTTCTGGTTTTTACACATTTTGTGGATGTCCCTTTTGACCGGTGGGAAGTGATACTTCTTTGTAGTGCAGATTTGCATTTCCCGCTTGCTTGCTTGGCCAAAAAGGGCGTATGCGTTTTCTCCTGAATATATTCAGGAGAAAACGCATACGCCCTTTTTGGCCAAGTGCACCATTGTCCAAGTTGTGCCCCTCTTCCTGTGCTTTACAGGCGATTCCAACGTACCTCTTGAAATCTGTTTCCTGCTATTTTGCCTCACTTTCAAGTCCGCCTCGTTGACTTCCCTCAACAGATTTTTGGACGATAGTTGTCCTTTATCACTCTGCCAGTTTGTGAATTGCTGTGCCCCTGAGCTCCATTTCTCAACTCGTTTTTTGGGAGCTGAACGCAAGTCCAAAATTTTGGATTATGTCCTATACTGGTTCCCGGTGGGTGGCTGAGACTTTGGTTAATTCTTCTTCCTGCCGGGAAATTAGACTGACATGTGCCCATCCAAATGCCTAACAGCTACTCTCTCATGGGTTCTCCCTCGTCCCTTCCATCCTCTGCCAAATTGGGAACCTGTGCAAACCAGGAGGTTAAAGGGCCTGTCTCTCCAAGTTGGGAGATTGATAGTAAGGCAGTTGGAAAGTCAAACTGGAGCACCAGGAGAGGGACTATTCGTTGAGTTTTAGAAACCTTTCGTATTCACAGTGTGTCCATTCTCTAGGTTTCCTGTACATGTTATAGCTGTAGTAATATTCCCTTGAACATGGAGAGTTGGGACCCATGGAATGGGGGCCATGCATTATTGCTTGAAAGGGTCTGCATTTGCTCACCCAATCTCACCAATCCTCTCAGTCCCAAGTGTCCAGCCTTATGCCACATCCAGCTGTCATTGTAGATAGGGTCTTTCCAGGTTTCCTCAGACACCCTGAAGGAATTGTAAAGAATTTCCCTGTTTTTTGGTTTTGCTTTTGAAATTCTTTTTATAGTGGGTTTGAGCTGATTCTCGCTGCCATATTTATGCCACTCTAGACACACTTGATTCCCTTATGGAGACATATCAATACATAGGTTTTAAGATTCTTACTAGTCAGATATATTCCTCTGTGGGAAATATGGGGTTTTGAGTCTTTTTCACTGAGGAAGGTGTAGGTCTTGTCTATTCCAAAGATGGTTTTTGGAACGGTCCCTGTGCTTATATCAAACTCTGGTTTTATGCATCACCCCACCTCTCCTTCCCCTTTATGCAGGCATAAGAGTGTTTTCTAAATGTGAGACTCTGTTCTCTTTCCTAACTCAGTTCACGTGTAGCCATGTTTACAGGATCTTCATAAGTGATATCTTATGATAAGTTTCTTTTTCTGTGTGACTTATTTCACTTAGAATCATCGTACCTGAATCCACTCACTTTGCTGCTACTGGTCTTATGACATTGATTTCATGGCTGAGGGATATTCCATCGTACGTAAGTACCACAATGTTTTGAACCATTTTTATATTTCCTGGGATATTTAAGGTGTACCCAAGTTGAGGTTCTTGTAGCCAGTGCAGCCCTAAATTTGGAGGTGGCTCTTTCTTATTGATTTTCAGTTTTCCCCAGGTATATTCCCTAGACTGGAAGTGGCCTTGGCTCTGTAGCTCTGTTGTTTACTTGTTTTAGGGAACACAATGCACTCCTCCAGTGAGGCAGTTGGCAATTTACATCCCGCCCATCAGCATAACAAGGCTCCCTGTTCTCCAGGGCCTGTCTTGCCTTTCTGGTTTTTACACATTTTGTGGATGTCCCTTTTGACCGGTGGGAAGTGATACTTCTTTGTAGTGCAGATTTGCATTGCCCGCTTGCTTGCTTGGCCAAAAAGGGCGTATGCGTTTTCTCCTGAATATATTCAGGAGAAAACGCATACGCCCTTTTTGGCCAAGTGCACCATTGTCCAAGTTGTGCCCCTCTTCCTGTGCTTTACAGGCGATTCCAAGGTACCTCTTGAAATCTGTTTCCTGCTATTTTGCCTCACTTTCAAGTCCGCCTCGTTGACTTCCCTCAACAGATTTTTGGACGATAGTTGTCCTTTATCACTCTGCCAGTTTGTGAATTGCTGTGCCCCTGAGCTCCATTTCTCAACTCGTTTTTTGTGAGCTGAACGCAAGTCCAAAATTTTGGATCCTGTCCTATACTGGTTCCCGGTGGGTGGCTGAGACTTTGGTTAATTCTTCTTCCTGACGGGAAATTAGAGTGACATGTGCCCGTCCAAATGCCTAACAGCTACTCTCTCATGGGTTCTCCCTCGTCCCTTCCATCCTCTGCCAAATTGGGAACCTGTGCAAACCAGGAGGTTAAAGGGCCTGTCTCTCCAAGTTGGGAGATTGATAGTAAGGCAGTTGGAAAGTCAAACTGGAGCACCAGGAGAGGGACTATTCGTTGAGTTTTAGAAACCTTTCGTATTCACAGTGTGTCCATTCTCTAGGTTTCCTGTACATGTTATAGCTGTAGTAATATTCCCTTGAACCTGGAGAGTTGGGACCCATGGAATGGGGGCCATGCATTATTGCTTGAAAGGGTCTGCATTTGCTCACCCAATCTCACCAATCCTCTCAGTCCCAAGTGTCCAGCCTTATGCCACATCCAGCTGTCATTGTAGATAGGGTCTTTCCAGGTTTCCTCAGACACCCTGAAGGAATTGTAAAGAATTTCCCTGTTTTTTGGTTTTGCTTTTGAAATTCCTTTTTATAGTGGGTTTGAGCTGATTCTCGCTGCCATGTTTATGCCACTCTAGACACACTTGATTCCCTTATGGAGACATATCAATACATAGGTTTTAAGATTCTTACTAGTCAGATATATTCCTCTGTGGGAAATATGGGGTTTTGAGTCTCTTTCACTGAGGAAGGTGTCGGTCTTGTCTATTCCAAAGTTGGTTTTTGGAACGGTCCCTGTGCTTATATCAAACTCTGGTTTTATGCATCACCCCACCTCTCCTTCCCCTTTATGCAGGCATAAGCGTGTTTTCTAAATGTGAGACTCTGTTCTCTTTCCTAACTCAGTTCACATGTAGCCATGTTTACAGGATCTTCATAAGTGATATCTTATGATAAGTTTCTTTTTCTGTGTGACTTATTTCACTTAGAATCATCGTACCTGAATCCACTCACTTTGCTGCTACTGGTCTTATGACATTGATTTCATGGCTGAGGGATATTCCATCGTACGTAAGTACCACAATGTTTTGAACCATTTTTATATTTCCTGGGATATTTAAGGTGTACCCAAGTTGAGGTTCTTATAGCCAGTGCAGCCCTAAATTTGGAGGTGGCTCTTTCTTATTGATTTTCAGTTTTCCCCAGGTATATTCCCTAGACTGGAAGTGGCCTTGGCTCTGTAGCTCTGTTGTTTACTTGTTTTAGGGAACACAATGCACTCCTCCAGTGAGGCAGTTGGCAATTTACATCCCGCCTATCAGCATAACAAGGCTCCCTGTTCTCCAGGGCCTGTCTTGCCTTTCTGGTTTTTACACATTTTGTGGATGTCCCTTTTGACCGGTGGGAAGTGATACTTCTTTGTAGTGCAGATTTGCATTGCCCGCTTGCTTGCTTGGCCAAAAAGGCCGTATGCATTTTCTCCTGAATATATTCAGGAGAAAACGCATACGGCCTTTTTGGCCAAGTGCACCATTGTCCAAGTTGTGCCCCTCTTCCTGTGCTTTACAGGCGATTCCAACGTACCTCTTGAAATCTGTTTCCTGCTATTTTGCCTCGCTTTCAAGTCCGCCTCGTTGACTTCCCTCAACAGATTTTTGGACGATAGTTGTCCTTTATCACTCTGCCAGTTTGTGAATTGCTGTGCCCCTGAGCTCCATTTCTCAACTCGTTTTTTGTGAGCTGAACGCAAGTCCAAAATTTTGGATCATGTCCTATACTGGTTCCCGGTGGGTGGCTGAGACTTTGGTTAATTCTTCTTCCTGCCGGGAAATTAGAGTGACATGTGCCCGTCCAAATGCCTAACAGCTACTCTCTCATGGGTTCTCCCTCGTCCCTTCCATCCTCTGGCAAATTGGGAACCTGTGCAAACCAGGAGGTTAAAGGGCCTCTCTGTCCAAGTTGGGAGATTGATAGTAAGGCAGTTGGAAAGTCAAACTGGAGCACCAGGAGAGGGACTATTCGTTGAGTTTTAGAAACCTTTCGTATTCACAGTGTGTCCATTCTCTAGGTTTCCTGTACATGTTATAGCTGTAGTAATATTCCGTTGAACCTGGAGAGTTGGGACCCATGGAATGGGGGCCATGCATTATTGCTTGAAAGCGTCTGCATTTGCTCACCCAATCTCACCAATCCTCTCAGTCCCAAGTGTCCAGCCTTATGCCACATCCAGCTGTCATTGTAGATAGGGTCTTTCCAGGTTTCCTCAGACACCCTGAAGGAATTGTAAAGAATTTCCCTGTTTTTTGGTTTTGCTTTTGAAATTCCTTTTTATAGTGGGTTTGAGCTGATTCTCGCTGCCATGTTTATGCCACTCTAGACACACTTGATTCCCTTATGGAGTCATATCAATACATAGGTTTTAAGATTCTTACTAGTCAGTTATATTCCTCTGCGGGAAATATGGGGTTTTGAGTCTCTTTCACTGAGGAAGGTGTAGGTCTTGTCTATTCCAAAGTTGGTTTTTGGAACGGTCCCTGTGCTTATATCAAACTCTGGTTTTATGCATTACCCCACCTCTCCTTCCCCTTTATGCAGGCATAAGTGTGTTTTCTAAATGTGAGACTCTGTTCTCTTTCCTAACTCAGTTCACGTGTAGCCATGTTTACAGGATCTTCATAAGTGATATCTTATGATAAGTTTCTTTTTCTGTGTGACTTATTTCACTTAGAATCATCGTACCTGAATCCACTCACTTTGCTGCTACTGGTCTTATGACATTGATTTCATGGCTGAGGGATATTCCATCGTACGTAAGTACCACAATGTTTTGAACCATTTTTATATTTCCTGGGATATTTAAGGTGTACCCAAGTTGAGGTTCTTGTAGCCAGTGCAGCCCTAAATTTGGAGGTGGCTCTTTCTTATTGATTTTCAGTTTTCCCCAGGTATATTCCCTAGACTGGAAGTGGCCTTGGCTCTGTGTCTCTGTTGTTTACTTGTTTTAGGGAACACAATGCACTCCTCCAGTGAGGCAGTTGGCAATTTACATCCCGCCCATCAGCATAACAAGGCTCCCTGTTCTCCAGGGCCTGTCTTGCCTTTCTGGTTTTTACACATTTTGTGTATGTCCCTTTTGACCGGTGGGAAGTGATACTTCTTTGTAGTGCAGATTTGCATTGCCCGCTTGCTTGCTTGGCCAAAAAGGGCGTATGCGTTTTCTCCTGAATATATTCAGGAGAAAATGCATACGCCCTTTTTGGCCAAGTGCACCATTGTCCAAGTTGTGCCCCTCTTCCTGTGCTTTACAGGCGATTCCAACGTACCTCTTGAAATCTGTTTCCTGCTATTTTGCCTCACTTTCAAGTCCGCCTCGTTTACTTCCCTCAACAGATTTTTGGACGATAGTTGTCCTTTATCACTCTGCCAGTTTGTGAGTTGCTGTGCCCCTGAGCTCCATTTCTCAACTCGTTTTTTGGGAGCTGAACGCAAGTCCAAAATTTTGGATTATGTCCTATACTGGTTCCCGGTGGGTGGCTGAGACTTTGGTTAATTCTTCTTCCTGCCGGGAAATTAGACTGACATGTGCCTATCCAAATGCCTAACAGCTACTCTCTCATGGGTTCTCCCTCGTCCCTTCCATCCTCTGCCAAATTGGGAACCTGTGCAAACCAGGAGGTTAAAGGGCCTGTCTCTCCAAGTTGGGAGATTGATAGTAAGGCAGTTGGAAAGTCAAACTGGAGCACCAGGAGAGGGACTATTCGTTGAGTTTTAGAAACCTTTCGTATTCACAGTGTGTCCATTCTCTAGGTTTCCTGTACATGTTATAGCTGTAGTAATATTCCCTTGAACATGGAGAGTTGGGACCCATGGAAGGGGGGCCATGCATTATTGCTTGAAAGGGTCTGCATTTGCTCACCCAATCTCACCAATCCTCTCAGTCCCAAGTGTCCAGCCTTATGCCACATCCAGCTGTCATTGTAGATAGGGTCTTTCCAGGTTTCCTCAGACACCCTGAAGGAATTGTAAAGAATTTCCCTGTTTTTTGGTTTTGCTTTTGAAATTCCTTTTTATAGTGGGTTTGAGCTGATTCTCGCTGCCATATTTATGCCACTCTAGACACACTTGATTCCCTTATGGAGACATATCAATACATAGGTTTTAAGATTCTTACTAGTCAGATATATTCCTCTGTGGGAAATATGGGGTTTTGAGTCTCTTTCACTGAGGAAGGTGTAGGTCTTGTCTATTCCAAATGTTGGTTTTTGGAACGGTCCCTGTGCTTATATCAAACTCTGGTTTTATGCATCACCCCACCTATCTTTCCCCTTTATGCAGGCATAAGAGTGTTTTCTAAATGTGAGACTCTGTTCTCTTTCCTAACTCAGTTCACGTGTAGCCATGTTTACAGGATCTTCATAAGTGATATCTTATGATAAGTTTCTTTTTCTGTGTGACTTATTTCACTTAGAATCATCGTACCTGAATCCACTCACTTTGCTGCTACTGGTCTTATGACATTGATTTCATGGCTGAGGGATATTCCATCGTACGTAAGTACCACAATGTTTTGAACCATTTTTATATTTCCTGGGATATTTAAGGTGTACCCAAGTTGAGGTTCTTGTAGCCAGTGCAGCCCTAAATTTGGAGGTGGCTCTTTCTTATTGATTTTCAGTTTTCCCCAGGTATATTCCCTAGACTGGAAGTGGCCTTGGCTCTGTAGCTCTGTTGTTTACTTGTTTTAGGGAACACAATGCACTCCTCCAGTGAGGCAGTTGGCAATTTACATCCCGCCCATCAGCATAACAAGGCTCCCTGTTCTCCAGGGCCTGTCTTGCCTTTCTGGTTTTTACACATTTTGTGGATGTCCCTTTTGACCGGTGGGAAGTGATACTTCTTTGTAGTGCAGATTTGCATTGCCCGCTTGCTTGCTTGGCCAAAAAGGGCGTATGCGTTTTCTCCTGAATATATTCAGGAGAAAACGCATACGCCCTTTTTGGCCAAGTGCACCATTGTCCAAGTTGTGCCCCTCTTCCTGTGCTTTACAGGCGATTCCAACGTACCTCTTGAAATCTGTTTCCTGCTATTTTGCCTCACTTTCAAGTCCGCCTCGTTGACTTCCCTCAAAAGATTTTTAGACGATAGTTGTCCTTTATCACTCTGCCAGTTTGTGAATTGCTGTGCCCCTGAGCTCCATTTCTCAACTCGTTTTTTGTGAGCTGAACGCAAGTCCAAAATTTTGGATCATGTCCTATACTGGTTCCCGGTGGGTGGCTGAGACTTTGGTTAATTCTTCTTCCTGACGGGAAATTAGAGTGACATGTGCCCGTCCAAATGCCTAACAGCTACTCTCTCATGGGTTCTCCCTCGTCCCTTCCATCCTCTGGCAAATTGGGAACCTGTGCAAACCAGGAGGTTAAAGGGCCTCTCTGTCCAAGTTGGGAGATTGATAGTAAGGCAGTTGGAAAGTCAAACTGGAGCACCAGGAGAGGGACTATTCGTTGAGTTTTAGAAACCTTTCGTATTCACAGTGTGTCCATTCTCTAGGTTTCCTGTACATGTTATAGCTGTAGTAATATTCCCTTGAACCTGGAGAGTTGGGACCCATGGAATGGGGGCCATGCATTATTGCTTGAAAGGGTCTGCATTTGCTCACCCAATCTCACCAATCCTCTCAGTCCCAAGTGTCCAGCCTTATGCCACATCCAGCTGTCATTGTAGATAGGGTCTTTCCAGGTTTCCTCAGACACCCTGAAGGAATTGTAAAGAATTTCCCTGTTTTTTGGTTTTGCTTTTGAAATTCCTTTTTATAGTGGGTTTGAGCTGATTCTCGCTGCCATGTTTATGCCACTCTAGACACACTTGATTCCCTTATGGAGACATATCAATACATAGGTTTTAAGATTCTTACTAGTCAGATATATTCCTCTGTGGGAAATATGGGGTTTTGAGTCTCTTTCACTGAGGAAGGTGTAGGTCTTGTCTATTCCAAATGTTGGTTTTTGGAACGGTCCCTGTGCTTATATCAAACTCTGGTTTTATGCATCACCCCACCTATCTTTCCCCTTTATGCAGGCATAAGAGTGTTTTCTAAATGTGAGACTCTGTTCTCTTTCCTAACTCAGTTCACGTGTAGCCATGTTTACAGGATCTTCATAAGTGATATCTTATGATAAGTTTCTTTTTCTGTGTGACTTATTTCACTTAGAATCATCGTACCTGAATCCACTCACTTTGCTGCTACTGGTCTTATGACATTGATTTCATGGCTGAGGGATATTCCATCGTACGTAAGTACCACAATGTTTTGAACCATTTTTATATTTCCTGGGATATTTAAGGTGTACCCAAGTTGAGGTTCTTGTAGCCAGTGCAGCCCTAAATTTGGAGGTGGCTCTTTCTTATTGATTTTCAGTTTTCCCCAGGTATATTCCCTAGACTGGAAGTGGCCTTGGCTCTGTAGCTCTGTTGTTTACTTGTTTTAGGGAACACAATGCACTCCTCCAGTGAGGCAGTTGGCAATTTACATCCCGCCCATCAGCATAACAAGGCTCCCTGTTCTCCAGGGCCTGTCTTGCCTTTCTGGTTTTTACACATTTTGTGGATGTCCCTTTTGACCGGTGGGAAGTGATACTTCTTTGTAGTGCAGATTTGCATTGCCCGCTTGCTTGCTTGGCCAAAAAGGGCGTATGCGTTTTCTCCTGAATATATTCAGGAGAAAACGCATACGCCCTTTTTGGCCAAGTGCACCATTGTCCAAGTTGTGCCCCTCTTCCTGTGCTTTACAGGCGATTCCAACGTACCTCTTGAAATCTGTTTCCTGCTATTTTGCCTCACTTTCAAGTCCGCCTCGTTGACTTCCCTCAAAAGATTTTTAGACGATAGTTGTCCTTTATCACTCTGCCAGTTTGTGAATTGCTGTGCCCCTGAGCTCCATTTCTCAACTCGTTTTTTGTGAGCTGAACGCAAGTCCAAAATTTTGGATCATGTCCTATACTGGTTCCCGGTGGGTGGCTGAGACTTTGGTTAATTCTTCTTCCTGACGGGAAATTAGAGTGACATGTGCCCGTCCAAATGCCTAACAGCTACTCTCTCATGGGTTCTCCCTCGTCCCTTCCATCCTCTGGCAAATTGGGAACCTGTGCAAACCAGGAGGTTAAAGGGCCTCTCTGTCCAAGTTGGGAGATTGATAGTAAGGCAGTTGGAAAGTCAAACTGGAGCACCAGGAGAGGGACTATTCGTTGAGTTTTAGAAACCTTTCGTATTCACAGTGTGTCCATTCTCTAGGTTTCCTGTACATGTTATAGCTGTAGTAATATTCCCTTGAACCTGGAGAGTTGGGACCCATGGAATGGGGGCCATGCATTATTGCTTGAAAGGGTCTGCATTTGCTCACCCAATCTCACCAATCCTCTCAGTCCCAAGTGTCCAGCCTTATGCCACATCCAGCTGTCATTGTAGATAGGGTCTTTCCAGGTTTCCTCAGACACCCTGAAGGAATTGTAAAGAATTTCCCTGTTTTTTGGTTTTGCTTTTGAAATTCCTTTTTATAGTGGGTTTGAGCTGATTCTCGCTGCCATGTTTATGCCACTCTAGACACACTTGATTCCCTTATGGAGACATATCAATACATAGGTTTTAAGATTCTTACTAGTCAGATATATTCCTCTGTGGGAAATATGGGGTTTTGAGTCTCTTTCACTGAGGAAGGTTTCGGTCTTGTCTATTCCAAAGTTGGTTTTTGGAACGGTCCCTGTGCTTATATCAAACTCTGGTTTTATGCATCACCCCACCTCTCCTTCCCCTTTATGCAGGCATAAGCGTGTTTTCTAAATGTGAGACTCTGTTCTCTTTCCTAACTCAGTTCACGTGTAGCCATGTTTACAGGATCTTCATAAGTGATATCTTATGATAAGTTTCTTTTTCTGTGTGACTTATTTCACTTAGAATCATCGTACCTGAATCCACTCACTTTGCTGCTACTGGTCTTATGACATTGATTTCATGGCTGAGGGATATTCCATCGTACGTAAGTACCACAATGTTTTGAACCATTTTTATATTTCCTGGGATATTTAAGGTGTACCCAAGTTGAGGTTCTTGTAGTCAGTGCAGCCCTAAATTTGGAGGTGGCTCTTTCTTATTGATTTTCAGATTTCCCAAGGTATATTCCCTAGACTGGAAGTGGCCTTGGCTCTGTAGCTCTCTTGTTTACTTGTTTTAGGGAACACAATGCACTCCTCCAGTGAGGCAGTTGGCAATTTACATCCCGCCCATCAGCATAACAAGGCTCCCAGTCCTCCAGGGCCTGTCTTGCCTTTCTGGTTTTTACACATTTTGTGGATGTCCCTTTTGACCGGTGGGAAGTGATACTTCTTTGTAGTGCAGATTTGCATTGCCCGCTTGCTTGCTTGGCCAAAAAGGCCGTATGCATTTTCTCCTGAATATATTCAGGAGAAAACGCATACGCCCTTTTTGGCCAAGTGCACCATTGTCCAAGTTGTGCCCCTCTTCCTGTGCTTTACAGGCGATTCCAACGTACCTCTTGAAATCTGTTTCCTGCTATTTTGCCTCGCTTTCAAGTCCGCCTCGTTGACTTCCCTCAACAGATTTTTGGACGATAGTTGTCCTTTATCACTCTGCCAGTTTGTGAATTGCTGTGCCCCTGAGCTCCATTTCTCAACTCGTTTTTTGTGAGCTGAACGCAAGTCCAAAATTTTGGATCATGTCCTATACTGGTTCCCGGTGGGTGGCTGAGACTTTGGTTAATTCTTCTTCCTGCCGGGAAATTAGAGTGACATGTGCCCGTCCAAATGCCTAACAGCTACTCTCTCATGGGTTCTCCCTCGTCCCTTCCATCCTCTGGCAAATTGGGAACCTGTGCAAACCAGGAGGTTAAAGGGCCTCTCTGTCCAAGTTGGGAGATTGATAGTAAGGCAGTTGGAAAGTCAAACTGGAGCACCAGGAGAGGGACTATTCGTTGAGTTTTAGAAACCTTTCGTATTCACAGTGTGTCCATTCTCTAGGTTTCCTGTACATGTTATAGCTGTAGTAATATTCCCTTGAACCTGGAGAGTTGGGACCCATGGAATGGGGGCCATGCATTATTGCTTGAAAGGGTCTGCATTTGCTCACCCAATCTCACCAATCCTCTCAGTCCCAAGTGTCCAGCCTTATGCCACATCCAGCTGTCATTGTAGATAGGGTCTTTCCAGGTTTCCTCAGACACCCTGAAGGAATTGTAAAGAATTTCCCTGTTTTTTGGTTTTGCTTTTGAAATTCCTTTTTATAGTGGGTTTGAGCTGATTTTCGCTGCCATGTTTATGCCACTCTAGACACACTTGATTCCCTTATGGAGTCATATCAATACATAGGTTTTAAGATTCTTACTAGTCAGTTATATTCCTCTGCGGGAAATATGGGGTTTTGAGTCTCTTTCACTGAGGAAGGTGTAGGTCTTGTCTATTCCAAAGTTGGTTTTTGGAACGGTCCCTGTGCTTATATCAAACTCTGGTTTTATGCATTACCCCACCTCTCCTTCCCCTTTATGCAGGCATAAGTGTGTTTTCTAAATGTGAGACTCTGTTCTCTTTCCTAACTCAGTTCACGTGTAGCCATGTTTACAGTATCTTCATAAGTGATATCTTATGATAAGTTTCTTTTTCTGTGTGACTTATTTCACTTAGAATCATCGTACCTGAATCCACTCACTTTGCTGCTACTGGTCTTATGACATTGATTTCATGGCTGAGGGATATTCCATCGTACGTAAGTACCACAATGTTTTGAACCATTTTTATATTTCCTGGGATATTTAAGGTGTACCCAAGTTGAGGTTCTTGTAGCCAGTGCAGCCCTAAATTTGGAGGTGGCTCTTTCTTATTGATTTTCAGTTTTCCCCAGGTATATTCCCTAGACTGGAAGTGGCCTTGGCTCTGTGTCTCTGTTGTTTACTTGTTTTAGGGAACACAATGCACTCCTCCAGTGAGGCAGTTGGCAATTTACATCCCGCCCATCAGCATAACAAGGCTCCCTGTTCTCCAGGGCCTGTCTTGCCTTTCTGGTTTTTACACATTTTGTGGATGTCCCTTTTGACCGGTGGGAAGTGATACTTCTTTGTAGTGCAGATTTGCATTGCCCGCTTGCTTGCTTGGCCAAAAAGGGCGTATGCGTTTTCTCCTGAATATATTCAGGAGAAAATGCATACGCCCTTTTTGGCCAAGTGCACCATTGTCCAAGTTGTGCCCCTCTTCCTGTGCTTTACAGGCGATTCCAACGTACCTCTTGAAATCTGTTTCCTGCTATTTTGCCTCACTTTCAAGTCCGCCTCGTTGACTTCCCTCAACAGATTTTTGGACGATAGTTGTCCTTTATCACTCTGCCAGTTTGTGAATTGCTGTGCCCCTGAGCTCCATTTCTCAACTCGTTTTTTGGGAGCTGAACGCAAGTCCAAAATTTTGGATTATGTCCTATACTGGTTCCCGGTGGGTGGCTGAGACTTTGGTTAATTCTTCTTCCTGCCGGGAAATTAGACTGACATGTGCCTATCCAAATGCCTAACAGCTACTCTCTCATGGGTTCTCCCTCGTCCCTTCCATCCTCTGCCAAATTGGGAACCTGTGCAAACCAGGAGGTTAAAGGGCCTGTCTCTCCAAGTTGGGAGATTGATAGTAAGGCAGTTGGAAAGTCAAACTGGAGCACCAGGAGAGGGACTATTCGTTGAGTTTTAGAAACCTTTCGTATTCACAGTGTGTCCATTCTCTAGGTTTCCTGTACATGTTATAGCTGTAGTAATATTCCCTTGAACATGGAGAGTTGGGACCCATGGAATGGGGGCCATGCATTATTGCTTGAAAGGGTCTGCATTTGCTCACCCAATCTCACCAATCCTCTCAGTCCCAAGTGTCCAGCCTTATGCCACATCCAGCTGTCATTGTAGATAGGGTCTTTCCAGGTTTACTCAGACACCCTGAAGGAATTGTAAAGAATTTCCCTGTTTTTTGGTTTTGCTTTTGAAATTCCTTTTTATAGTGGGTTTGAGCTGATTCTCGCTGCCATATTTATGCCACTCTAGACACACTTGATTCCCTTATGGAGACATATCAATACATAGGTTTTAAGATTCTTACTAGTCAGATATATTCCTCTGTGGGAAATATGGGGTTTTGAGTCTCTTTCACTGAGGAAGGTGTCGGTCTTGTCTATTCCAAATGTTGGTTTTTGGAACGGTCCCTGTGCTTATATCAAACTCTGGTTTTATGCATCACCCCACCTATCTTTCCCCTTTATGCAGGCATAAGAGTGTTTTCTAAATGTGAGACTCTGTTCTCTTTCCTAACTCAGTTCACGTGTAGCCATGTTTACAGGATCTTCATAAGTGATATCTTATGATAAGTTTCTTTTTCTGTGTGACTTATTTCACTTAGAATCATCGTACCTGAATCCACTCACTTTGCTGCTACTGGTCTTATGACATTGATTTCATGGCTGAGGGATATTCCATCGTACGTAAGTACCACAATGTTTTGAACCATTTTTATATTTCCTGGGATATTTAAGGTGTACCCAAGTTGAGGTTCTTGTAGCCAGTGCAGCCCTAAATTTGGAGGTGGCTCTTTCTTATTGATTTTCAGTTTTCCCCAGGTATATTCCCTAGACTGGAAGTGGCCTTGGCTCTGTAGCTCTGTTGTTTACTTGTTTTAGGGAACACAATGCACTCCTCCAGTGAGGCAGTTGGCAATTTACATCCCGCCCATCAGCATAACAAGGCTCCCTGTTCTCCAGGGCCTGTCTTGCCTTTCTGGTTTTTACACATTTTGTGGATGTCCCTTTTGACCGGTGGGAAGTGATACTTCTTTGTAGTGCAGATTTGCATTGCCCGCTTGCTTGCTTGGCCAAAAAGGGCGTATGCGTTTTCTCCTGAATATATTCAGGAGAAAACGCATACGCCCTTTTTGGCCAAGTGCACCATTGTCCAAGTTGTGCCCCTCTTCCTGTGCTTTACAGGCGATTCCAACGTACCTCTTGAAATCTGTTTCCTGCTATTTTGCCTCACTTTCAAGTCCGCCTCGTTGACTTCCCTCAACAGATTTTTGGACGATAGTTGTCCTTTATCACTCTGCCAGTTTGTGAATTGCTGTGCCCCTGAGCTCCATTTCTCAACTCGTTTTTTGGGAGCTGAAAGCAAGTCCAAAATTTTGGATCATGTCCTATACTGGTTCCCGGTGGGTGGCTGAGACTTTGGTTAATTCTTCTTCCTGACGGGAAATTAGAGTGACATGTGCCCGTCCAAATGCCTAACAGCTACTCTCTCATGGGTTCTCCCTCGTCCCTTCCATCCTCTGCCAAATTGGGAACCTGTGCAAACCAGGAGGTTAAAGGGCCTGTCTCTCCAAGTTGGGAGATTGATAGTAAGGCAGTTGGAAAGTCAAACTGGAGCACCAGGAGAGGGACTATTCGTTGAGTTTTAGAAACCTTTCGTATTCACAGTGTGTCCATTCTCTAGGTTTCCTGTACATGTTATAGCTGTAGTAATATTCCCTTGAACCTGGAGAGTTGGGACCCATGGAATGGGGGCCATGCATTATTGCTTGAAAGGGTCTGCATTTGCTCACCCAATCTCACCAATCCTCTCAGTCCCAAGTGTCCAGCCTTATGCCACATCCAGCTGTCATTGTAGATAGGGTCTTTCCAGGTTTCCTCAGACACCCTGAAGGAATTGTAAAGAATTTCCCTGTTTTTTGGTTTTGCTTTTGAAATTCCTTTTTATAGTGGGTTTGAGCTGATTCTCGCTACCATGTTTATGCCACTCTAGACACACTTGATTCCCTTATGGAGACATATCAATACATAGGTTTTAAGATTCTTACTAGTCAGATATATTCCTCTGTGGGAAATATGGGGTTTTGAGTCTCTTTCACTGAGGAAGGTGTCGGTCTTGTCAATTCCAAAGTTGGTTTTTGAAACGGTCCCTGTGCTTATATCAAACTCTGGATTTATGCATCACCCCACCTCTCCTTCCCCTTTATGCAGGCATAAGAGTGTTTTCTAAATGTGAGACTCTGTTCTCTTTCCTAACTCAGTTCACGTGTAGCCATGTTTACAGGATCTTCATAAGTGATATCTTATGATAAGTTTCTTTTTCTGTGTGACTTATTTCACTTAGAATCATCGTACCTGAATCCACTCACTTTGCTGCTACTGGTCTTATGACATTGATTTCATGGCTGAGGGATATTCCATCGTACGTAAGTACCACAATGTTTTGAACCATTTTTATATTTCCTGGGATATTTAAGGTGTACCCAAGTTGAGGTTCTTGTAGCCAGTGCAGCCCTAAATTTGGAGGTGGCTCTTTCTTATTGATTTTCAGTTTTCCCCAGGTATATTCCCTAGACTGGAAGTGGCCTTGGCTCTGTGTCTCTGTTGTTTACTTGTTTTAGGGAACACAATGCACTCCTCCAGTGAGGCAGTTGGCAATTTACATCCCGCCCATCAGCATAACAAGGCTCCCTGTTCTCCAGGGCCTGTCTTGCCTTTCTGGTTTTTACACATTTTGTGGATGTCCCTTTTGACCGGTGGGAAGTGATACTTCTTTGTAGTGCAGATTTGCATTGCCCGCTTGCTTGCTTGGCCAAAAAGGGCGTATGCGTTTTCTCCTGAATATATTCAGGAGAAAATGCATACGCCCTTTTTGGCCAAGTGCACCATTGTCCAAGTTGTGCCCCTCTTCCTGTGCTTTACAGGCGATTCCAACGTACCTCTTGAAATCTGTTTCCTGCTATTTTGCCTCACTTTCAAGTCCGCCTCGTTGACTTCCCTCAACAGATTTTTGGACGATAGTTGTCCTTTATCACTCTGCCAGTTTGTGAATTGCTGTGCCCCTGAGCTCCATTTCTCAACTCGTTTTTTGTGAGCTGAACGCAAGTCCAAAATTTTGGATTATGTCCTATACTGGTTCCCGGTGGGTGGCTGAGACTTTGGTTAATTCTTCTTCCTGCCGGGAAATTAGACTGACATGTGCCTATCCAAATGCCTAACAGCTACTCTCTCATGGGTTCTCCCTCGTCCCTTCCATCCTCTGCCAAATTGGGAACCTGTGCAAACCAGGAGGTTAAAGGGCCTGTCTCTCCAAGTTGGGAGATTGATAGTAAGGCAGTTGGAAAGTCAAACTGGAGCACCAGGAGAGGGACTATTCGTTGAGTTTTAGAAACCTTTCGTATTCACAGTGTGTCCATTCTCTAGGTTTCCTGTACATGTTATAGCTGTAGTAATATTCCCTTGAACATGGAGAGTTGGGACCCATGGAATGGGGGCCATGCATTATTGCTTGAAACGGTCTGCATTTGCTCACCCAATCTCACCAATCCTCTCAGTCCCAAGTGTCCAGCCTTATGCCACATCCAGCTGTCATTGTAGATAGGGTCTTTCCAGGTTTACTCAGACACCCTGAAGGAATTGTAAAGAATTTCCCTGTTTTTTGGTTTTGCTTTTGAAATTCCTTTTTATAGTGGGTTTGAGCTGATTCTCGATGCCATATTTATGCCACTCTAGACACACTTGATTCCCTTATGGAGACATATCAATACATAGGTTTTAAGATTCTTACTAGTCAGATATATTCCTCTGTGGGAAATATGGGGTTTTGAGTCTCTTTCACTGAGGAAGGTGTAGGTCTTGCCTATTCCAAATGTTGGTTTTTGGAACGGTCCCTGTGCTTATATCAAACTCTGGTTTTATGCATCACCCCACCTATCTTTCCCCTTTATGCAGGCATAAGAGTGTTTTCTAAATGTGAGACTCTGTTCTCTTTCCTAACTCAGTTCACGTGTAGCCATGTTTACAGGATCTTCATAAGTGATATCTTATGATAAGTTTCTTTTTCTGTGTGACTTATTTCACTTAGAATCATCGTACCTGAATCCACTCACTTTGCTGCTACTGGTCTTATGACATTGATTTCATGGCTGAGGGATATTCCATCGTACGTAAGTACCACAATGTTTTGAACCATTTTTATATTTCCTGGGATATTTAAGGTGTACCCAAGTTGAGGTTCTTGTAGTCAGTGCAGCCCTAAATTTGGAGGTGGCTCTTTCTTATTGATTTTCAGTTTTCCCCAGGTATATTCCCTAGACTGGAAGTGGCCTTGGCTCTGTAGCTCTGTTGTTTACTTGTTTTAGGGAACACAATGCACTCCTCCAGTGAGGCAGTTGGCAATTTACATCCCGCCCATCAGCATAACAAGGCTCCCTGTTCTCCAGGGCCTGTCTTGCCTTTCTGGTTTTTACACATTTTGTGGATGTCCCTTTTGACCGGTGGGAAGTGATACTTCTTTGTAGTGCAGATTTGCATTGCCCGCTTGCTTGCTTGGCCAAAAAGGGCGTATGCGTTTTCTCCTGAATATATTCAGGAGAAAACGCATACGCCCTTTTTGGCCAAGTGCACCATTGTCCAAGTTGTGCCCCTCTTCCTGTGCTTTACAGGCGATTCCAACGTACCTCTTGAAATCTGTTTCCTGCTATTTTGCCTCACTTTCAAGTCCGCCTCGTTGACTTCCCTCAACAGATTTTTGGACGATAGTTGTCCTTTATCACTCTGCCAGTTTGTGAATTGCTGTGCCCCTGAGCTCCATTTCTCAACTCGTTTTTTGTGAGCTGAACGCAAGTCCAAAATTTTGGATCATGTCCTGTACTGGTTCCCGGTGGGTGGCTGAGACTTTGGTTAATTCTTCTTCCTGACGGGAAATTAGAGTGACATGTGCCCGTCCAAATGCCTAACAGCTACTCTCTCATGGGTTCTCCCTCGTCCCTTCCATCCTCTGCCAAATTGGGAACCTGTGCAAACCAGGAGGTTAAAGGGCCTGTCTCTCCAAGTTGGGAGATTGATAGTAAGGCAGTTGGAAAGTCAAACTGGAGCACCAGGAGAGGGACTATTCGTTGAGTTTTAGAAACCTTTCGTATTCACAGTGTGTCCATTCTCTAGGTTTCCTGTACATGTTATAGCTGTAGTAATATTCCCTTGAACCTGGAGAGTTGGGACCCATGGAATGGGGGCCATGCATTATTGCTTGAAAGGGTCTGCATTTGCTCACCCAATCTCACCAATCCTCTCAGTCCCAAGTGTCCAGCCTTATGCCACATCCAGCTGTCATTGTAGATAGGGTCTTTCCAGGTTTCCTCAGACACCCTGAAGGAATTGTAAAGAATTTCCCTGTTTTTTGGTTTTGCTTTTGAAATTCCTTTTTATAGTGGGTTTGAGCTGATTCTCGCTACCATGTTTATGCCACTCTAGACACACTTGATTCCCTTATGGAGACATATCAATACATAGGTTTTAAGATTCTTACTAGTCAGATATATTCCTCTGTGGGAAATATGGGGTTTTGAGTCTCTTTCACTGAGGAAGGTGTCGGTCTTGTCAATTCCAAAGTTGGTTTTTGAAACGGTCCCTGTGCTTATATCAAACTCTGGATTTATGCATCACCCCACCTCTCCTTCCCCTTTATGCAGGCATAAGAGTGTTTTCTAAATGTGAGACTCTGTTCTCTTTCCTAACTCAGTTCACGTGTAGCCATGTTTACAGGATCTTCATAAGTGATATCTTATGATAAGTTTCTTTTTCTGTGTGACTTATTTCACTTAGAATCATCGTACCTGAATCCACTCACTTTGCTGCTACTGGTCTTATGACATTGATTTCATGGCTGGGGGATATTCCATCGTACGTAAGTACCACAATGTTTTGAACCATTTTTATATTTCCTGGGATATTTAAGGTGTACCCAAGTTGAGGTTCTTGTAGCCAGTGCAGCCCTAAATTTGGAGGTGGCTCTTTCTTATTGATTTTCAGTTTTCCCAAGGTATATTCCCTAGACTGGAAGTGGCCTTGGCTCTGTAGCTCTGTTGTTTACTTGTTTTAGGGAACACAATGCACTCCTCCAGTGAGGCAGTTGGCAATTTACATCCCGCCCATCAGCATAACAAGGCTCCCTGTTCTCCAGGGCCTGTCTTGCCTTTCTGGTTTTTACACATTTTGTGGATGTCCCTTTTGACCGGTGGGAAGTGATACTTCTTTGTAGTGCAGATTTGCATTGCCCGCTTGCTTGCTTGGCCAAAAAGGGCGTATACGTTTTCTCCTGAATATATTCAGGAGAAAACGCATACGCCCTTTTTGGCCAAGTGCACCATTGTCCAAGTTGTGCCCCTCTTCCTGTGCTTTACAGGCGATTCCAACGTACCTCTTGAAATCTGTTTCCTGCTATTTTGCCTCACTTTCAAGTCCGCCTCGTTGACTTCCCTCAACAGATTTTTGGACGATAGTTGTCCTTTATCACTCTGCCAGTTTGTGAATTGCTGTGCCCCTGAGCTCCATTTCTCAACTCGTTTTTTGTGAGCTGAACGCAAGTCCAAAATTTTGGATCCTGTCCTATACTGGTTCCCGGTGGGTGGCTGAGACTTTGGTTAATTCTTCTTCCTGCCGGGAAATTAGAGTGACATGTGCCCGTCCAAATGCCTAACAGCTACTCTCTCATGGGTTCTCCCTCGTCCCTTCCATCCTCTGCCAAATTGGGAACCTGTGCAAACCAGGAGGTTAAAGGGCCTGTCTCTCCAAGTTGGGAGATTGATAGTAAGGCAGTTGGAAAGTCAAACTGGTACACCAGGAGAGGGACTATTCGTTGAGTTTTAGAAACCTTTCGTATTCACAGTGTGTCCATTCTCTAGGTTTCCTGTACATGTTATAGCTGTAGTAATATTCCCTTGAACATGGAGAGTTGGGACCCATGGAATGGGGGCCATGCATTATTGCTTGAAAGGGTCTGCATTTGCTCACCCAATCTCACCAATCCTCTCAGTCCCAAGTGTCCAGCCTTATGCCACATCCAGCTGTCATTGTAGATAGGGTCTTTCCAGGTTTCCTCAGACACCCTGAAGGAATTGTAAAGAATTTCCCTGTTTTTTGGTTTTGCTTTTGAAATTCCTTTTTATAGTGGGTTTGAGCTGATTCTCGCTGCCATGTTTATGCCACTCTAGACACACTTGATTCCCTTATGGAGACATATCAATACATAGGTTTTAAGATTCTTACTAGTCAGATATATTCCTCTGTGGGAAATATGGGGTTTTGAGTCTCTTTCACTAAGGAAGGTGTCGGTCTTGTCAATTCCAAAGTTGGTTTTTGAAACGGTCCCTGTGCTTATATCAAACTCTGGTTTTATGCATCACCCCACCTCTCCTTCCCCTTTATGCAGGCATAAGAGTGTTTTCTAAATGTGAGACTCTGTTCTCTTTCCTAACTCAGTTCACGTGTAGCCATGTTTACAGGATCTTCATAAGTGATATCTTATGATAAGTTTCTTTTTCTGTGTGACTTATTTCACTTAGAATCATCGTACCTGCATCCACTCACTTTGCTGCTACTGGTCTTATGACATTGATTTCATGGCTGAGGGATATTCCATCGTACGTAAGTACCACAATGTTTTGAACCATTTTTATATTTCCTGGGATATTTAAGGTGTACCCAAGTTGAGGTTCTTGTAGCCAGTGCAGCCCTAAATTTGGAGGTGGCTCTTTCTTATTGATTTTCAGTTTTCCCCAGGTATATTCCCTAGACTGGAAGTGGCCTTGGCTCTGTAGCTCTGTTGTTTACTTGTTTTAGGGAACACAATGCACTCCTCCAGTGAGGCAGTTGGCAATTTACATCCCGCCCATCAGCATAACAAGGCTCCCTGTTCTCCAGGGCCTGTCTTGCCTTTCTGGTTTTTACACATTTTGTGGATGTCCCTTTTGACCGGTGGGAAGTGATACTTCTTTGTAGTGCAGATTTGCATTGCCCGCTTGCTTGCTTGGCCAAAAAGGGCGTATGCGTTTTCTCCTGAATATATTCAGGAGAAAACGCATACGCCCTTTTTGGCCAAGTGCACCATTGTCCAAGTTGTGCCCCTCTTCCTGTGCTTTACAGGCGATTCCAAGGTACCTCTTGAAATCTGTTTCCTGCTATTTTGCCTCACTTTCAAGTCCGCCTCGTTGACTTCCCTCAACAGATTTTTGGACGATAGTTGTCCTTTATCACTCTGCCAGTTTGTGAATTGCTGTGCCCCTGAGCTCCATTTCTCAACTCGTTTTTTGTGAGCTGAACGCAAGTCCAAAATTTTGGATCCTGTCCTATACTGGTTCCCGGTGGGTGGCTGAGACTTTGGTTAATTCTTCTTCCTGCCGGGAAATTAGAGTGACATGTGCCCGTCCAAATGCCTAACAGCTACTCTCTCATGGGTTCTCCCTCGTCCCTTCCATCCTCTGGCAAATTGGGAACCTGTGCAAACCAGGAGGTTAAAGGGCCTGTCTCTCCAAGTTGGGAGATTGATAGTAAGGCAGTTGGAAAGTCAAACTGGTACACCAGGAGAGGGACTATTCGTTGAGTTTTAGAAACCTTTCGTATTCACAGTGTGTCCATTCTCTAGGTTTCCTGTACATGTTATAGCTGTAGTAATATTCCCTTGAACATGGAGAGTTGCGACCCAAGGAATGGGGGCCATGCATTATTGCTTGAAAGGGTCTGCATTTGCTCACCCAATCTCACCAATCCTCTCAGTCCCAAGTGTCCAGCCTTATGCCACATCCAGCTGTCATTGTAGATAGGGTCTTTCCAGGTTTCCTCAGACACCCTGAAGGAATTGTAAAGAATTTCCCTGTTTTTTGGTTTTGCTTTTGAAATTCCTTTTTATAGTGGGTTTGAGCTGATTCTTGCTGCCATGTTTATGCCACTCTAGACACACTTGATTCCCTTATGGAGACATATCAATACATAGGTTTTAAGATTCTTACTAGTCAGATATATTCCTCTGTGGGAAATATGGGGTTTTGAGTCTCTTTCACTAAGGAAGGTGTCGGTCTTGTCAATTCCAAAGTTGGTTTTTGAAACGGTCCCTGTGCTTATATCAAACTCTGGTTTTATGCATCACCCCACCTCTCCTTCCCCTTTATGCAGGCATAAGAGTGTTTTCTAAATGTGAGACTCTGTTCTCTTTCCTAACTCAGTTCACGTGTAGCCATGTTTACAGGATCTTCATAAGTGATATCTTATGATAAGTTTCTTTTTCTGTGTGACTTATTTCACTTAGAATCATCGTACCTGAATCCACTCACTTTGCTGCTACTGGTCTTATGACATTGATTTCATGGCTGAGGGATATTCCATCGTACGTAAGCACCACAATGTTTTGAACCATTTTTATATTTCCTGGGATATTTAAGGTGTACCCAAGTTGAGCTTCTTGTAGTCAGTGCAGCCCTAAATTTGGAGGTGGCTCTTTCTTATTGATTTTCAGTTTTCCCAAGGTATATTCCCTAGACTGGAAGTGGCCTTGGCTCTGTAGCTCTGTTGTTTACTTGTTTTAGGGAACACAATGCACTCCTCCAGTGAGGCAGTTGGCAATTTACATCCCGCCCATCAGCATAACAAGGCTCACAGTTCTCCAGTGCCTGTCTTGCCTTTCTGGTTTTTACACATTTTGTGGATGTCCATTTTTACCGGTGGGAAGTGATACTTCTTTGTAGTGCAGAGTTGCATTGCCCGCTTGCTTGCTTGGCCAAAAAGGGCGTATGCGTTTTCTCCTGAATATATTCAGGAGAAAACGCATACGCCCTTTTTGGCCAAGTGCACCATTGTCCAAGTTGTGCCCCTCTTCCTGTGCTTTACAGGCGATTCCAACGTACCTCTTGAAATCTGTTTCCTGCTATTTTGCCTCACTTTCAAGTCCGCCTCGTTGACTTCCCTCAACAGATTTTTGGACGATAGTTGTCCTTTATCACTCTGCCAGTTTGTGAATTGCTGTGCCCCTGAGCTCCATTTCTCAACTCGTTTTTTGTGAGCTGAACGCAAGTCCAAAATTTTGGATCATGTCCTATACTGGTTCCCGGTGGGTGGCTGAGACTTTGGTTAATTCTTCTTCCTGCCGGGAAATTAGAGTGACATGTGCCCGTCCAAATGCCTAACAGCTACTCTCTCATGGGTTCTCCCTCGTCCCTTCCATCCTCTGCCAAATTGGGAACCTGTGCAAACCAGGAGGTTAAAGGGCCTGTCTCTCCAAGTTGGGAGATTGATAGTAAGGCAGTTGGAAAGTCAAACTGGAGCACCAGGAGAGGGACTATTCGTTGAGTTTTAGAAACCTTTCGTATTCACAGTGTGTCCATTCTCTAGGTTTCCTGTACATGTTATAGCTGTAGTAATATTCCCTTGAACCTGGAGAGTTGGGACCCATGGAATGGGGGCCATGCATTATTGCTTGAAAGGGTCTGCATTTGCTCACCCAATCTCACCAATCCTCTCAGTCCCAGGTGTCCAGCCTTATGCCACATCCAGCTGTCATTGTAGATAGGGTCTTTCCAGGTTTCCTCAGACACCCTGAAGGAATTGTAAAGAATTTCCCTGTTTTTTGGTTTTGCTTTTGAAATTCCTTTTTATAGTGGGTTTTTAGCTGATTCTCGCTGCCATGTTTATGCCACTCTAGACACACTTGATTCCCTTATGGAGACATATCAATACATAGGTTTTAAGATTCTTACTAGTCAGATATATTCCTCTGTGGGAAATATTGGGTTTTGAGTCTCTTTCACTGAGGAAGGTGTCGGTCTTGTCAATTCCAAAGTTGGTTTTTGAAACGGTCCCTGTGCTTATATCAAACTCTGGTTTTATGCATCACCCCACCTCTCCTTCCCCTTTATGCAGGCATAAGAGTGTTTTCTAAATGTGAGACTCTGTTCTCTTTCCTAACTCAGTTCACGTGTAGCCATGTTTACAGGATCTTCATAAGTGATATCTTATGATAAGTTTCTTTTTCTGTGTGACTTATTTCACTTAGAATCATCGTACCTGAATCCACTCACTTTGCTGCTACTGGTCTTATGACATTGATTTCATGGCTGAGGGATATTCCATCGTACGTAAGCACCACAATGTTTTGAACCATTTTTATATTTCCTGGGATATTTAAGGTGTACCCAAGTTGAGCTTCTTGTAGTCAGTGCAGCCCTAAATTTGGAGGTGGCTCTTTCTTATTGATTTTCAGTTTTCCCAAGGTATATTCCCTAGACTGGAAGTGGCCTTGGCTCTGTAGCTCTGTTGTTTACTTGTTTTAGGGAACACAATGCACTCCTCCAGTGAGGCAGTTGGCAATTTACATCCCGCCCATCAGCATAACAAGGCTCACAGTTCTCCAGTGCCTGTCTTGCCTTTCTGGTTTTTACACATTTTGTGGATGTCCATTTTTACCGGTGGGAAGTGATACTTCTTTGTAGTGCAGAGTTGCATTGCCCGCTTGCTTGCTTGGCCAAAAAGGGCGTATGCGTTTTCTCCTGAATATATTCAGGAGAAAACGCATACGCCCTTTTTGGCCAAGTGCACCATTGTCCAAGTTGTGCCCCTCTTCCTGTGCTTTACAGGCGATTCCAACGTACCTCTTGAAATCTGTTTCCTGCTATTTTGCCTCACTTTCAAGTCCGCCTCGTTGACTTCCCTCAACAGATTTTTGGACGATAGTTGTCCTTTATCACTCTGCCAGTTTGTGAATTGCTGTGCCCCTGAGCTCCATTTCTCAACTCGTTTTTTGTGAGCTGAACGCAAGTCCAAAATTTTGGATCATGTCCTATACTGGTTCCCGGTGGGTGGCTGAGACTTTGGTTAATTCTTCTTCCTGCCGGGAAATTAGAGTGACATGTGCCCGTCCAAATGCCTAACAGCTACTCTCTCATGGGTTCTCCCTCGTCCCTTCCATCCTCTGCCAAATTGGGAACCTGTGCAAACCAGGAGGTTAAAGGGCCTGTCTCTCCAAGTTGGGAGATTGATAGTAAGGCAGTTGGAAAGTCAAACTGGAGCACCAGGAGAGGGACTATTCGTTGAGTTTTAGAAACCTTTCGTATTCACAGTGTGTCCATTCTCTAGGTTTCCTGTACATGTTATAGCTGTAGTAATATTCCCTTGAACCTGGAGAGTTGGGACCCATGGAATGGGGGCCATGCATTATTGCTTGAAAGGGTCTGCATTTGCTCACCCAATCTCACCAATCCTCTCAGTCCCAGGTGTCCAGCCTTATGCCACATCCAGCTGTCATTGTAGATAGGGTCTTTCCAGGTTTCCTCAGACACCCTGAAGGAATTGTAAAGAATTTCCCTGTTTTTTGGTTTTGCTTTTGAAATTCCTTTTTATAGTGGGTTTTTAGCTGATTCTCGCTGCCATGTTTATGCCACTCTAGACACACTTGATTCCCTTATGGAGACATATCAATACATAGGTTTTAAGATTCTTACTAGTCAGATATATTCCTCTGTGGGAAATATTGGGTTTTGAGTCTCTTTCACTGAGGAAGGTGTCGGTCTTGTCAATTCCAAAGTTGGTTTTTGAAACGGTCCCTGTGCTTATATCAAACTCTGGTTTTATGCATCACCCCACCTCTCCTTCCCCTTTATGCAGGCATAAGAGTGTTTTCTAAATGTGAGACTCTGTTCTCTTTCCTAACTCAGTTCACGTGTAGCCATGTTTACAGGATCTTCATAAGTGATATCTTATGATAAGTTTCTTTTTCTGTGTGACTTATTTCACTTAGAAACATCGTACCTGAATCCACTCACTTTGCTGCTACTGGTCTTATGACATTGATTTCATGGCTGAGGGATATTCCATCGTACGTAAGTACCACAATGTTTTGAACCATTTTTATATTTCCTGGGATATTTAAGGTGTACCCAAGTTGAGGTTCTTGTAGCCAGTGCAGCCCTAAATTTGGAGGTGGCTCTTTCTTATTGATTTTCAGTTTTCCCCAGGTATATTCCCTAGACTGGAAGTGGCCTTGGCTCTGTAGCTCTGTTGTTTACTTGTTTTAGGGAACACAATGCACTCCTCCAGTGAGGCAGTTGGCAATTTACATCCCGCCCATCAGCATAACAAGGCTCCCTGTTCTCCAGGGCCTGTCTTGCCTTTCTGGTTTTTACACATTTTGTGGATGTCCCTTTTGACCGGTGGGAAGTGATACTTCTTTGTAGTGCAGATTTGCATTGCCCGCTTGCTTGCTTGGCCAAAAAGGGCGTATGCGTTTTCTCCTGAATATATTCAGGAGAAAACGCATACGCCCTTTTTGGCCAAGTGCACCATTGTCCAAGTTGTGCCCCTCTTCCTGTGCTTTACAGGCGATTCCAAGGTACCTCTTGAAATCTGTTTCCTGCTATTTTGCCTCACTTTCAAGTCCGCCTCGTTGACTTCCCTCAACAGATTTTTGGACGATAGTTGTCCTTTATCACTCTGCCAGTTTGTGAATTGCTGTGCCCCTGAGCTCCATTTCTCAACTCGTTTTTTGTGAGCTGAACGCAAGTCCAAAATTTTGGATCCTGTCCTATACTGGTTCCCGGTGGGTGGCTGAGACTTTGGTTAATTCTTCTTCCTGCCGGGAAATTAGAGTGACATGTGCCCGTCCAAATGCCTAACAGCTACTCTCTCATGGGTTCTCCCTCGTCCCTTCCATCCTCTGGCAAATTGGGAACCTGTGCAAACCAGGAGGTTAAAGGGCCTGTCTCTCCAAGTTGGGAGATTGATAGTAAGGCAGTTGGAAAGTCAAACTGGTACACCAGGAGAGGGACTATTCGTTGAGTTTTAGAAACCTTTCGTATTCACAGTGTGTCCATTCTCTAGGTTTCCTGTACATGTTATAGCTGTAGTAATATTCCCTTGAACATGGAGAGTTGCGACCCATGGAATGGGGGCCATGCATTATTGCTTGAAAGGGTCTGCATTTGCTCACCCAATCTCACCAATCCTCTCAGTCCCAAGTGTCCAGCCTTATGCCACATCCAGCTGTCATTGTAGATAGGGTCTTTCCAGGTTTCCTCAGACACCCTGAAGGAATTGTAAAGAATTTCCCTGTTTTTTGGTTTTGCTTTTGAAATTCCTTTTTATAGTGGGTTTGAGCTGATTCTCGCTGCCATGTTTATGCCACTCTAGACACACTTGATTCCCTTATGGAGACATATCAATACATAGGTTTTAAGATTCTTACTAGTCAGATATATTCCTCTGTGGGAAATATGGGGTTTTGAGTCTCTTTCACTAAGGAAGGTGTCGGTCTTGTCAATTCCAAAGTTGGTTTTTGAAACGGTCCCTGTGCTTATATCAAACTCTGGTTTTATGCATCACCCCACCTCTCCTTCCCTTTTATGCAGGCATAAGAGTGTTTTCTAAATGTGAGACTCTGTTCTCTTTCCTAACTCAGTTCACGTGTAGCCATGTTTACAGGATCTTCATAAGTGATATCTTATGATAAGTTCCTTTTTCTGTGTGACTGATTTCACTTAGAATCATCGTACCTGAATCCACTCACTTTGCTGCTACTGGTCTTATGACATTGATTTCATGGCTGAGGGATATTCCATCGTACGTAAGCACCACAATGTTTTGAACCATTTTTATATTTCCTGGGATATTTAAGGTGTACCCAAGTTGAGGTTCTTGTAGTCAGTGCAGCCCTAAATTTGGAGGTGGCTCTTTCTTATTGATTTTCAGTTTTCCCAAGGTATATTCCCTAGACTGGAAGTGGCCTTGGCTCTGTAGCTCTGTTGTTTACTTGTGTTAGGGAACACAATGCACTCCTCCAGTGAGGCAGTTGGCAATTTACATCCCGCCCATCAGCATAACAAGGCTCCCAGTTCTCCAGGGCCTGTCTTGCCTTTCTGGTTTTTACACATTTTGTGGATGTCCCTTTTTACCGGTGGGAAGTGATACTTCTTTGTAGTGCAGAGTTGCATTGCCCGCTTGCTTGCTTGGCCAAAAAGGGCGTATGCGTTTTCTCCTGAATATATTCAGGAGAAAACGCATACGCCCTTTTTGGCCAAGTGCACCATTGTCCAAGTTGTGCCCCTCTTCCTGTGCTTTACAGGCGATTCCAACGTACCTCTTGAAATCTGTTTCCTGCTATTTTGCCTCACTTTCAAGTCCGCCTCGTTGACTTCCCTCAACAGATTTTTGGACGATAGTTGTCCTTTATCACTCTGCCAGTTTGTGAATTGCTGTGCCCCTGAGCTCCATTTCTCAACTCGTTTTTTGTGAGCTGAACGCAAGTCCAAAATTTTGGATCCTGTCCTATACTGGTTCCCGGTGGGTGGCTGAGACTTTGGTTAATTCTTCTTCCTGCCGGGAAATTAGAGTGACATGTGCCCGTCCAAATGCCTAACAGCTACTCTCTCATGGGTTCTCCCTCGTCCCTTCCATCCTCTGCCAAATTGGGAACCTGTGCAAACCAGGAGGTTAAAGGGCCTGTCTCTCCAAGTTGGGAGATTGATAGTAAGGCAGTTGGAAAGTCAAACTGGAGCACCAGGAGAGGGACTATTCGTTGAGTTTTAGAAACCTTTCGTATTCACAGTGTGTCCATTCTCTAGGTTTCCTGTACATGTTATAGCTGTAGTAATATTCCCTTGAACATGGAGAGTTGGGACCCATGGAATGGGGGCCATGCATTATTGCTTGAAAGGGTCTGCATTTGCTCACCCAATCTCACCAATCCTCTCAGTCCCAGGTGTCCAGCCTTATGCCACATCCAGCTGTCATTGTAGATAGGGTCTTTCCAGGTTTCCTCAGACACCCTGAAGGAATTGTAAAGAATTTCCCTGTTTTTTGGTTTTGCTTTTGAAATTCCTTTTTATAGTGGGTTTGAGCTGATTCTCGCTGCCATGTTTATGCCACTCTAGACACACTTGATTCCCTTATGGAGACATATCAATACATAGGTTTTAAGATTCTTACTAGTCAGATATATTCCTCTGTGGGAAATATGGGGTTTTGAGTCTCTTTCACTGAGGAAGGTGTCGGTCTTGTCAATTCCAAAGTTGGTTTTTGAAACGGTCCCTGTGCTTATATCAAACTCTGGTTTTATGCATCACCCCACCTCTCCTTCCCCTTTATGCAGGCATAAGAGTGTTTTCTAAATGTGAGACTCTGTTCTCTTTCCTAACTCAGTTCACATGTAGCCATGTTTACAGGATCTTCATAAGTGATATCTTATGATAAGTTTCTTTTTCTGTGTGACTTATTTCACTTAGAATCATCGTACCTGAATCCACTCACTTTGCTGCTACTGGTCTTATGACATTGATTTCATGGATGAGGGATATTCCATCGTACGTAAGTACCACAATGTTTTGAACCATTTTTATATTTCCTGGGATATTTAAGGTGTACCCAAGTTGAGGTTCTTGTAGCCAGTGCAGCCCTAAATGTGGAGGTGGCTCTTTCTTATTGATTTTCAGTTTTCCCCAGGTATATTCCCTAGACTGGAAGTGGCCTTGGCTCTGTAGCTCTGTTGTTTACTTGTTTTAGGGAACACAATGCACTCCTCCAGTGAGGCAGTTGGCAATTTACATCCCGCCTATCAGCATAACAAGGCTCCCTGTTCTCCAGGGCCTGTCTTGCCTTTCTGGTTTTTACACATTTTGTGGATGTCCCTTTTGACCGGTGGGAAGTGATACTTCTTTGTAGTGCAGATTTGCATTGCCCGCTTGCTTGCTTGGCCAAAAAGGGCGTATGCGTTTTCTCCTGAATATATTCAGGAGAAAACGCATACGCCCTTTTTGGCCAAGTGCACCATTGTCCAAGTTGTGCCCCTCTTCCTGTGCTTTACAGGCGATTCCAAGGTACCTCTTGAAATCTGTTTCCTGCTATTTTGCCTCACTTTCAAGTCTGCCTCGTTGACTTCCCTCAACAGATTTTTGGACGATAGTTGTCCTTTATCACTCTGCCAGTTTGTGAATTGCTGTGCCCCTGAGCTCCATTTCTCAACTCGTTTTTTGTGAGCTGAACGCAAGTCCAAAATTTTGGATCCTGTCCTATACTGGTTCCCGGTGGGTGGCTGAGACTTTGGTTAATTCTTCTTCCTGCCGGGAAATTAGAGTGACATGTGCCCGTCCAAATGCCTAACAGCTACTCTCTCATGGGTTCTCCCTCGTCCCTTCCATCCTCTGCCAAATTGGGAACCTGTGCAAACCAGGAGGTTAAAGGGCCTGTCTCTCCAAGTTGGGAGATTGATAGTAAGGCAGTTGGAAAGTCAAACTGGAGCACCAGGAGAGGGACTATTCGTTGAGTTTTAGAAACCTTTCGTATTCACAGTGTGTCCATTCTCTAGGTTTCCTGTACATGTTATAGCTGTAGTAATATTCCCTTGAACATGGAGAGTTGGGACCCATGGAATGGGGGCCATGCATTATTGCTTGAAAGGGTCTGCATTTGCTCACCCAATCTCACCAATCCTCTCAGTCCCAGGTGTCCAGCCTTATGCCACATCCAGCTGTCATTGTAGATAGGGTCTTTCCAGGTTTCCTCAGACACCCTGAAGGAATTGTAAAGAATTTCCCTGTTTTTTGGTTTTGCTTTTGAAATTCCTTTTTATAGTGGGTTTGAGCTGATTCTCGCTGCCATGTTTATGCCACTCTAGACACACTTGATTCCCTTATGGAGACATATCAATACATAGGTTTTAAGATTCTTACTAGTCAGATATATTCCTCTGTGGGAAATATGGGGTTTTGAGTCTCTTTCACTAAGGAAGGTGTCGGTCTTGTCAATTCCAAAGTTGGTTTTTGAAACGGTCCCTGTGCTTATATCAAACTCTGGTTTTATGCATCACCCCACCTCTCCTTCCCTTTTATGCAGGCATAAGAGTGTTTTCTAAATGTGAGACTCTGTTCTCTTTCCTAACTCAGTTCACGTGTAGCCATGTTTACAGGATCTTCATAAGTGATATCTTATGATAAGTTCCTTTTTCTGTGTGACTGATTTCACTTAGAATCATCGTACCTGAATCCACTCACTTTGCTGCTACTGGTCTTATGACATTGATTTCATGGCTGAGGGATATTCCATCGTACGTAAGCACCACAATGTTTTGAACCATTTTTATATTTCCTGGGATATTTAAGGTGTACCCAAGTTGAGGTTCTTGTAGTCAGTGCAGCCCTAAATTTGGAGGTGGCTCTTTCTTATTGATTTTCAGTTTTCCCAAGGTATATTCCCTAGACTGGAAGTGGCCTTGGCTCTGTAGCTCTGTTGTTTACTTGTGTTAGGGAACACAATGCACTCCTCCAGTGAGGCAGTTGGCAATTTACATCCCGCCCATCAGCATAACAAGGCTCCCAGTTCTCCAGGGCCTGTCTTGCCTTTCTGGTTTTTACACATTTTGTGGATGTCCCTTTTTACCGGTGGGAAGTGATACTTCTTTGTAGTGCAGAGTTGCATTGCCCGCTTGCTTGCTTGGCCAAAAAGGGCGTATGCGTTTTCTCCTGAATATATTCAGGAGAAAACGCATACGCCCTTTTTGGCCAAGTGCACCATTGTCCAAGTTGTGCCCCTCTTCCTGTGCTTTACAGGCGATTCCAACGTACCTCTTGAAATCTGTTTCCTGCTATTTTGCCTCACTTTCAAGTCCGCCTCGTTGACTTCCCTCAACAGATTTTTGGACGATAGTTGTCCTTTATCACTCTGCCAGTTTGTGAATTGCTGTGCCCCTGAGCTCCATTTCTCAACTCGTTTTTTGTGAGCTGAACGCAAGTCCAAAATTTTGGATCCTGTCCTATACTGGTTCCCGGTGGGTGGCTGAGACTTTGGTTAATTCTTCTTCCTGCCGGGAAATTAGAGTGACATGTGCCCGTCCAAATGCCTAACAGCTACTCTCTCATGGGTTCTCCCTCGTCCCTTCCATCCTCTGCCAAATTGGGAACCTGTGCAAACCAGGAGGTTAAAGGGCCTGTCTCTCCAAGTTGGGAGATTGATAGTAAGGCAGTTGGAAAGTCAAACTGGAGCACCAGGAGAGGGACTATTCGTTGAGTTTTAGAAACCTTTCATATTCACAGTGTGTCCATTCTCTAGGTTTCCTGTACATGTTATAGCTGTAGTAATATTCCCTTGAACATGGAGAGTTGGGACCCATGGAATGGGGGCCATGCATTATTGCTTGAAAGGGTCTGCATTTGCTCACCCAATCTCACCAATCCTCTCAGTCCCAGGTGTCCAGCCTTATGCCACATCCAGCTGTCATTGTAGATAGGGTCTTTCCAGGTTTCCTCAGACACCCTGAAGGAATTGTAAAGAATTTCCCTGTTTTTTGGTTTTGCTTTTGAAATTCCTTTTTATAGTGGGTTTGAGCTGATTCTCGCTGCCATGTTTATGCCACTCTAGACACACTTGATTCCCTTATGGAGACATATCAATACATAGGTTTTAAGATTCTTACTAGTCAGATATATTCCTCTGTGGGAAATATGGTTTTTTGAGTCTCTTTCACTGAGGAAGGTGTCGGTCTTGTCAATTCCAAAGTTGGTTTTTGAAACGGTCCCTGTGCTTATATCAAACTCTGGTTTTATGCATCACCCCACCTCTCCTTCCCCTTTATGCAGGCATAAGAGTGTTTTCTAAATGTGAGACTCTGTTCTCTTTCCTAACTCAGTTCACATGTAGCCATGTTTACAGGATCTTCATAAGTGATATCTTATGATAAGTTTCTTTTTCTGTGTGACTTATTTCACTTAGAATCATCGTACCTGAATCCACTCACTTTGCTGCTACTGGTCTTATGACATTGATTTCATGGCTGAGGGATATTCCATCGTACGTAAGTACCACAATGTTTTGAACCATTTTTATATTTCCTGGGATATTTAAGGTGTACCCAAGTTGAGGTTCTTGTAGCCAGTGCAGCCCTAAATGTGGAGGTGGCTCTTTCTTATTGATTTTCAGTTTTCCCCAGGTATATTCCCTAGACTGGAAGTGGCCTTGGCTCTGTAGCTCTGTTGTTTACTTGTTTTAGGGAACACAATGCACTCCTCCAGTGAGGCAGTTGGCAATTTACATCCCGCCTATCAGCATAACAAGGCTCCCTGTTCTCCAGGGCCTGTCTTGCCTTTCTGGTTTTTACACATTTTGTGGATGTCCCTTTTGACCGGTGGGAAGTGATACTTCTTTGTAGTGCAGATTTGCATTGCCCGCTTGCTTGCTTGGCCAAAAAGGGCGTATGCGTTTTCTCCTGAATATATTCAGGAGAAAACGCATACGCCCTTTTTGGCCAAGTGCACCATTGTCCAAGTTGTGCCCCTCTTCCTGTGCTTTACAGGCGATTCCAAGGTACCTCTTGAAATCTGTTTCCTGCTATTTTGCCTCACTTTCAAGTCTGCCTCGTTGACTTCCCTCAACAGATTTTTGGACGATAGTTGTCCTTTATCACTCTGCCAGTTTGTGAATTGCTGTGCCCCTGAGCTCCATTTCTCAACTCGTTTTTTGTGAGCTGAACGCAAGTCCAAAATTTTGGATCCTGTCCTATACTGGTTCCCGGTGGGTGGCTGAGACTTTGGTTAATTCTTCTTCCTGCCGGGAAATTAGAGTGACATGTGCCCGTCCAAATGCCTAACAGCTACTCTCTCATGGGTTCTCCCTCGTCCCTTCCATCCTCTGCCAAATTGGGAACCTGTGCAAACCAGGAGGTTAAAGGGCCTGTCTCTCCAAGTTGGGAGATTGATAGTAAGGCAGTTGGAAAGTCAAACTGGAGCACCAGGAGAGGGACTATTCGTTGAGTTTTAGAAACCTTTCGTATTCACAGTGTGTCCATTCTCTAGGTTTCCTGTACATGTTATAGCTGTAGTAATATTCCCTTGAACATGGAGAGTTGGGACCCATGGAATGGGGGCCATGCATTATTGCTTGAAAGGGTCTGCATTTGCTCACCCAATCTCACCAATCCTCTCAGTCCCAGGTGTCCAGCCTTATGCCACATCCAGCTGTCATTGTAGATAGGGTCTTTCCAGGTTTCCTCAGACACCCTGAAGGAATTGTAAAGAATTTCCCTGTTTTTTGGTTTTGCTTTTGAAATTCCTTTTTATAGTGGGTTTGAGCTGATTCTCGCTGCCATGTTTATGCCACTCTAGACACACTTGATTCCCTTATGGAGACATATCAATACATAGGTTTTAAGATTCTTACTAGTCAGATATATTCCTCTGTGGGAAATATGGGGTTTTGAGTCTCTTTCACTGAGGAAGGTGTCGGTCTTGTCAATTCCAAAGTTGGTTTTTGAAACGGTCCCTGTGCTTATATCAAACTCTGGTTTTATGCATCACCCCACCTCTCCTTCCCCTTTATGCAGGCATAAGAGTGTTTTCTAAATGTGAGACTCTGTTCTCTTTCCTAACTCAGTTCACATGTAGCCATGTTTACAGGATCTTCATAAGTGATATCTTATGATAAGTTTCTTTTTCTGTGTGACTTATTTCACTTAGAATCATCGTACCTGAATCCACTCACTTTGCTGCTACTGGTCTTATGACATTGATTTCAGGGCTGAGGGATATTCCATCGTACGTAAGTACCACAATGTTTTGAACCATTTTTATATTTCCTGGGATATTTAAGGTGTACCCAAGTTGAGGTTCTTGTAGCCAGTGCAGCCCTAAATGTGGAGGTGGCTCTTTCTTATTGATTTTCAGTTTTCCCCAGGTATATTCCCTAGACTGGAAGTGGCCTTGGCTCTGTAGCTCTGTTGTTTACTTGTTTTAGGGAACACAATGCACTCCTCCAGTGAGGCAGTTGGCAATTTACATCCCGCCTATCAGCATAACAAGGCTCCCTGTTCTCCAGGGCCTGTCTTGCCTTTCTGGTTTTTACACATTTTGTGGATGTCCCTTTTGACCGGTGGGAAGTGATACTTCTTTGTAGTGCAGATTTGCATTGCCCGCTTGCTTGCTTGGCCAAAAAGGGCGTATGCGTTTTCTCCTGAATATATTCAGGAGAAAACGCATACGCCCTTTTTGGCCAAGTGCACCATTGTCCAAGTTGTGCCCCTCTTCCTGTGCTTTACAGGCGATTCCAAGGTACCTCTTGAAATCTGTTTCCTGCTATTTTGCCTCACTTTCAAGTCTGCCTCGTTGACTTCCCTCAACAGATTTTTGGACGATAGTTGTCCTTTATCACTCTGCCAGTTTGTGAATTGCTGTGCCCCTGAGCTCCATTTCTCAACTCGTTTTTTGTGAGCTGAACGCAAGTCCAAAATTTTGGATCCTGTCCTATACTGGTTCCCGGTGGGTGGCTGAGACTTTGGTTAATTCTTCTTCCTGCCGGGAAATTAGAGTGACATGTGCCCGTCCAAATGCCTAACAGCTACTCTCTCATGGGTTCTCCCTCGTCCCTTCCATCCTCTGCCAAATTGGGAACCTGTGCAAACCAGGAGGTTAAAGGGCCTGTCTCTCCAAGTTGGGAGATTGATAGTAAGGCAGTTGGAAAGTCAAACTGGTACACCAGGAGAGGGACTATTCGTTGAGTTTTAGAAACCTTTCGTATTCACAGTGTGTCCATTCTCTAGGTTTCCTGTACATGTTATAGCTGTAGTAATATTCCCTTGAACATGGAGAGTTGGGACCCATGGAATGGGGGCCATGCATTATTGCTTGAAAGGGTCTGCATTTGCTCACCCAATCTCACCAATCCTCTCAGTCCCAAGTGTCCAGCCTTATGCCACATCCAGCTGTCATTGTAGATAGGGTCTTTCCAGGTTTCCTCAGACACCCTGAAGGAAATGTAAAGAATTTCCCTGTTTTTTGGTTTTGCTTTTGAAATTCCTTTTTATAGTGGGTTTGAGCTGATTCTCGCTGCCATGTTTATGCCACTCTAGACACACTTGATTCCCTTATGGAGACATATCAATACATAGGTTTTAAGATTCTTACTAGTCAGATATATTCCTCTGTGGGAAATATGGGGTTTTGAGTCTCTTTCACTAAGGAAGGTGTCGGTCTTGTCAATTCCAAAGTTGGTTTTTGAAACGGTCCCTGTGCTTATATCAAACTCTGGTTTTATGCATCACCCCACCTCTCCTTCCCCTTTATGCAGGCATAAGAGTGTTTTCTAAATGTGAGACTCTGTTCTCTTTCCTAACTCAGTTCACGTGTAGCCATGTTTACAGGATCTTCATAAGTGATATCTTATGATAAGTTTCTTTTTCTGTGTGACTTATTTCACTTAGAATCATCGTACCTGAATCCACTCACTTTGCTGCTACTGGTCTTATGACATTGATTTCATGGCTGAGGGATATTCCATCGTACGTAAGCACCACAATGTTTTGAACCATTTTTATATTTCCTGGGATATTTAAGGTGTACCCAAGTTGAGGTTCTTGTAGTCAGTGCAGCCCTAAATTTGGAGGTGGCTCTTTCTTATTGATTTTCAGTTTTCCCAAGGTATATTCCCTAGACTGGAAGTGGCCTTGGCTCTGTAGCTCTGTTGTTTACTTGTTTTAGGGAACACAATGCACTCCTCCAGTGAGGCAGTTGGCAATTTACATCCCGCCCATCAGCATAACAAGGCTCCCAGTTCTCCAGGGCCTGTCTTGCCTTTCTGGTTTTTACACATTTTGTGGATGTCCCTTTTTACCGGTGGGAAGTGATACTTCTTTGTAGTGCAGAGTTGCATTGCGCGCTTGCTTGCTTGGCCAAAAAGGGCGTATGCGTTTTCTCCTGAATATATTCAGGAGAAAACGCATACCCCCTTTTTGGCTAAGTGCACCATTGTCCAAGTTGTGCCCCTCTTCCTGTGCTTTACAGGCGATTCCAACGTACCTCTTGAAATCTGTTTCCTGCTATTTTGCCTCACTTTCAAGTCCGCCTCGTTGACTTCCCTCAACAGATTTTTGGACGATAGTTGTCCTTTATCACTCTGCCAGTTTGTGAATTGCTGTGCCCCTGAGCTCCATTTCTCAACTCGTTTTTTGTGAGCTGAACGCAAGTCCAAAATTTTGGATCCTGTCCTATACTGGTTCCCGGTGGGTGGCTGAGACTTTGGTTAATTCTTCTTCCTGCCGGGAAATTAGAGTGACATGTGCCCGTCCAAATGCCTAACAGCTACTCTCTCATGGGTTCTCCCTCGTCCCTTCCATCCTCTGCCAAATTGGGAACCTGTGCAAACCAGGAGGTTAAAGGGCCTGTCTCTCCAAGTTGGGAGATTGATAGTAAGGCAGTTGGAAAGTCAAACTGGAGCACCAGGAGAGGGACTATTCGTTGAGTTTTAGAAACCTTTCGTATTCACAGTGTGTCCATTCTCTAGGTTTCCTGTACATGTTATAGCTGTAGTAATATTCCCTTGAACATGGAGAGTTGGGACCCATGGAATGGGGGCCATGCATTATTGCTTGAAAGGGTCTGCATTTGCTCAACCAATCTCACCAATCCTCTCAGTCCCAGGTGTCCAGCCTTATGCCACATCCAGCTGTCATTGTAGATAGGGTCTTTCCAGGTTTCCTCAGACACCCTGAAGGAATTGTAAAGAATTTCCCTGTTTTTTGGTTTTGCTTTTGAAATTCCTTTTTATAGTGGGTTTGAGCTGATTCTCGCTGCCATGTTTATGCCACTCTAGACACACTTGATTCCCTTATGGAGACATATCAATACATAGGTTTTAAGATTCTTACTAGTCAGATATATTCCTTTGTGGGAAATATGGGGTTTTGAGTCTCTTTCTCTGAGGAAGGTGTCGGTCTTGTCAATTCCAAAGTTGGTTTTTGAAACGGTCCCTGTGCTTATATCAAACTCTGGTTTTATGCATCACCCCACCTCTCCTTCCCCTTTATGCAGGCATAAGAGTGTTTTCTAAATGTGAGACTCTGTTCTCTTTCCTAACTCAGTTCACGTGTAGCCATGTTTACAGGATCTTCATAAGTGATATCTTATGATAAGTTTCTTTTTCTGTGTGACTTATTTCAATTAGAATCATCGTACCTGAATCCACTCACTTTGCTGCTACTGGTCTTATGACATTGATTTCATGGCTGAGGGATATTCCATCGTACGTAAGTACCACAATGTTTTGAACCATTTTTATATTTCCTGGGATATTTAAGGTGTACCCAAGTTGAGGTTCTTGTAGCCAGTGCAGCCCTAAATTTGGAGGTGGCTCTTTCTTATTGATTTTCAGTTTTCCCCAGGTATATTCCCTAGACTGGAAGTGGCCTTGGCTCTGTAGCTCTGTTGTTTACTTGTTTTAGGGAACACAATGCACTCCTCCAGTGAGGCAGTTGGCAATTTACATCCCGCCCATCAGCATAACAAGGCTCCCAGTTCTCCAGGGCCTGTCTTGCCTTTCTGGTTTTTACACATTTTGTGGATGTCCCTTTTGACCGGTGGGAAGTGATACTTCTTTGTAGTGCAGATTTGCATTGCCCGCTTGCTTGCTTGGCCAAAAAGGGCGTATGCGTTTTCTCCTGAATATATTCAGGAGAAAAAGCATATGCCCTTTTTGGCCAAGTGCACCATTGTCCAAGTTGTGCCCCTCTTCCTGTGCTTTACAGGCGATTCCAAGTTACCTCTTGAAATCTGTTTCCTGCTATTTTGCCTCACTTTCAAGTCCGCCTCGTTGAATTCCCTCAACAGATTTTTGGACGATAGTTGTCCTTTATCACTCTGCCAGTTTGTGAATTGCTGTGCCCCTGAGCTCCATTTCTCAACTCGTTTTTTGTGAGCTGAACGCAAGTCCAAAATTTTGGATCCTGTCCTATACTGGTTCCCGTTGGGTGGCTGAGACTTTGGTTAATTCTTCTTCCTGCCGGGAAATTAGAGTGACATGTGCCCGTCCAAATGCCTAACAGCTACTCTCTCATGGGTTCTCCCTCGTCCCTTCCATCCTCTGCCAAATTGGGAACCTGTGCAAACCAGGAGGTTAAAGGGCCTGTCTCTCCAAGTTGGGAGATTGATAGTAAGGCAGTTGGAAAGTCAAACTGGAGCACCAGGAGAGGGACTATTCGTTGAGTTTTAGAAACCTTTCGTATTCACAGTGTGTCCATTCTCTAGGTTTCCTGTACATGTTATAGCTGTAGTAATATTCCCTTGAACCTGGAGAGTTGGGACCCATGGAATGGGGGCCATGCATTATTGCTTGAAAGGGTCTGCATTTGCTCACCCAATCTCACCAATCCTCTCAGTCCCAAGTGTCCAGCCTTATGCCACATCCAGCTGTCATGGTAGATAGGGTCTTTCCAGGTTTCCTCAGACACCCTGAAGGAATTGTAAAGAATTTCCCTGTTTTTTGGTTTTGCTTTTGAAATTCCTTTTTATAGTGGGTTTGAGCTGATTCTCGCTGCCATGTTTATGCCACTCTAGACACACTTGATTCCCTTATGGAGACATATCAATACATAGGTTTTAAGATTCTTACTAGTCAGATATATTCCTCTGTGGGAAATATGGGGTTTTGAGTCTCTTTCACTGAGGAAGGTGTCGGTCTTGTCAATTCCAAAGTTGGTTTTTGAAACGGTCCCTGTGCTTATATCAAACTCTGGTTTTATGCATCACCCCACCTCTCCTTCCCCTTTATGCAGGCATAAGAGTGTTTTCTAAATGTGAGACTCTGTTCTCTTTCCTAACTCAGTTCACGTGTAGCCATGTTTACAGGATCTTCATAAGTGATATCTTATGATAAGTTTCTTTTTCTGTGTGACTTATTTCACTTAGAATCATCGTACCTGAATCCACTCACTTTGCTGCTACTGGTCTTATGACATTGATTTCATGGCTGAGGGATATTCCATCGTACGTAAGTACCACAATGTTTTGAACCATTTTTATATTTCCTGGGATATTTAAGGTGTACCCAAGTTGAGGTTCTTGTAGCCAGTGCAGCCCTAAATTTGGAGGTGGCTCTTTCTTATTGATTTTCAGTTTTCCCCAGGTATATTCCCTAGACTGGAAGTGGCCTTGGCTCTGTAGCTCTGTTGTTTACTTGTTTTAGGGAACACAATGCACTCCTCCAGTGAGGCAGTTGGCAATTTACATCCCGCCCATCAGCATAACAAGGCTCCCTGTTCTCCAGGGCCTGTCTTGCCTTTCTGGTTTTTACACATTTTGTGGATGTCCCTTTTGACCGGTGGGAAGTGATACTTCTTTGTAGTGCAGATTTGCATTGCCCGCTTGCTTGCTTGGCCAAAAAGGGCATATGCGTTTTCTCCTGAATATATTCAGGAGAAAATGCATACGCCCTTTTTGGCCAAGTGCACCATTGTCCAAGTTGTGCCCCTCTTCCTGTGCTTTACAGGCGATTCCAACGTACCTCTTGAAATCTGTTTCCTGCTATTTTGCCTCACTTTCAAGTCCGCCTCGTTGACTTCCCTCAACAGATTTTTGGACGATAGTTGTCCTTTATCACTCTGCCAGTTTGTGAATTGCTGTGCCCCTGAGCTCCATTTCTCAACTCGTTTTTTGTGAGCTGAACGCAAGTCCAAAATTTTGGATCCTGTCCTATACTGGTTCCCGGTGGGTGGCTGAGACTTTGGTTAATTCTTCTTCCTGCCGGGAAATTAGAGTGACATGTGCCCGTCCAAATGCCTAACAGCTACTCTCTCATGGGTTCTCCCTCGTCCCTTCCATCCTCTGCCAAATTGGGAACCTGTGCAAACCAGGAGGTTAAAGGGCCTGTCTCTCCAAGTTGGGAGATTGATAGTAAGGCAGTTGGAAAGTCAAACTGGAGCACCAGGAGAGGGACTATTCGTTGAGTTTTAGAAACCTTTCGTATTCACAGTGTGTCCATTCTCTAGGTTTCCTGTACATGTTATAGCTGTAGTAATATTCCCTTGAACATGGAGAGTTGGGACCCATGGAATGGGGGCCATGCATTATTGCTTGAAAGGGTCTGCATTTGCTCACCCAATCTCACCAATCCTCTCAGTCCCAAGTGTCCAGCCTTATGCCACATCCAGCTGTCATTGTAGATAGGGTCTTTCCAGGTTTCCTCAGACACCCTGAAGGAATTGTAAAGAATTTCCCTGTTTTTTGGTTTTGCTTTTGAAATTCCTTTTTATAGTGGGATTGAGCTGATTCCCGCTGCCATGTTTATGCCACTCTAGACACACTTGATTCCCTTATGGAGACATATCAATACATAGGTTTTAAGATTCTTACTAGTCAGATATATTCCTCTGTGGGAAATATGGGGTTTTGAGTCTCTTTCACTAAGGAAGGTGTCGGTCTTGTCAATTCCAAAGTTGGTTTTTGAAACGGTCCCTGTGCTTATATCAAACTCTGGTTTTATGCATCACCCCACCTCTCCTTCCCCTTTATGCAGGCATAAGAGTGTTTTCTAAATGTGAGACTCTGTTCTCTTTCCTAACTCAGTTCACGTGTAGCCATGTTTACAGGATCTTCATAAGTGATATCTTATGATAAGTTTCTTTTTCTGTGTGACTTATTTCACTTAGAATCATCGTACCTGAATCCACTCCCTTTGCTGCTACTGGTCTTATGACATTGATTTCATGGCTGAGGGATATTCCATCGTACGTAAGTACCACAATGTTTTGAACCATTTTTATATTTCCTGGGATATTTAAGGTGTACCCAAGTTGAGGTTCTTGTAGTCAGTGCAGCCCTAAATTTGGAGGTGGCTCTTTCTTATTGATTTTCAGTTTTCCCAAGGTATATTCCCTAGACTGGAAGTGGCCTTGGCTCTGTAGCTCTGTTGTTTACTTGTTTTAGGGAACACAATGCACTCCTCCAGTGAGGCAGTTGGCAATTTACATCCCGCCCATCAGCATAACAAGGCTCCCAGTTCTCCAGGGCCTGTCTTGCCTTTCTGGTTTTTACACATTTTGTGGATGTCCCTTTTGACCGGTGGGAAGTGATACTTCTTTGTAGTGCAGAGTTGCATTGCCCGCTTGCTTGCTTGGCCAAAAAGGGCGTATGCGTTTTCTCCTGAATATATTCAGGAGAAAACGCATACGCCCTTTTTGGCCAAGTGCACCATTGTCCAAGTTGTGCCCCTCTTCCTGTGCTTTACAGGCGATTCCAAGGTACCTCTTGAAATCTGTTTCCTGCTATTTTGCCTCGCTTCCAAGTCCACCTCGTTGACTTCCCTCAACAGATTTTTGGACGATAGTTGTCCTTTATCACTCTGCCAGTTTGTGAATTGCTGTGCCCCTGAGCTCCATCTCTCAACTCGTTTTTTGTGAGCTGAACGCAAGTCCAAAATTTTGGATCATGTCCTATACTGGTTCCCGGTGGGTGGCTGAGACTTTGGTTAATTCTTCTTCCTGCCGGGAAATTAGAGTGACATGTGCCCGTCCAAATGCCTAACAGCTACTCTCTCATGGGTTCTCCCTCGTCCCTTCCATCCTCTGCCAAATTGGGAACCTGTGCAAACCAGGAGGTTAAAGGGCCTGTCTCTCCAAGTTGGGAGATTGATAGTAAGGCAGTTGGAAAGTCAAACTGGAGCACCAGGAGAGGGACTATTCGTTGAGTTTTAGAAACCTTTCGTATTCACAGTGTGTCCATTCTCTAGGTTTCCTGTACATGTTATAGCTGTAGTAATATTCCCTTGAACCTGGAGAGTTGGGACCCATGGAATGGGGGCCATGCATTATTGCTTGAAAGGGTCTGCATTTGCTCACCCAATCTCACCAATCCTCTCAGTCCCAAGTGTCCAGCCTTATGCCACATCCAGCTGTCATTGTAGACAGGGTCTTTCCAGGTTTCCTCAGACACCCTGAAGGAATTGTAAAGAATTTCCCTGTTTTTTGGTTTTGCTTTTGAAATTCCTTTTTATAGTGGGTTTGATCTGATTCTCGCTGCCATGTTTATGCCACTCTAGACACACTTGATTCCCTTATGGAGTCATATCAATACATAGGTTTTAAGATTCTTACTAGTCAGATATATTCCTCTGCGGGAAATATGGGGTTTTGAGTCTCTTTCACTGAGGAAGGTGTCGGTCTTGTCAATTCCAAAGTTGGTTTTTGAAACGGTCCCTGTGTTTATATCAAACTCTGGTTTTATGCATCACCCCACCTCTCCTTCCCCTTTATGCAGGCATAAGAGTGTTTTCTAAATGTGAGACTCTGTTCTCTTTCCTAACTCAGTTCACGTGTAGCCATGTTTACAGGATCTTCATAAGTGATATCTTATGATAAGTTTCTTTTTCTGTGTGACTTATTTCACTTAGAATCATCGTACCTGAATCCACTCACTTTGCTGCTACTGGTCTTATGACATTGATTTCATGGCTGAGGGATATTCCATCGTACGTAAGTAACACAATGTTTTGAACCATTTTTATATTTCCTGGGATATTTAAGGTGTACCCAAGTTGAGGTTCTTGTAGCCAGTGCAGCCCTAAATTTGGAGGTGGCTCTTTCTTATTGATTTTCAGTTTTCCCAAGGTATATTCCCTAGACTGGAAGTGGCCTTGGCTCTGTAGCTCTGTTGTTTACTTGTTTTAGGGAACACAATGCACTCCTCCAGTGAGGCAGTTGGCAATTTACATCCCGCCCATCAGCATAACAAGGCTCCCTGTTCTCCAGGGCCTGTCTTGCCTTTCTGGTTTTTACACATTTTGTGGATGTCCCTTTTGACCGGTGGGAAGTGATACTTCTTTGTAGTGCAGATTTGCATTGCCCGCTTGCTTGCTTGGCCAAAAAGGGCGTATGCGTTTTCTCCTGAATATATTCAGGAGAAAACGCATACGCCCTTTTTGGCCAAGTGCACCATTGTCCAAGTTGTGCCCCTCTTCCTGTGCTTTACAGGCGAATCCAAGGTACCTCTTGAAATCTGTTTCCTGCTATTTTGCCTCGCTTCCAAGTCCGCCTCGTTGACTTCCCTCAACAGATTTTTGGACGATAGTTGTCCTTTATCACTCTGCCAGTTTGTGAATTGCTGTGCCCCTGAGCTCCATCTCTCAACTCGTTTTTTGTGAGCTGAACGCAAGTCCAAAATTTTGGATCATGTCCTATACTGGTTCCCGGTGGGTGGCTGAGACTTTGGTTAATTCTTCTTCCTGCCGGGAAATTAGAGTGACATGTGCCCGTCCAAATGCCTAACAGCTACTCTCTCATGGGTTCTCCCTCGTCCCTTCCATCCTCTGCCAAATTGGGAACCTGTGCAAACCAGGAGGTTAAAGGGCCTGTCTCTCCAAGTTGGGAGATTGATAGTAAGGCAGTTGGAAAGTCAAACTGGAGCACCAGGAGAGGGACTATTCGTTGAGTTTTAGAAACCTTTCGTATTCACAGTGTGTCCATTCTCTAGGTTTCCTGTACATGTTATAGCTGTAGTAATATTCCCTTGAACCTGGAGAGTTGGGACCCATGGAATGGGGGCCATGCATTATTGCTTGAAAGGGTCTGCATTTGCTCACCCAATCTCACCAATCCTCTCAGTCCCAAGTGTCCAGCCTTATGCCACATCCAGCTGTCATTGTAGATAGGGTCTTTCCAGGTTTCCTCAGACACCCTGAAGGAATTGTAAAGAATTTCCCTGTTTTTTGGTTTTGCTTTTGAAATTCCTTTTTATAGTGGGTTTGAGCTGATTCTCGCTGCCATGTTTATGCCACTCTAGACACACTTGATTCCCTTATGGAGTCATATCAATACATAGGTTTTAAGATTCTTACTAGTCAGATATATTCCTCTGCGGGAAATATGGGGTTTTGAGTCTCTTTCACTGAGGAAGGTGTCGGTCTTGTCTATTCCAAAGTTGGTTTTTGGAACGGTCCCTGTGTTTATATCAAACTCTGGTTTTATGCATCACCCCACCTCTCCTTCCCCTTTATGCAGGCATAAGAGTGTTTTCTAAATGTGAGACTCTGTTCTCTTTCCTAACTCAGTTCACGTGTAGCCATGTTTACAGGATCTTCATAAGTGATATCTTATGATAAGTTTCTTTTTCTGTGTGACTTATTTCACTTAGAATCATCGTACCTTAATCCACTCACTTTGCTGCTACTGGTCTTATGACATTGATTTCATGGCTGAGGGATATTCCATCGAACGTAAGTACCACAATGTTTTGAACCATTTTTATATTTCCTGGGATATTTAAGGTGTACCCAAGTTGAGGTTCTTGTAGCCAGTGCAGCCCTAAATTTGGAGGTGGCTCTTTCTTATTGATTTTCAGTTTTCCCCAGGTATATTCCCTAGACTGGATGTGGCCTTATCTCTGTAGCTCTGTTGTTTACTTGTTTTAGGGAACACAATGCACTCCTCCAGTGAGGCAGTTGGCAATTTATATCCCGCCCATCAGCATAACAAGGCTCCCTGTTCTCCAGGGCCTGTCTTGCCTTTCTGGTTTTTACACATTTTGTGGATGTCCCTTTTGACCGGTGGGAAGTGATACTTCTTTGTAGTGCAGATTTGCATTGCCCGCTTGCTTGCTTGGCCAAAAAGGGCGTATGCGTTTTCTCCTGAATATATTCAGGAGAAAACGCATACGCCCTTTTTGGCCAAGTGCACCATTGTCCAAGTTGTGCCCCTCTTCCTGTGCTTTACAGGCGATTCCAAGGTACCTCTTGAAATCTGTTTCCTGCTATTTTGCCTCGCTTTCAAGTCCGCCTCGTTGACTTCCCTCAACAGATTTTTGGACGATAGTTGTCCTTTATCACTCTGCCAGTTTGTGAATTGCTGTGCCCCTGAGCTCCATTTCTCAACTCGTTTTTTGTGAGCTGAACGCAAGTCCAAAATTTTGGATCATGTCCTCTACTGGTTCCCGGTGGGTGGCTGAGACTTTGGTTAATTCTTCTTCCTGCCGGGAAATTAGAGTGACATGTGCCCGTCCAAATGCCTAACAGCTACTCTCTCATGGGTTCTCCCTCGTCCCTTCCATCCTCTGCCAAATTGGGAACCTGTGCAAACCAGGAGGTTAAAGGGCCTGTCTCTCCAAGTTGGGAGATTGATAGTAAGGCAGTTGGAAAGTCAAACTGGAGCACCAGGAGAGGGACTATTCGTTGAGTTTTAGAAACCTTTCGTATTCACAGTGTGTCCATTCTCTAGGTTTCCTGTACATGTTATAGCTGTAGTAATATTCCCTTGAACCTGGAGAGTTGGGACCCATGGAATGGGGGCCATGCATTATTGCTTGAAAGGGTCTGCATTTGCTCACCCAATCTCACCAATCCTCTCAGTCCCAAGTGTCCAGCCTTATGCCACATCCAGCTGTCATTGTAGATAGGGTCTTTCCAGGTTTCCTCAGACACCCTGAAGGAATTGTAAAGAATTTCCCTGTTTTTTGGTTTTGCTTTTGAAATTCCTTTTTATAGTGGGTTTGAGCTGATTCTCGCTGCCATGTTTATGCCACTCTAGACACACTTGATTCCCTTATGGAGACATATCAATACATAGGTTTTAAGATTCTTACTAGTCAGATATATTCCTCTGTGGGAAATATGGGGTTTTGAGTCTCTTTCACTGAGGAAGGTGTCGGTCTTGTCAATTCCAAAGTTGGTTTTTGAAACGGTCCCTGTGCTTATATCAAACTCTGGTTTTATGCATCACCCCACCTCTCCTTCCCCTTTATGCAGGCATAAGAGTGTTTTCTAAATGTGAGACTCTGTTCTCTTTCCTAACTCAGTTCACGTGTAGCCATGTTTACAGGATCTTCATAAGTGATATCTTATGATAAGTTTCTTTTTCTGTGTGACTTATTTCACTTAGAATCATCGTACCTGAATCCACTCACTTTGCTGCTACTGGTCTTATGACATTGATTTCATGGCTGAGGGATATTCCATCGTACGTAAGTACCACAATGTTTTGAACCATTTTTATATTTCCTGGGATATTTAAGGTGTACCCAAGTTGAGGTTCTTGTAGCCAGTGCAGCCCTAAATTTGGAGGTGGCTCTTTCTTATTGATTTTCAGTTTTCCCCAGGTATATTCCCTAGACTGGATGTGGCCTTATCTCTGTAGCTCTGTTGTTTACTTGTTTTAGGGAACACAATGCACTCCTCCAGTGAGGCAGTTGGCAATTTATATCCCGCCCATCAGCATAACAAGGCTCCCTGTTCTCCAGGGCCTGTCTTGCCTTTCTGGTTTTTACACATTTTGTGGATGTCCCTTTTGACCGGTGGGAAGTGATACTTCTTTGTAGTGCAGATTTGCATTGCCCGCTTGCTTGCTTGGCCAAAAAGGGCGTATGCGTTTTCTCCTGAATATATTCAGGAGAAAACGCATATGCCCTTTTTGGCCAAGTGCACCATTGTCCAAGTTGTGCCCCTCTTCCTGTGCTTTACAGGCGATTCCAAGGTACCTCTTGAAATCTGTTTCCTGCTATTTTGCCTCGCTTTCAAGTCCGCCTCGTTGACTTCCCTCAACAGATTTTTGGACGATAGTTGTCCTTTATCACTCTGCCAGTTTGTGAATTGCTGTGCCCCTGAGCTCCATTTCTCAAATCGTTTTTTGTGAGCTGAACGCAAGTCCAAAATTTTGGATCATGTCCTATACTGGTTCCCGGTGGGTGGCTGAGACTTTGGTTAATTCTTCTTCCTGCCGGGAAATTAGAGTGACATGTGCCCGTCCAAATGCCTAACAGCTACTCTCTCATGGGTTCTCCCTCGTCCCTTCCATCCTCTGCCAAATTGGGAACCTGTGCAAACCAGGAGGTTAAAGGGCCTGTCTCTCCAAGTTGGGAGATTGATAGTAAGGCAGTTGGAAAGTCAAACTGGAGCACCAGGAGAGGGACTATTCTTTGAGTTTTAGAAACCTTTCGTATTCACAGTGTGTCCATTCTCTAGGTTTCCTGTACATGTTATAGCTGTAGTAATATTCCCTTGAACCTGGAGAGTTGGGACCCATGGAATGGGGGCCATGCATTATTGCTTGAAAGGGTCTGCATTTGCTCACCCAATCTCACCAATCCTCTCAGTCCCAAGTGTCCAGCCTTATGCCACATCCAGCTGTCATTGTAGATAGGGTCTTTCCAGGTTTCCTCAGACACCCTGAAGGAATTGTAAAGAATTTCCCTGTTTTTTGGTTTTGCTTTTGAAATTCCTTTTTATAGTGGGTTTGAGCTGATTCTCGCTGCCATGTTTATGCCACTCTAGACACACTTGATTCCCTTATGGAGACATATCAATACATAGGTTTTAAGATTCTTACTAGTCAGATATATTCCTCTGTGGGAAATATGGGGTTTTGAGTCTCTTTCACTGAGGAAGGTGTCGGTCTTGTCAATTCCAAAGTTGGTTTTTGAAACGGTCCCTGTGCTTATATCAAACTCTGGTTTTATGCATCACCCCACCTCTCCTTCCCCTTTATGCAGGCATAAGAGTGTTTTCTAAATGTGAGACTCTGTTCTCTTTCCTAACTCAGTTCACGTGTAGCCATGTTTACAGGATCTTCATAAGTGATATCTTATGATAAGTTTCTTTTTCTGTGTGACTTATTTCACTTAGAATCATCGTACCTGAATCCACTCACTTTGCTGCTACTGGTCTTATGACATTGATTTCATGGCTGAGGGATATTCCATCGTACGTAAGTACCACAATGTTTTGAACCATTTTTATATTTCCTGGGATATTTAAGGTGTACCCAAGTTGAGGTTCTTGTAGCCAGTGCAGCCCTAAATTTGGAGGTGGCTCTTTCTTATTGATTTTCAGTTTTCCCCAGGTATATTCCCTAGACTGTAAGTGGCCTTGGCTCTGTAGCTCTGTTGTTTACTTGTTTTAGGGAACACAATGCACTCCTCCAGTGAGGCAGTTGGCAATTTATATCCCGCCCATCAGCATAACAAGGCTCCCTGTTCTCCAGGGCCTGTCTTGCCTTTCTGGTTTTTACACATTTTGTGGATGTCCCTTTTGACCGGTGGGAAGTGATACTTCTTTGTAGTGCAGATTTGCATTGCCCGCTTGCTTGCTTGGCCAGAAAGGGCGTATGTGTTTTCTCCTGAATATATTCAGGAGAAAACGCATACGCCCTTTTTGGCCAAGTGCACCATTGTCCAAGTTGTGCCCCTCTTCCTGTGCTTTACAGGCGATTCCAAGGTACCTCTTGAAATCTGTTTCCTGCTATTTTGCCTCGCTTTCAAGTCCGCCTCGTTGACTTCCCTCAACAGATTTTTGGACGATAGTTGTCCTTTATCACTCTGCCAGTTTGTGAATTGTTGTGCCCCTGAGCACCATTTCTCAACTCGTTTTTTGTGAGCTGAACGCAAGTCCAAAATTTTGGATCATGTCCTATACTGGTTCCCGGTGGGTGGCTGAGACTTTGGTTAATTCTTCTTCCTGCCGGGAAATTAGAGTGACATGTGCCCGTCCAAATGCCTAACAGCTACTCTCTCATGGGTTCTCCCTCGTCCCTTCCATCCTCTGCCAAATTGGGAACCTGTGCAAACCAGGAGGTTAAAGGGCCTGTCTCTCCAAGTTGGGAGATTGATAGTAAGGCAGTTGGAAAGTCAAACTGGAGCACCAGGAGAGGGACTATTCGTTGAGTTTTAGAAACCTTTCGTATTCACAGTGTGTCCATTCTCTAGGTTTCCTGTACATGTTATAGCTGTAGTAATATTCCCTTGAACATGGAGAGTTGGGACCCATGGAATGGGGGCCATGCATTATTGCTTGAAAGGGTCTGCATTTGCTCACCCAATCTCACCAATCCTCTCAGTCCCAAGTGTCCAGCCTTATGCCACATCCAGCTGTCATTGTAGATAGGGTCTTTCCAGGTTTCCTCAGACACCCTGAAGGAATTGTAAAGAATTTCCCTGTTTTTTGGTTTTGCTTTTGAAATTCCTTTTTATAGTGGGTTTGAGCTATTTCTCGCTTCCATGTTTATGCCACTCTAGACACACTTGATTCCCTTATGGAGACATATCAATACATAGGTTTTAAGATTCTTACTAGTCAGATATATTCCCCTGTGGGAAATATGGGGTTTTGAGTCTCTTTCACTGAGGAAGGTGTCGGTCTTGTCTATTCCAAAGTTGGTTTTTGGAACGGTCCCTGTGCTTATATCAAACTCTGGTTTTATGCATCACCCCACCTCTCCTTCCCCTTTATGCAGGCATAAGAGTGTTTTCTAAATGTGAGACTCTGTTCTCTTTCCTAACTCAGTTCACGTGTAGCCATGTTTACAGGATCTTCATAAGTGATATCTTATGATAAGTTTCTTTTTCTGTGTGACTTATTTCACTTAGAATCATCGTACCTGAATCCACTCACTTTGCTGCTACTGGTCTTATGACATTGATTTCATGGCTTAGGGATATTCCATCGTACGTAAGTACCACAATGTTTTGAACCATTTTTATATTTCCTGGGATATTTAAGGTGTACCCAAGTTGAGGTTCTTGTAGCCAGTGCAGCCCTAAATTTGGAGGTGGCTCTTTCTTACTGATTTTCAGTTTTCCCCAGGTATATTCTCTAGACTGGAAGTGGCCTTGGCTCTGTAGCTCTGTTGTTTACTTGTTTTAGGGAACACAATGCACTCCTCCAGTGAGGCAGTTGGCAATTTACATCCCGCCCATCAGCATAACAAGGCTCCCTGTTCTCCAGGGCCTGTCTTGCCTTTCTGGTTTTTACACATTTTGTGGATGTCCCTTTTGACCGGTGGGAAGTGATACTTCTTTGTAGTGCAGATTTGCATTGCCCGCTTGCTTGCTTGGCCAAAAAGGGCGTATGCGTTTTCTCCTGAATATATTCAGGAGAAAACGCATACGCCCTTTTTGGCCAAGTGCACCATTGTCCAAGTTGTGCCCCTCTTCCTGTGCGTTACAGGCGATTCCAACGTACCTCTTGAAATCTGTTTCCTGCTATTTTGCCTCACTTTCAAGTCCGCCTCGTTGACTTCCCTCAACAGATTTTTGGACGATAGTTGTCCTTTATCACTCTGCCAGTTTGTGAATTGCTGTGCCCCTGATCTCCATTTCTCAACTCGTTTTTTGGGAGCTGAACGCAAGTCCAAAATTTTGGATCATGTCCTATACTGGTTCCCGGTGGGTGGCTGAGACTTTGGTTAATTCTTCTTCCTGCCGGGAAATTAGAGTGACATGTGCCCGTCCAAATGCCTAACAGCTACTCTCTCATGGGTTCTCCCTCGTCCCTTCCATCCTCTGCCAAATTGGGAACCTGTGCAAACCAGGAGGTTAAAGGGCCTGTCTCTCCAAGTTGGGAGATTGATAGTAAGGCAGTTGGAAAGTCAAACTGGAGCACCAGGAGAGGGACTATTCGTTGAGTTTTAGAAACCTTTCGTATTCACAGTGTGTCCATTCTCTAGGTTTCCTGTACATGTTATAGCTGTAGTAATATTCCCTTGAACCTGGAGAGTTGGGACCCATGGAATGGGGGCCATGCATTATTGCTTGAAAGGGTCTGCATTTGCTCACCCAATCTCACCAATCCTCTCAGTCCCAAGTGTCCAGCCTTATGCCACATCCAGCTGTCATTGTAGATAGGGTCTTTCCAGGTTTCCTCAGACACCCTGAAGGAATTGTAAAGAATTTCCCTGTTTTTTGGTTTTGCTTTTGAAATTCCTTTTTATAGTGGGTTTGAGCTGATTCTCGCTGCCATGTTTATGCCACTCTAGACACACTTGATTCCCTTATGGAGACATATCAATACATAGGTTTTAAGATTCTTACTAGTCAGATATATTCCTTTGTGGGAAATATGGGGTTTTGAGTCTCTTTCACTGAGGAAGGTGTCGGTCTTGTCAATTCCAAAGTTGGTTTTTGAAACGGTCCCTGTGCTTATATCAAACTCTGGTTTTATGCATCACCCCACCTCTCCTTCCCCTTTATGCAGGCATAAGAGTGTTTTCTAAATGTGAGACTCTGTTCTCTTTCCTAACTCAGTTCACGTGTAGCCATGTTTACAGGATCTTCATAAGTGATATCTTATGATAAGTTTCCTTTTCTGTGTGACTTATTTCACTTAGAATCATCGTACCTGAATCCACTCACTTTGCTGCTACTGGTCTTATGACATTGATTTCATGGCTGAGGGATATTCCATCGTACGTAAGCACCACAATGTTTTGAACCATTTTTATATTTCCTGGGATATTTAAGGTGTACCCAAGTTGAGGTTCTTGTAGTCAGTGCAGCCCTAAATTTGGAGGTGGCTCTTTCTTATTGATTTTCAGTTTTCCCAAGGTATATTCCCTAGACTGGAAGTGGCCTTGGCTCTGTAGCTCTGTTGTTTACTTGTTTTAGGGAACACAATGCACTCCTCCAGTGAGGCAGTTGGCAATTTACATCCCGCCCATCAGCATAAGAAGGCTCCCAGTTCTCCAGGGCCTGTCTTGCCTTTCTGGTTTTTACACATTTTGTGGATGTCCCTTTTGACCGGTGGGAAGTGATACTTCTTTGTAGTGCAGAGTTGCATTGCCCGCTTGCTTGCTTGGCCAAAAAGGGCGTATGCGTTTTCTCCTGAATATATTCAGGAGAAAACGCATACGCCCTTTTTGGCCAAGTGCACCATTGTCCAAGTTGTGCCCCTCTTCCTGTGCTTTACAGGCGATTCCAAGGTACCTCTTGAAATCTGTTTCCTGCTATTTTGCCTCGCTTCCAAGTCCGCCTCGTTGACTTCCCTCAACAGATTTTTGGACGATAGTTGTCCTTTATCACTCTGCCAGTTTGTGAATTGCTGTGCCCCTGAGCTCCATCTCTCAACTCGTTTTTTGTGAGCTGAACGCAAGTCCAAAATTTTGGATCATGTCCTATACTGGTTCCCGGTGGGTGGCTGAGACTTTGGTTAATTCTTCTTCCTGCCGGGAAATTAGAGTGACATGTGCCCGTCCAAATGCCTAACAGCTACTCTCTCATGGGTTCTCCCTCGTCCCTTCCATCCTCTGCCAAATTGGGAACCTGTGCAAACCAGGAGGTTAAAGGGCCTGTCTCTCCAAGTTGGGAGATTGATAGTAAGGCAGTTGGAAAGTCAAACTGGAGCACCAGGAGAGGGACTATTCGTTGAGTTTTAGAAACCTTTCGTATTCACAGTGTGTCCATTCTCTAGGTTTCCTGTACATGTTATAGCTGTAGTAATATTCCCTTGAACCTGGAGAGTTGGGACCCATGGAATGGGGGCCATGCATTATTGCTTGAAAGGGTCTGCATTTGCTCACCCAATCTCACCAATCCTCTCAGTCCCAAGTGTCCAGCCTTATGCCACATCCAGCTGTCATTGTAGATAGGGTCTTTCCAGGTTTCCTCAGACACCCTGAAGGAATTGTAAAGAATTTCCCTGTTTTTTGGTTTTGCTTTTGAAATTCCTTTTTATAGTGGGTTTGAGCTGATTCTCGCTGCCATGTTTATGCCACTCTAGACACACTTGATTCCCTTATGGAGACATATCAATACATAGGTTTTAAGATTCTTACTAGTCAGATATATTCCTCTGCGGGAAATATGGGGTTTTGAGTCTCTTTCACTGAGGAAGGTGTCGGTCTTGTCAATTCCAAAGTTGGTTTTTGAAACGGTCCCTGTGCTTATATCAAACTCTGGTTTTATGCATCACCCCACCTCTCCTTCCCCTTTATGCAGGCATAAGAGTGTTTTCTAAATGTGAGACTCTGTTCTCTTTCCTAACTCAGTTCACGTGTAGCCATGTTTACAGGATCTTCATAAGTGATATCTTATGATAAGTTTCTTTTTCTGTGTGACTTATTTCACTTAGAATCATCGTACCTGAATCCACTCACTTTGCTGCTACTGGTCTTATGACATTGATTTCATGGCTGAGGGATATTCCATCGTACGTAAGTACCACAATGTTTTGAACCATTTTTATATTTCCTGGGATATTTAAGGTGTACCCAAGTTGAGGTTCTTGTAGCCAGTGCAGCCCTAAATTTGGAGGTGGCTCTTTCTTATTGATTTTCAGTTTTCCCCAGGTATATTCCCTAGACTGGAAGTGGCCTTGGCTCTGTAGCTCTGTTGTTTACTTGTTTTAGGGAACACAATGCACTCCTCCAGTGAGGCAGTTGGCAATTTACATCCCGCCCATCAGCATAACAAGGCTCCCTGTTCTCCAGGGCCTGTCTTGCCTTTCTGGTTTTTACACATTTTGTGGATGTCCCTTTTGACCGGTGGGAAGTGATACTTCTTTGTAGTGCAGATTTGCATTGCCCGCTTGCTTGCTTGGCCAAAAAGGGCGTATGCGTTTTCTCCTGAATATATTCAGGAGAAAACGCATACGCCCTTTTTGGCCAAGTGCACCATTGTCCAAGTTGTGCCCCTCTTCCTGTGCTTTACAGGCGATTCCAACGTACCTCTTGAAATCTGTTTCCTGCTATTTTGCCTCACTTTCAAGTCCGCCTCGTTGACTTCCCTCAACAGATTTTTGGACGATAGTTGTCCTTTATCACTCTGCCAGTTTGTGAATTGCTGTGCCCCTGAGCTCCATTTCTCAACTCGTTTTTTGGGAGCTGAACGCAAGTCCAAAATTTTGGATCATGTCCTATACTGGTTCCCGGTGGGTGGCTGAGACTTTGGTTAATTCTTCTTCCTGCCGGGAAATTAGAGTGACATGTGCCCGTCCAAATGCCTAACAGCTACTCTCTCATGGGTTCTCCCTCGTCCCTTCCATCCTCTGCCAAATTGGGAACCTGTGCAAACCAGGAGGTTAAAGGGCCTGTCTCTCCAAGTTGGGAGATTGATAGTAAGGCAGTTGGAAAGTCAAACTGGAGCACCAGGAGAGGGACTATTCGTTGAGTTTTAGAAACCTTTCGTATTCACAGTGTGTCCATTCTCTAGGTTTCCTGTACATGTTATAGCTGTAGTAATATTCCCTTGAACCTGGAGAGTTGGGACCCATGGAATGGGGGCCATGCATTATTGCTTGAAAGGGTCTGCATTTGCTCACCCAATCTCACCAATCCTCTCAGTCCCAAGTGTCCAGCCTTATGCCACATCCAGCTGTCATTGTAGATAGGGTCTTTCCAGGTTTCCTCAGACACCCTGAAGGAATTGTAAAGAATTTCCCTGTTTTTTGGTTTTGCTTTTGAAATTCCTTTTTATAGTGGGTTTGAGCTGATTCTCGCTGCCATGTTTATGCCACTCTAGACACACTTGATTCCCTTATGGAGACATATCAATACATAGGTTTTAAGATTCTTACTAGTCAGATATATTCCTCTGTGGGAAATATGGGGTTTTGAGTCTCTTTCACTAAGGAAGGTGTCGTTCTTGTCAATTCCAAAGTTGGTTTTTGAAACGGTCCCTGTGCTTATATCAAACTCTGGTTTTATGCATCACCCCACCTCTCCTTCCCCTTTATGCAGGCATAAGAGTGTTTTCTAAATGTGAGACTCTGTTCTCTTTCCTAACTCAGTTCACGTGTAGCCATGTTTACAGGATCTTCATAAGTGATATCTTATGATAAGTTTCTTTTTCTGTGTGACTTATTTCACTTAGAATCATCGTACCTGCATCCACTCACTTTGCTGCTACTGGTCTTATGACATTGATTTCATGGCTGAGGGATATTCCATCGTACGTAAGTACCACAATGTTTTGAACCATTTTTATATTTCCTGGGATATTTAAGGTGTACCCAAGTTGAGGTTCTTCTAGTCAGTGCAGCCCTAAATTTGGAGGTGGCTCTTTCTTATTGATTTTCAGTTTTCCCAAGGTATATTCCCTAGACTGGAAGTGGCCTTGGCTCTGTAGCTCTGTTGTTTACTTGTTTTAGGGAACACAATGCACTCCTCCAGTGAGGCAGTTGGCAATTTACATCCCGCCCATCAGCATAACAAGGCTCCCAGTTCTCCAGGGCCTGTCTTGCCTTTCTGGTTTTTACACATTTTGTGGATGTCCCTTTTGACCGGTGGGAAGTGATACTTCTTTGTAGTGCAGAGTTGCATTGCCCACTTGCTTGCTTGGCCAAAAAGGGCGTATGCGTTTTCTCCTGAATATATTCAGGAGAAAACGCATACGCCCTTTTTGGCCAAGTGCACCATTGTCCAAGTTGTGCCCCTCTTCCTGTGCTTTACAGGCGATTCCAAGGTACCTCTTGAAATCTGTTTCCTGCTATTTTGCCTCGCTTCCAAGTCCGCCTCGTTGACTTCCCTCAACAGATTTTTGGACGATAGTTGTCCTTTATCACTCTGCCAGTTTGTGAATTGCTGTGCCCCTGAGCTCCATCTCTCAACTCGTTTTTTGTGAGCTGAACGCAAGTCCAAAATTTTGGATCATGTCCTATACTGGTTCCCGGTGGGTGGCTGAGACTTTGGTTAATTCTTCTTCCTGCCGGGAAATTAGAGTGACATGTGCCCGTCCAAATGCCTAACAGCTACTCTCTCATGGGTTCTCCCTCGTCCCTTCCATCCTCTGCCAAATAGGGAACCTGTGCAAACCAGGAGGTTAAAGGGCCTGTCTCTCCAAGTTGGGAGATTGATAGTAAGGCAGTTGGAAAGTCAAACTGGAGCACCAGGAGAGGGACTATTCGTTGAGTTTTAGAAACCTTTCGTATTCACAGTGTGTCCATTCTCTAGGTTTCCTGTACATGTTATAGCTGTAGTAATATTCCCTTGAACCTGGAGAGTTGGGACCCATGGAATGGGGGCCATGCATTATTGCTTGAAAGGGTCTGCATTTGCTCACCCAATCTCACCAATCCTCTCAGTCCCAAGTGTCCAGCCTTATGCCACATCCAGCTGTCATTGTAGATAGGGTCTTTCCAGGTTTCCTCAGACACCCTGAAGGAATTGTAAAGAATTTCCCTGTTTTTTGGTTTTGCTTTTGAAATTCCTTTTTATAGTGGGTTTGAGCTGATTCTCGCTGCCATGTTTATGCCACTCTAGACACACTTGATTCCCTTATGGAGACATATCAATACATAGGTTTTAAGATTCTTACTAGTCAGATATATTCCTCTGCGGGAAATATGGGGTTTTGAGTCTCTTTCACTGAGGAAGGTGTCGGTCTTGTCAATTCCAAAGTTGGTTTTTGAAACGGTCCCTGTGCTTATATCAAACTCTGGTTTTATGCATCACCCCAGCTCTCCTTCCCCTTTATGCAGGCATAAGAGTGTTTTCTAAATGTGAGACTCTGTTCTCTTTCCTAACTCAGTTCACGTGTAGCCATGTTTACAGGATCTTCCTAAGTGATATCTTATGATAAGTTTCTTTTTCTGTGTGACTTATTTCACTTAGAATCATCGTACCTGAATCCACTCACTTTGCTGCTACTGGTCTTATGACATTGATTTCATGGCTGAGGGATATTCCATCGTACGTAAGTACCACAATGTTTTGAACCATTTTTATATTTCCTGGGATATTTAAGGTGTACCCAAGTTGAGGTTCTTGTAGCCAGTGCAGCCCTAAATTTGGAGGTGGCTCTTTCTTATTGATTTTCAGTTTTCCCCAGGTATATTCCCTAGACTGGAAGTGGCCTTGGCTCTGTAGCTCTGTTGTTTACTTGTTTTAGGGAACACAATGCACTCCTCCAGTGAGGCAGTTGGCAATTTACATCCCGCCCATCAGCATAACAAGGCTCCCTGTTCTCCAGGGCCTGTCTTGCCTTTCTGGTTTTTACACATTTTGTGGATGTCCCTTTTGACCGGTGGGAAGTGATACTTCTTTGTAGTGCAGATTTGCATTGCCCGCTTGCTTGCTTGGCCAAAAAGGGCGTATGCGTTTTCTCCTGAATATATTCAGGAGAAAACGCATACGCCCTTTTTGGCCAAGTGCACCATTGTCCAAGTTGTGCCCCTCTTCCTGTGCTTTACAGGCGATTCCAACGTACCTCTTGAAATCTGTTTCCTGCTATTTTGCCTCACTTTCAAGTCCGCCTCGTTGACTTCCCTCAACAGATTTTTGGACGATAGTTGTCCTTTATCACTCTGCCAGTTTGTGAATTGCTGTGCCCCTGAGCTCCATTTCTCAACTCGTTTTTTGGGAGCTGAACGCAAGTCCAAAATTTTGGATCCTGTCCTATACTGGTTCCCGGTGGGTGGCTGAGACTTTGGTTAATTCTTCTTCCTGCCGGGAAATTAGAGTGACATGTGCCCGTCCAAATGCCTAACAGCTAATCTCTCATGGGTTCTCCCTCGTCCCTTCCATCCTCTGCCAAATTGGGAACCTGTGCAAACCAGGAGGTTAAAGGGCCTGTCTCTCCAAGTTGGGAGATTGATAGTAAGGCAGTTGGAAAGTCAAACTGGAGCACCAGGAGAGGGACTATTCGTTGAGTTTTAGAAACCTTTCGTATTCACAGTGTGTCCATTCTCTAGGTTTCCTGTACATGTTATAGCTGTAGTAATATTCCCTTGAACCTGGAGAGTTGGGACCCATGGAATGGGGGCCATGCATTATTGCTTGAAAGGGTCTGCATTTGCTCACCCAATCTCACCAATCCTCTCAGTCCCAAGTGTCCAGCCTTATGCCACATCCAGCTGTCATTGTAGATAGGGTCTTTCCAGGTTTCCTCAGACACCCTGAAGGAATTGTAAAGAATTTCCCTGTTTTTTGGTTTTGCTTTTGAAATTCCTTTTTATAGTGGGTTTGAGCTGATTCTCGCTGCCATGTTTATGCCACTCTAGACACACTTGATTCCCTTATGGAGACATATCAATACATAGGTTTTAAGATTCTTACTAGTCAGATATATTCCTCTGTGGGAAATATGGGGTTTTGAGTCTCTTTCACTAAGGAAGGTGTCGTTCTTGTCAATTCCAAAGTTGGTTTTTGAAACGGTCCCTGTGCTTATATCAAACTCTGGTTTTATGCATCACCCCACCTCTCCTTCCCCTTTATGCAGGCATAAGAGTGTTTTCTAAATGTGAGACTCTGTTCTCTTTCCTAACTCAGTTCACGTGTAGCCATGTTTACAGGATCTTCATAAGTGATATCTTATGATAAGTTTCTTTTTCTGTGTGACTTATTTCACTTAGAATCATCGTACCTGCATCCACTCACTTTGCTGCTACTGGTCTTATGACATTGATTTCATGGCTGAGGGATATTCCATCGTACGTAAGTACCACAATGTTTTGAACCATTTTTATATTTCCTGGGATATTTAAGGTGTACCCAAGTTGAGGTTCTTCTAGTCAGTGCAGCCCTAAATTTGGAGGTGGCTCTTTCTTATTGATTTTCAGTTTTCCCAAGGTATATTCCCTAGACTGGAAGTGGCCTTGGCTCTGTAGCTCTGTTGTTTACTTGTTTTAGGGAACACAATGCACTCCTCCAGTGAGGCAGTTGGCAATTTACATCCCGCCCATCAGCATAACAAGGCTCCCAGTTCTCCAGGGCCTGTCTTGCCTTTCTGGTTTTTACACATTTTGTGGATGTCCCTTTTGACCGGTGGGAAGTGATACTTCTTTGTAGTGCAGAGTTGCATTGCCCACTTGCTTGCTTGGCCAAAAAGGGCATATGCGTTTTCTCCTGAATATATTCAGGAGAAAACGCATACGCCCTTTTTGGCCAAGTGCACCATTGTCCAAGTTGTGCCCCTCTTCCTGTGCTTTACAGGCGATTCCAAGGTACCTCTTGAAATCTGTTTCCTGCTATTTTGCCTCGCTTCCAAGTCCGCCTCGTTGACTTCCCTCAACAGATTTTTGGACGATAGTTGTCCTTTATCACTCTGCCAGTTTGTGAATTGCTGTGCCCCTGAGCTCCATCTCTCAACTCGTTTTTTGTGAGCTGAACGCAAGTCCAAAATTTTGGATCATGTCCTATACTGGTTCCCGGTGGGTGGCTGAGACTTTGGTTAATTCTTCTTCCTGCCGGGAAATTAGAGTGACATGTGCCCGTCCAAATGCCTAACAGCTACTCTCTCATGGGTTCTCCCTCGTCCCTTCCATCCTCTGCCAAATAGGGAACCTGTGCAAACCAGGAGGTTAAAGGGCCTGTCTCTCCAAGTTGGGAGATTGATAGTAAGGCAGTTGGAAAGTCAAACTGGAGCACCAGGAGAGGGACTATTCGTTGAGTTTTAGAAACCTTTCGTATTCACAGTGTGTCCATTCTCTAGGTTTCCTGTACATGTTATAGCTGTAGTAATATTCCCTTGAACCTGGAGAGTTGGGACCCATGGAATGGGGGCCATGCATTATTGCTTGAAAGGGTCTGCATTTGCTCACCCAATCTCACCAATCCTCTCAGTCCCAAGTGTCCAGCCTTATGCCACATCCAGCTGTCATTGTAGATAGGGTCTTTCCAGGTTTCCTCAGACACCCTGAAGGAATTGTAAAGAATTTCCCTGTTTTTTGGTTTTGCTTTTGAAATTCCTTTTTATAGTGGGTTTGAGCTGATTCTCGCTGCCATGTTTATGCCACTCTAGACACACTTGATTCCCTTATGGAGACATATCAATACATAGGTTTTAAGATTCTTACTAGTCAGATATATTCCTCTGCGGGAAATATGGGGTTTTGAGTCTCTTTCACTGAGGAAGGTGTCGGTCTTGTCAATTCCAAAGTTGGTTTTTGAAACGGTCCCTGTGCTTATATCAAACTCTGGTTTTATGCATCACCCCACCTCTCCTTCCCCTTTATGCAGGCATAAGAGTGTTTTCTAAATGTGAGACTCTGTTCTCTTTCCTAACTCAGTTCACGTGTAGCCATGTTTACAGGATCTTCATAAGTGATATCTTATGATAAGTTTCTTTTTCTGTGTGACTTATTTCACTTAGAATCATCGTACCTGAATCCACTCACTTTGCTGCTACTGGTCTTATGACATTGATTTCATGGCTGAGGGATATTCCATCGTACGTAAGTACCACAATGTTTTGAACCATTTTTATATTTCCTGGGATATTTAAGGTGTACCCAAGTTGAGGTTCTTGTAGCCAGTGCAGCCCTAAATTTGGAGGTGGCTCTTTCTTATTGATTTTCAGTTTTCCCCAGGTATATTCCCTAGACTGGAAGTGGCCTTGGCTCTGTAGCTCTGTTGTTTACTTGTTTTAGGGAACACAATGCACTCCTCCAGTGAGGCAGTTGGCAATTTACATCCCGCCCATCAGCATAACAAGGCTCCCTGTTCTCCAGGGCCTGTCTTGCCTTTCTGGTTTTTACACATTTTGTGGATGTCCCTTTTGACCGGTGGGAAGTGATACTTCTTTGTAGTGCAGATTTGCATTGCCCGCTTGCTTGCTTGGCCAAAAAGGGCGTATGCGTTTTCTCCTGAATATATTCAGGAGAAAACGCATACGCCCTTTTTGGCCAAGTGCACCATTGTCCAAGTTGTGCCCCTCTTCCTGTGCTTTACAGGCGATTCCAACGTACCTCTTGAAATCTGTTTCCTGCTATTTTGCCTCACTTTCAAGTCCGCCTCGTTGACTTCCCTCAACAGATTTTTGGACGATAGTTGTCCTTTATCACTCTGCCAGTTTGTGAATTGCTGTGCCCCTGAGCTCCATTTCTCAACTCGTTTTTTGGGAGCTGAACGCAAGTCCAAAATTTTGGATCCTGTCCTATACTGGTTCCCGGTGGGTGGCTGAGACTTTGGTTAATTCTTCTTCCTGCCGGGAAATTAGAGTGACATGTGCCCGTCCAAATGCCTAACAGCTACTCTCTCATGGGTTCTCCCTCGTCCCTTCCATCCTCTGCCAAATTGGGAACCTGTGCAAACCAGGAGGTTAAAGGGCCTGTCTCTCCAAGTTGGGAGATTGATAGTAAGGCAGTTGGAAAGTCAAACTGGAGCACCAGGAGAGGGACTATTCGTTGAGTTTTAGAAACCTTTCGTATTCACAGTGTGTCCATTCTCTAGGTTTCCTGTACATGTTATAGCTGTAGTAATATTCCCTTGAACCTGGAGAGTTGGGACCCATGGAATGGGGGCCATGCATTATTGCTTGAAAGGGTCTGCATTTGCTCACCCAATCTCACCAATCCTCTCAGTCCCAAGTGTCCAGCCTTATGCCACATCCAGCTGTCATTGTAGATAGGGTCTTTCCAGGTTTCCTCAGACACCCTGAAGGAATTGTAAAGAATTTCCCTGTTTTTTGGTTTTGCTTTTGAAATTCCTTTTTATAGTGGGTTTGAGCTGATTCTCGCTGCCATGTTTATGCCACTCTAGACACACTTGATTCCCTTATGGAGACATATCAATACATAGGTTTTAAGATTCTTACTAGTCAGATATATTCCTCTGTGGGAAATATGGGGTTTTGAGTCTCTTTCACTAAGGAAGGTGTCGTTCTTGTCAATTCCAAAGTTGGTTTTTGAAACGGTCCCTGTGCTTATATCAAACTCTGGTTTTATGCATCACCCCACCTCTCCTTCCCCTTTATGCAGGCATAAGAGTGTTTTCTAAATGTGAGACTCTGTTCTCTTTCCTAACTCAGTTCACGTGTAGCCATGTTTACAGGATCTTCATAAGTGATATCTTATGATAAGTTTCCTTTTCTGTGTGACTTATTTCACTTAGAATCATCGTACCTGAATCCACTCACTTTGCTGCTACTGGTCTTATGACATTGATTTCATGGCTGAGGGATATTCCATCGTACGTAAGCACCACAATGTTTTGAACCATTTTTATATTTCCTGGGATATTTAAGGTGTACCCAAGTTGAGGTTCTTGTAGTCAGTGCAGCCCTAAATTTGGAGGTGGCTCTTTCTTATTGATTTTCAGTTTTCCCAAGGTATATTCCCTAGACTGGAAGTGGCCTTGGCTCTGTAGCTCTGTTGTTTACTTGTTTTAGGGAACACAATGCACTCCTCCAGTGAGGCAGTTGGCAATTTACATCCCGCCCATCAGCATAACAAGGCTCCCAGTTCTCCAGGGCCTGTCTTGCCTTTCTGGTTTTTACACATTTTGTGGATGTCCCTTTTGACCGGTGGGAAGTGATACTTCTTTGTAGTGCAGAGTTGCATTGCCCGCTTGCTTGCTTGGCCAAAAAGGGCGTATGCGTTTTCTCCTGAATATATTCAGGAGAAAACGCATACGCCCTTTTTGGCCAAGTGCACCATTGTCCAAGTTGTGCCCCTCTTCCTGTGCTTTACAGGCGATTCCAAGGTACCTCTTGAAATCTGTTTCCTGCTATTTTGCCTCGCTTCCAAGTCCGCCTCGTTGACTTCCCTCAACAGATTTTTGGACGATAGTTGTCCTTTATCACTCTGCCAGTTTGTGAATTGCTGTGCCCCTGAGCTCCATCTCTCAACTCGTTTTTTGTGAGCTGAACGCAAGTCCAAAATTTTGGATCATGTCCTATACTGGTTCCCGGTGGGTGGCTGAGACTTTGGTTAATTCTTCTTCCTGCCGGGAAATTAGAGTGACATGTGCCCGTCCAAATGCCTAACAGCTACTCTCTCATGGGTTCTCCCTCGTCCCTTCCATCCTCTGCCAAATTGGGAACCTGTGCAAACCAGGAGGTTAAAGGGCCTGTCTGTCCAAGTTGGGAGATTGATAGTAAGGCAGTTGGAAAGTCAAACTGGAGCACCAGGAGAGGGACTATTCGTTGAGTTTTAGAAACCTTTCGTATTCACAGTGTGTCCATTCTCTAGGTTTCCTGTACATGTTATAGCTGTAGTAATATTCCCTTGAACCTGGAGAGTTGGGACCCATGGAATGGGGGCCATGCATTATTGCTTGAAAGGGTCTGCATTTGCTCACCCAATCTCACCAATCCTCTCAGTCCCAAGTGTCCAGCCTTATGCCACATCCAGCTGTCATTGTAGATAGGGTCTTTCCAGGTTTCCTCAGACACCCTGAAGGAATTGTAAAGAATTTCCCTGTTTTTTGGTTTTGCTTTTGAAATTCCTTTTTATAGTGGGTTTGAGCTGATTCTCGCTGCCATGTTTATGCCACTCTAGACACACTTGATTCCCTTATGGAGACATATCAATACATAGGTTTTAAGATTCTTACTAGTCAGATATATTCCTCTGCGGGAAATATGGGGTTTTGAGTCTCTTTCACTGAGGAAGGTGTCGGTCTTGTCAATTCCAAAGTTGGTTTTTGAAACGGTCCCTGTGCTTATATCAAACTCTGGTTTTATGCATCACCCCACCTCTCCTTCCCCTTTATGCAGGCATAAGAGTGTTTTCTAAATGTGAGACTCTGTTCTCTTTCCTAACTCAGTTCACGTGTAGCCATGTTTACAGGATCTTCATAAGTGATATCTTATGATAAGTTTCTTTTTCTGTGTGACTTATTTCACTTAGAATCATCGTACCTGAATCCACTCACTTTGCTGCTACTGGTCTTATGACATTGATTTCATGGCTGAGGGATATTCCATCGTACGTAAGTACCACAATGTTTTGAACCATTTTTATATTTCCTGGGATATTTAAGGTGTACCCAAGTTGAGGTTCTTGTAGCCAGTGCAGCCCTAAATTTGGAGGTGGCTCTTTCTTATTGATTTTCAGTTTTCCCCAGGTATATTCCCTAGACTGGAAGTGGCCTTGGCTCTGTAGCTCTGTTGTTTACTTGTTTTAGGGAACACAATGCACTCCTCCAGTGAGGCAGTTGGCAATTTACATCCCGCCCATCAGCATAACAAGGCTCCCTGTTCTCCAGGGCCTGTCTTGCCTTTCTGGTTTTTACACATTTTGTGGATGTCCCTTTTGACCGGTGGGAAGTGATACTTCTTTGTAGTGCAGATTTGCATTGCCCGCTTGCTTGCTTGGCCAAAAAGGGCGTATGCGTTTTCTCCTGAATATATTCAGGAGAAAACGCATACGCTCTTTTTGGCCAAGTGCACCATTGTCCAAGTTGTGCCCCTCTTCCTGTGCTTTACAGGCGATTCCAACGTACCTCTTGAAATCTGTTTCCTGCTATTTTGCCTCACTTTCAAGTCCGCCTCGTTGACTTCCCTCAACAGATTTTTGGACGATAGTTGTCCTTTATCACTCTGCCAGTTTGTGAATTGCTGTGCCCCTGAGCTCCATTTCTCAACTCGTTTTTTGGGAGCTGAACGCAAGTCCAAAATTTTGGATCATGTCCTATACTGGTTCCCGGTGGGTGGCTGAGACTTTGGTTAATTCTTCTTCCTGCCGGGAAATTAGAGTGACATGTGCCCGTCCAAATGCCTAACAGCTACTCTCTCATGGGTTCTCCCTCGTCCCTTCCATCCTCTGCCAAATTGGGAACCTGTGCAAACCAGGAGGTTAAAGGGCCTGTCTCTCCAAGTTGGGAGATTGATAGTAAGGCAGTTGGAAAGTCAAACTGGAGCACCAGGAGAGGGACTATTCGTTGAGTTTTAGAAACCTTTCGTATTCACAGTGTGTCCATTCTCTAGGTTTCCTGTACATGTTATAGCTGTAGTAATATTCCCTTGAACCTGGAGAGTTGGGACCCATGGAATGGGGGCCATGCATTATTGCTTGAAAGGGTCTGCATTTGCTCACCCAATCTCACCAATCCTCTCAGTCCCAAGTGTCCAGCCTTATGCCACATCCAGCTGTCATTGTAGATAGGGTCTTTCCAGGTTTCCTCAGACACCCTGAAGGAATTGTAAAGAATTTCCCTGTTTTTTGGTTTTGCTTTTGAAATTCCTTTTTATAGTGGGTTTGAGCTGATTCTCGCTGCCATGTTTATGCCACTCTAGACACACTTGATTCCCTTATGGAGACATATCAATACATAGGTTTTAAGATTCTTACTAGTCAGATATATTCCTCTGTGGGAAATATGGGGTTTTGAGTCTCTTTCACTAAGGAAGGTGTCGTTCTTGTCAATTCCAAAGTTGGTTTTTGAAACGGTCCCTGTGCTTATATCAAACTCTGGTTTTATGCATCACCCCACCTCTCCTTCCCCTTTATGCAGGCATAAGAGTGTTTTCTAAATGTGAGACTCTGTTCTCTTTCCTAACTCAGTTCACGTGTAGCCATGTTTACAGGATCTTCATAAGTGATATCTTATGATAAGTTTCTTTTTCTGTGTGACTTATTTCACTTAGAATCATCGTACCTGCATCCACTCACTTTGCTGCTACTGGTCTTATGACATTGATTTCATGGCTGAGGGATATTCCATCGTACGTAAGTACCACAATGTTTTGAACCATTTTTATATTTCCTGGGATATTTAAGGTGTACCCAAGTTGAGGTTCTTCTAGTCAGTGCAGCCCTAAATTTGGAGGTGGCTCTTTCTTATTGATTTTCAGTTTTCCCAAGGTATATTCCCTAGACTGGAAGTGGCCTTGGCTCTGTAGCTCTGTTGTTTACTTGTTTTAGGGAACACAATGCACTCCTCCAGTGAGGCAGTTGGCAATTTACATCCCGCCCATCAGCATAACAAGGCTCCCAGTTCTCCAGGGCCTGTCTTGCCTTTCTGGTTTTTACACATTTTGTGGATGTCCCTTTTGACCGGTGGGAAGTGATACTTCTTTGTAGTGCAGAGTTGCATTGCCCACTTGCTTGCTTGGCCAAAAAGGGCGTATGCGTTTTCTCCTGAATATATTCAGGAGAAAACGCATACGCCCTTTTTGGCCAAGTGCACCATTGTCCAAGTTGTGCCCCTCTTCCTGTGCTTTACAGGCGATTCCAAGGTACCTCTTGAAATCTGTTTCCTGCTATTTTGCCTCGCTTCCAAGTCCGCCTCGTTGACTTCCCTCAACAGATTTTTGGACGATAGTTGTCCTTTATCACTCTGCCAGTTTGTGAATTGCTGTGCCCCTGAGCTCCATCTCTCAACTCGTTTTTTGTGAGCTGAACGCAAGTCCAAAATTTTGGATCATGTCCTATACTGGTTCCCGGTGGGTGGCTGAGACTTTGGTTAATTCTTCTTCCTGCCGGGAAATTAGAGTGACATGTGCCCGTCCAAATGCCTAACAGCTACTCTCTCATGGGTTCTCCCTCGTCCCTTCCATCCTCTGCCAAATAGGGAACCTGTGCAAACCAGGAGGTTAAAGGGCCTGTCTCTCCAAGTTGGGAGATTGATAGTAAGGCAGTTGGAAAGTCAAACTGGAGCACCAGGAGAGGGACTATTCGTTGAGTTTTAGAAACCTTTCGTATTCACAGTGTGTCCATTCTCTAGGTTTCCTGTACATGTTATAGCTGTAGTAATATTCCCTTGAACCTGGAGAGTTGGGACCCATGGAATGGGGGCCATGCATTATTGCTTGAAAGGGTCTGCATTTGCTCACCCAATCTCACCAATCCTCTCAGTCCCAAGTGTCCAGCCTTATGCCACATCCAGCTGTCATTGTAGATAGGGTCTTTCCAGGTTTCCTCAGACACCCTGAAGGAATTGTAAAGAATTTCCCTGTTTTTTGGTTTTGCTTTTGAAATTCCTTTTTATAGTGGGTTTGAGCTGATTCTCGCTGCCATGTTTATGCCACTCTAGACACACTTGATTCCCTTATGGAGACATATCAATACATAGGTTTTAAGATTCTTACTAGTCAGATATATTCCTCTGCGGGAAATATGGGGTTTTGAGTCTCTTTCACTGAGGAAGGTGTCGGTCTTGTCAATTCCAAAGTTGGTTTTTGAAACGGTCCCTGTGCTTATATCAAACTCTGGTTTTATGCATCACCCCACCTCTCCTTCCCCTTTATGCAGGCATAAGAGTGTTTTCTAAATGTGAGACTCTGTTCTCTTTCCTAACTCAGTTCACGTGTAGCCATGTTTACAGGATCTTCCTAAGTGATATCTTATGATAAGTTTCTTTTTCTGTGTGACTTATTTCACTTAGAATCATCGTACCTGAATCCACTCACTTTGCTGCTACTGGTCTTATGACATTGATTTCATGGCTGAGGGATATTCCATCGTACGTAAGTACCACAATGTTTTGAACCATTTTTATATTTCCTGGGATATTTAAGGTGTACCCAAGTTGAGGTTCTTGTAGCCAGTGCAGCCCTAAATTTGGAGGTGGCTCTTTCTTATTGATTTTCAGTTTTCCCCAGGTATATTCCCTAGACTGGAAGTGGCCTTGGCTCTGTAGCTCTGTTGTTTACTTGTTTTAGGGAACACAATGCACTCCTCCAGTGAGGCAGTTGGCAATTTACATCCCGCCCATCAGCATAACAAGGCTCCCTGTTCTCCAGGGCCTGTCTTGCCTTTCTGGTTTTTACACATTTTGTGGATGTCCCTTTTGACCGGTGGGAAGTGATACTTCTTTGTAGTGCAGATTTGCATTGCCCGCTTGCTTGCTTGGCCAAAAAGGGCGTATGCGTTTTCTCCTGAATATATTCAGGAGAAAACGCATACGCCCTTTTTGGCCAAGTGCACCATTGTCCAAGTTGTGCCCCTCTTCCTGTGCTTTACAGGCGATTCCAACGTACCTCTTGAAATCTGTTTCCTGCTATTTTGCCTCACTTTCAAGTCCGCCTCGTTGACTTCCCTCAACAGATTTTTGGACGATAGTTGTCCTTTATCACTCTGCCAGTTTGTGAATTGCTGTGCCCCTGAGCTCCATTTCTCAACTCGTTTTTTGGGAGCTGAACGCAAGTCCAAAATTTTGGATCCTGTCCTATACTGGTTCCCGGTGGGTGGCTGAGACTTTGGTTAATTCTTCTTCCTGCCGGGAAATTAGAGTGACATGTGCCCGTCCAAATGCCTAACAGCTACTCTCTCATGGGTTCTCCCTCGTCCCTTCCATCCTCTGCCAAATTGGGAACCTGTGCAAACCAGGAGGTTAAAGGGCCTGTCTCTCCAAGTTGGGAGATTGATAGTAAGGCAGTTGGAAAGTCAAACTGGAGCACCAGGAGAGGGACTATTCGTTGAGTTTTAGAAACCTTTCGTATTCACAGTGTGTCCATTCTCTAGGTTTCCTGTACATGTTATAGCTGTAGTAATATTCCCTTGAACCTGGAGAGTTGGGACCCATGGAATGGGGGCCATGCATTATTGCTTGAAAGGGTCTGCATTTGCTCACCCAATCTCACCAATCCTCTCAGTCCCAAGTGTCCAGCCTTATGCCACATCCAGCTGTCATTGTAGATAGGGTCTTTCCAGGTTTCCTCAGACACCCTGAAGGAATTGTAAAGAATTTCCCTGTTTTTTGGTTTTGCTTTTGAAATTCCTTTTTATAGTGGGTTTGAGCTGATTCTCGCTGCCATGTTTATGCCACTCTAGACACACTTGATTCCCTTATGGAGACATATCAATACATAGGTTTTAAGATTCTTACTAGTCAGATATATTCCTCTGTGGGAAATATGGGGTTTTGAGTCTCTTTCACTAAGGAAGGTGTCGTTCTTGTCAATTCCAAAGTTGGTTTTTGAAACGGTCCCTGTGCTTATATCAAACTCTGGTTTTATGCATCACCCCACCTCTCCTTCCCCTTTATGCAGGCATAAGAGTGTTTTCTAAATGTGAGACTCTGTTCTCTTTCCTAACTCAGTTCACGTGTAGCCATGTTTACAGGATCTTCATAAGTGATATCTTATGATAAGTTTCTTTTTCTGTGTGACTTATTTCACTTAGAATCATCGTACCTGCATCCACTCACTTTGCTGCTACTGGTCTTATGACATTGATTTCATGGCTGAGGGATATTCCATCGTACGTAAGTACCACAATGTTTTGAACCATTTTTATATTTCCTGGGATATTTAAGGTGTACCCAAGTTGAGGTTCTTCTAGTCAGTGCAGCCCTAAATTTGGAGGTGGCTCTTTCTTATTGATTTTCAGTTTTCCCAAGGTATATTCCCTAGACTGGAAGTGGCCTTGGCTCTGTAGCTCTGTTGTTTACTTGTTTTAGGGAACACAATGCACTCCTCCAGTGAGGCAGTTGGCAATTTACATCCCGCCCATCAGCATAACAAGGCTCCCAGTTCTCCAGGGCCTGTCTTGCCTTTCTGGTTTTTACACATTTTGTGGATGTCCCTTTTGACCGGTGGGAAGTGATACTTCTTTGTAGTGCAGAGTTGCATTGCCCACTTGCTTGCTTGGCCAAAAAGGGCGTATGCGTTTTCTCCTGAATATATTCAGGAGAAAACGCATACGCCCTTTTTGGCCAAGTGCACCATTGTCCAAGTTGTGCCCCTCTTCCTGTGCTTTACAGGCGATTCCAAGGTACCTCTTGAAATCTGTTTCCTGCTATTTTGCCTCGCTTCCAAGTCCGCCTCGTTGACTTCCCTCAACAGATTTTTGGACGATAGTTGTCCTTTATCACTCTGCCAGTTTGTGAATTGCTGTGCCCCTGAGCTCCATCTCTCAACTCGTTTTTTGTGAGCTGAACGCAAGTCCAAAATTTTGGATCATGTCCTATACTGGTTCCCGGTGGGTGGCTGAGACTTTGGTTAATTCTTCTTCCTGCCGGGAAATTAGAGTGACATGTGCCCGTCCAAATGCCTAACAGCTACTCTCTCATGGGTTCTCCCTCGTCCCTTCCATCCTCTGCCAAATAGGGAACCTGTGCAAACCAGGAGGTTAAAGGGCCTGTCTCTCCAAGTTGGGAGATTGATAGTAAGGCAGTTGGAAAGTCAAACTGGAGCACCAGGAGAGGGACTATTCGTTGAGTTTTAGAAACCTTTCGTATTCACAGTGTGTCCATTCTCTAGGTTTCCTGTACATGTTATAGCTGTAGTAATATTCCCTTGAACCTGGAGAGTTGGGACCCATGGAATGGGGGCCATGCATTATTGCTTGAAAGGGTCTGCATTTGCTCACCCAATCTCACCAATCCTCTCAGTCCCAAGTGTCCAGCCTTATGCCACATCCAGCTGTCATTGTAGATAGGGTCTTTCCAGGTTTCCTCAGACACCCTGAAGGAATTGTAAAGAATTTCCCTGTTTTTTGGTTTTGCTTTTGAAATTCCTTTTTATAGTGGGTTTGAGCTGATTCTCGCTGCCATGTTTATGCCACTCTAGACACACTTGATTCCCTTATGGAGACATATCAATACATAGGTTTTAAGATTCTTACTAGTCAGATATATTCCTCTGCGGGAAATATGGGGTTTTGAGTCTCTTTCACTGAGGAAGGTGTCGGTCTTGTCAATTCCAAAGTTGGTTTTTGAAACGGTCCCTGTGCTTATATCAAACTCTGGTTTTATGCATCACCCCACCTCTCCTTCCCCTTTATGCAGGCATAAGAGTGTTTTCTAAATGTGAGACTCTGTTCTCTTTCCTAACTCAGTTCACGTGTAGCCATGTTTACAGGATCTTCATAAGTGATATCTTATGATAAGTTTCTTTTTCTGTGTGACTTATTTCACTTAGAATCATCGTACCTGAATCCACTCACTTTGCTGCTACTGGTCTTATGACATTGATTTCATGGCTGAGGGATATTCCATCGTACGTAAGTACCACAATGTTTTGAACCATTTTTATATTTCCTGGGATATTTAAGGTGTACCCAAGTTGAGGTTCTTGTAGCCAGTGCAGCCCTAAATTTGGAGGTGGCTCTTTCTTATTGATTTTCAGTTTTCCCCAGGTATATTCCCTAGACTGGAAGTGGCCTTGGCTCTGTAGCTCTGTTGTTTACTTGTTTTAGGGAACACAATGCACTCCTCCAGTGAGGCAGTTGGCAATTTACATCCCGCCCATCAGCATAACAAGGCTCCCTGTTCTCCAGGGCCTGTCTTGCCTTTCTGGTTTTTACACATTTTGTGGATGTCCCTTTTGACCGGTGGGAAGTGATACTTCTTTGTAGTGCAGATTTGCATTGCCCGCTTGCTTGCTTGGCCAAAAAGGGCGTATGCGTTTTCTCCTGAATATATTCAGGAGAAAACGCATACGCCCTTTTTGGCCAAGTGCACCATTGTCCAAGTTGTGCCCCTCTTCCTGTGCTTTACAGGCGATTCCAACGTACCTCTTGAAATCTGTTTCCTGCTATTTTGCCTCACTTTCAAGTCCGCCTCGTTGACTTCCCTCAACAGATTTTTGGACGATAGTTGTCCTTTATCACTCTGCCAGTTTGTGAATTGCTGTGCCCCTGAGCTCCATTTCTCAACTCGTTTTTTGTGAGCTGAACGCAAGTCCAAAATTTTGGATCCTGTCCTATACTGGTTCCCGGTGGGTGGCTGAGACTTTGGTTAATTCTTCTTCCTGCCGGGAAATTAGAGTGACATGTGCCCGTCCAAATGCCTAACAGCTACTCTCTCATGGGTTCTCCCTCGTCCCTTCCATCCTCTGCCAAATTGGGAACCTGTGCAAACCAGGAGGTTAAAGGGCCTGTCTCTCCAAGTTGGGAGATTGATAGTAAGGCAGTTGGAAAGTCAAACTGGAGCACCAGGAGAGGGACTATTCGTTGAGTTTTAGAAACCTTTCGTATTCACAGTGTGTCCATTCTCTAGGTTTCCTGTACATGTTATAGCTGTAGTAATATTCCCTTGAACCTGGAGAGTTGGGACCCATGGAATGGGGGCCATGCATTATTGCTTGAAAGGGTCTGCATTTGCTCACCCAATCTCACCAATCCTCTCAGTCCCAAGTGTCCAGCCTTATGCCACATCCAGCTGTCATTGTAGATAGGGTCTTTCCAGGTTTCCTCAGACACCCTGAAGGAATTGTAAAGAATTTCCCTGTTTTTTGGTTTTGCTTTTGAAATTCCTTTTTATAGTGGGATTGAGCTGATTCTCGCTGCCATGTTTATGCCACTCTAGACACACTTGATTCCCTTATGGAGACATATCAATACATAGGTTTTAAGATTCTTACTAGTCAGATATATTCCTCTGTGGGAAATATGGGGTTTTGAGTCTCTTTCACTAAGGAAGGTGTCGTTCTTGTCAATTCCAAAGTTGGTTTTTGAAACGGTCCCTGTGCTTATATCAAACTCTGGTTTTATGCATCACCCCACCTCTCCTTCCCCTTTATGCAGGCATAAGAGTGTTTTCTAAATGTGAGACTCTGTTCTCTTTCCTAACTCAGTTCACGTGTAGCCATGTTTACAGGATCTTCATAAGTGATATCTTATGATAAGTTTCTTTTTCTGTGTGACTTATTTCACTTAGAATCATCGTACCTGCATCCACTCACTTTGCTGCTACTGGTCTTATGACATTGATTTCATGGCTGAGGGATATTCCATCGTACGTAAGTACCACAATGTTTTGAACCATTTTTATATTTCCTGGGATATTTAAGGTGTACCCAAGTTGAGGTTCTTCTAGTCAGTGCAGCCCTAAATTTGGAGGTGGCTCTTTCTTATTGATTTTCAGTTTTCCCAAGGTATATTCCCTAGACTGGAAGTGGCCTTGGCTCTGTAGCTCTGTTGTTTACTTGTTTTAGGGAACACAATGCACTCCTCCAGTGAGGCAGTTGGCAATTTACATCCCGCCCATCAGCATAACAAGGCTCCCAGTTCTCCAGGGCCTGTCTTGCCTTTCTGGTTTTTACACATTTTGTGGATGTCCCTTTTGACCGGTGGGAAGTGATACTTCTTTGTAGTGCAGAGTTGCATTGCCCACTTGCTTGCTTGGCCAAAAAGGGCGTATGCGTTTTCTCCTGAATATATTCAGGAGAAAACGCATACGCCCTTTTTGGCCAAGTGCACCATTGTCCAAGTTGTGCCCCTCTTCCTGTGCTTTACAGGCGATTCCAAGGTACCTCTTGAAATCTGTTTCCTGCTATTTTGCCTCGCTTCCAAGTCCGCCTCGTTGACTTCCCTCAACAGATTTTTGGACGATAGTTGTCCTTTATCACTCTGCCAGTTTGTGAATTGCTGTGCCCCTGAGCTCCATCTCTCAACTCATTTTTTGTGAGCTGAACGCAAGTCCAAAATTTTGGATCATGTCCTATACTGGTTCCCGGTGGGTGGCTGAGACTTTGGTTAATTCTTCTTCCTGCCGGGAAATTAGAGTGACATGTGCCCGTCCAAATGCCTAACAGCTACTCTCTCATGGGTTCTCCCTCGTCCCTTCCATCCTCTGCCAAATTGGGAACCTGTGCAAACCAGGAGGTTAAAGGGCCTGTCTGTCCAAGTTGGGAGATTGATAGTAAGGCAGTTGGAAAGTCAAACTGGAGCACCAGGAGAGGGACTATTCGTTGAGTTTTAGAAACCTTTCGTATTCACAGTGTGTCCATTCTCTAGGTTTCCTGTACATGTTATAGCTGTAGTAATATTCCCTTGAACCTGGAGAGTTGGGACCCATGGAATGGGTGCCATGCATTATTGCTTGAAAGGGTCTGCATTTGCTCACCCAATCTCACCAATCCTCTCAGTCCCAAGTGTCCAGCCTTATGCCACATCCAGCTGTCATTGTAGATAGGGTCTTTCCAGGTTTCCTCAGACACCCTGAAGGAATTGTAAAGAATTTCCCTGTTTTTTGGTTTTGCTTTTGAAATTCCTTTTTATAGTGGGTTTGAGCTGATTCTCGCTTCCATGCTTATGCCACTCTAGACACACTTGATTCCCTTATGGAGACATATCAATACATAGGTTTTAAGATTCTTACTAGTCAGATATATTCCTCTGTGGGAAATATGGGGTTTTGAGTCTCTTTCACTGAGGAAGGTGTAGGTCTTGTCTATTCCAAAGTTGGTTTTTGGAACGGTCCCTGTGCTTATATCAAACTCTGGTTTTATGCATCACCCCACCTCTCCTTCCCCTTTATGCAGGCATAAGAGTGTTTTCTAAATGTGAGACTCTGTTCTCTTTCCTAACTCAGTTCACGTGTAGCCATGTTTACAGGATCTTCATAAGTGATATCTTATGATAAGTTTCTTTTTCTGTGTGACTTATTTCACTTAGAATCATCGTACCTGCATCCACTCACTTTGCTGCTACTGGTCTTATGACATTGATTTCATGGCTGAGGGATATTCCATCGTACGTAAGTACCACAATGTTTTGAACCATTTTTATATTTCCTGGGATATTTAAGGTGTACCCAAGTTGAGGTTCTTCTAGTCAGTGCAGCCCTAAATTTGGAGGTGGCTCTTTCTTATTGATTTTCAGTTTTCCCAAGGTATATTCCCTAGACTGGAAGTGGCCTTGGCTCTGTAGCTCTGTTGTTTACTTGTTTTAGGGAACACAATGCACTCCTCCAGTGAGGCAGTTGGCAATTTACATCCCGCCCATCAGCATAACAAGGCTCCCAGTTCTCCAGGGCCTGTCTTGCCTTTCTGGTTTTTACACATTTTGTGGATGTCCCTTTTGACCGGTGGGAAGTGATACTTCTTTGTAGTGCAGAGTTGCATTGCCCACTTGCTTGCTTGGCCAAAAAGGGCGTATGCGTTTTCTCCTGAATATATTCAGGAGAAAACGCATACGCCCTTTTTGGCCAAGTGCACCATTGTCCAAGTTGTGCCCCTCTTCCTGTGCTTTACAGGCGATTCCAAGGTACCTCTTGAAATCTGTTTCCTGCTATTTTGCCTCGCTTCCAAGTCCGCCTCGTTGACTTCCCTCAACAGATTTTTGGACGATAGTTGTCCTTTATCACTCTGCCAGTTTGTGAATTGCTGTGCCCCTGAGCTCCATCTCTCAACTCGTTTTTTGTGAGCTGAACGCAAGTCCAAAATTTTGGATCATGTCCTATACTGGTTCCCGGTGGGTGGCTGAGACTTTGGTTAATTCTTCTTCCTGCCGGGAAATTAGAGTGACATGTGCCCGTCCAAATGCCTAACAGCTACTCTCTCATGGGTTCTCCCTCGTCCCTTCCATCCTCTGCCAAATAGGGAACCTGTGCAAACCAGGAGGTTAAAGGGCCTGTCTCTCCAAGTTGGGAGATTGATAGTAAGGCAGTTGGAAAGTCAAACTGGAGCACCAGGAGAGGGACTATTCGTTGAGTTTTAGAAACCTTTCGTATTCACAGTGTGTCCATTCTCTAGGTTTCCTGTACATGTTATAGCTGTAGTAATATTCCCTTGAACCTGGAGAGTTGGGACCCATGGAATGGGGGCCATGCATTATTGCTTGAAAGGGTCTGCATTTGCTCACCCAATCTCACCAATCCTCTCAGTCCCAAGTGTCCAGCCTTATGCCACATCCAGCTGTCATTGTAGATAGGGTCTTTCCAGGTTTCCTCAGACACCCTGAAGGAATTGTAAAGAATTTCCCTGTTTTTTGGTTTTGCTTTTGAAATTCCTTTTTATAGTGGGTTTGAGCTGATTCTCGCTGCCATGTTTATGCCACTCTAGACACACTTGATTCCCTTATGGAGACATATCAATACATAGGTTTTAAGATTCTTACTAGTCAGATATATTCCTCTGCGGGAAATATGGGGTTTTGAGTCTCTTTCACTGAGGAAGGTGTCGGTCTTGTCAATTCCAAAGTTGGTTTTTGAAACGGTCCCTGTGCTTATATCAAACTCTGGTTTTATGCATCACCCCACCTCTCCTTCCCCTTTATGCAGGCATAAGAGTGTTTTCTAAATGTGAGACTCTGTTCTCTTTCCTAACTCAGTTCACGTGTAGCCATGTTTACAGGATCTTCATAAGTGATATCTTATGATAAGTTTCTTTTTCTGTGTGACTTATTTCACTTAGAATCATCGTACCTGAATCCACTCACTTTGCTGCTACTGGTCTTATGACATTGATTTCATGGCTGAGGGATATTCCATCGTACGTAAGTACCACAATGTTTTGAACCATTTTTATATTTCCTGGGATATTTAAGGTGTACCCAAGTTGAGGTTCTTGTAGCCAGTGCAGCCCTAAATTTGGAGGTGGCTCTTTCTTATTGATTTTCAGTTTTCCCCAGGTATATTCCCTAGACTGGAAGTGGCCTTGGCTCTGTAGCTCTGTTGTTTACTTGTTTTAGGGAACACAATGCACTCCTCCAGTGAGGCAGTTGGCAATTTACATCCCGCCCATCAGCATAACAAGGCTCCCTGTTCTCCAGGGCCTGTCTTGCCTTTCTGGTTTTTACACATTTTGTGGATGTCCCTTTTGACCGGTGGGAAGTGATACTTCTTTGTAGTGCAGATTTGCATTGCCCGCTTGCTTGCTTGGCCAAAAAGGGCGTATGCGTTTTCTCCTGAATATATTCAGGAGAAAACGCATACGCCCTTTTTGGCCAAGTGCACCATTGTCCAAGTTGTGCCCCTCTTCCTGTGCTTTACAGGCGATTCCAACGTACCTCTTGAAATCTGTTTCCTGCTATTTTGCCTCACTTTCAAGTCCGCCTCGTTGACTTCCCTCAACAGATTTTTGGACGATAGTTGTCCTTTATCACTCTGCCAGTTTGTGAATTGCTGTGCCCCTGAGCTCCATTTCTCAACTCGTTTTTTGTGAGCTGAACGCAAGTCCAAAATTTTGGATCCTGTCCTATACTGGTTCCCGGTGGGTGGCTGAGACTTTGGTTAATTCTTCTTCCTGCCGGGAAATTAGAGTGACATGTGCCCGTCCAAATGCCTAACAGCTACTCTCTCATGGGTTCTCCCTCGTCCCTTCCATCCTCTGCCAAATTGGGAACCTGTGCAAACCAGGAGGTTAAAGGGCCTGTCTCTCCAAGTTGGGAGATTGATAGTAAGGCAGTTGGAAAGTCAAACTGGAGCACCAGGAGAGGGACTATTCGTTGAGTTTTAGAAACCTTTCGTATTCACAGTGTGTCCATTCTCTAGGTTTCCTGTACATGTTATAGCTGTAGTAATATTCCCTTGAACCTGGAGAGTTGGGACCCATGGAATGGGGGCCATGCATTATTGCTTGAAAGGGTCTGCATTTGCTCACCCAATCTCACCAATCCTCTCAGTCCCAAGTGTCCAGCCTTATGCCACATCCAGCTGTCATTGTAGATAGGGTCTTTCCAGGTTTCCTCAGACACCCTGAAGGAATTGTAAAGAATTTCCCTGTTTTTTGGTTTTGCTTTTGAAATTCCTTTTTATAGTGGGTTTGAGCTGATTCTCGCTGCCATGTTTATGCCACTCTAGACACACTTGATTCCCTTATGGAGACATATCAATACATAGGTTTTAAGATTCTTACTAGTCAGATATATTCCTCTGTGGGAAATATGGGGTTTTGAGTCTCTTTCACTAAGGAAGGTGTCGTTCTTGTCAATTCCAAAGTTGGTTTTTGAAACGGTCCCTGTGCTTATATCAAACTCTGGTTTTATGCATCACCCCACCTCTCCTTCCCCTTTATGCAGGCATAAGAGTGTTTTCTAAATGTGAGACTCTGTTCTCTTTCCTAACTCAGTTCACGTGTAGCCATGTTTACAGGATCTTCATAAGTGATATCTTATGATAAGTTTCTTTTTCTGTGTGACTTATTTCACTTAGAATCATCGTACCTGCATCCACTCACTTTGCTGCTACTGGTCTTATGACATTGATTTCATGGCTGAGGGATATTCCATCGTACGTAAGTACCACAATGTTTTGAACCATTTTTATATTTCCTGGGATATTTAAGGTGTACCCAAGTTGAGGTTCTTCTAGTCAGTGCAGCCCTAAATTTGGAGGTGGCTCTTTCTTATTGATTTTCAGTTTTCCCAAGGTATATTCCCTAGACTGGAAGTGGCCTTGGCTCTGTAGCTCTGTTGTTTACTTGTTTTAGGGAACACAATGCACTCCTCCAGTGAGGCAGTTGGCAATTTACATCCCGCCCATCAGCATAACAAGGCTCCCAGTTCTCCAGGGCCTGTCTTGCCTTTCTGGTTTTTACACATTTTGTGGATGTCCCTTTTGACCGGTGGGAAGTGATACTTCTTTGTAGTGCAGAGTTGCATTGCCCACTTGCTTGCTTGGCCAAAAAGGGCGTATGCGTTTTCTCCTGAATATATTCAGGAGAAAACGCATACGCCCTTTTTGGCCAAGTGCACCATTGTCCAAGTTGTGCCCCTCTTCCTGTGCTTTACAGGCGATTCCAAGGTACCTCTTGAAATCTGTTTCCTGCTATTTTGCCTCGCTTCCAAGTCCGCCTCGTTGACTTCCCTCAACAGATTTTTGGACGATAGTTGTCCTTTATCACTCTGCCAGTTTGTGAATTGCTGTGCCCCTGAGCTCCATTTCTCAACTCGTTTTTTGTGAGCTGAACGCAAGTCCAAAATTTTGGACCATATCCTATACTGGTTCCCGGTGGGTGGCTGAGACTTTGGTTAACTCTTCTTCCTGCCGGGAAATTAGAGTGACATGTGCCCGTCCAAATGCCTAACAGCTACTCTCTCATGGGTTCTCCCTCGTCCCTTCCATCCTCTGCCAAATTGGGAACCTGTGCAAACCAGGAGGTTAAAGGGCCTGTCTCTCCAAGTTGGGAGATTGATAGTAAGGCAGTTGGAAAGTCAAACTGGAGCACCAGGAGAGGGACTATTCGTTGAGTTTTAGAAACCTTTCGTATTCACAGTGTGTCCATTCTCTAGGTTTCCTGTACATGTTATAGCTGTAGTAATATTCCCTTGAACATGGAGAGTTGGGACCCATGGAATGGGGGCCATGCATTATTGCTTGAAAGGGTCTGCATTTGCTCACCCAATCTCACCAATCCTCTCAGTCCCAAGTGTCCAGCCTTATGCCACATCCAGCTGTCATTGTAGATAGGGTCTTTCCAGGTTTCCTCATACACCCTGAAGGAATTGTAAAGAATTTCCCTGTTTTTTGGTTTTGCTTTTGAAATTCCTTTTTATAGTGGGTTTGAGCTGATTCTCGCTTCCATGTTTATGCCACTCTAGACACACTTGATTCCCTTATGGAGACATATCAATACATAGGTTTTAAGATTCTTACTAGTCAGATATATTCCTCTGTGGGAAATATGGGGTTTTGAGTCTCTTTCACTGAGGAAGGTGTCGGTCTTGTCAATTCCAAAGTTGGTTTTTGAAACGGTCCCTGTGCTTATATCAAACTCTGGTTTTATGCATCACCCCACCTCTCCTTCCCCTTTATGCAGGCATAAGAGTGTTTTCTAAATGTGAGACTCTGTTCTCTTTCCTAACTCAGTTCACGTGTAGCCATGTTTACAGGATCTTCATAAGTGATATCTTATGATAAGTTTCTTTTTCTGTGTGACTTATTTCACTTAGAATCATCGTACCTGAATCCACTCACTTTGCTGCTACTGGTCTTATGACATTGATTTCATGGCTGAGGGATATTCCATCGTACGTAAGTACCACAATGTTTTGAACCATTTTTATATTTCCTGGGATATTTAAGGTGTACCCAAGTTGAGGTTCTTGTAGCCAGTGCAGCCCTAAATTTGGAGGTGGCTCTTTCTTATTGATTTTCAGTTTTCCCCAGGTATATTCCCTAGACTGGAAGTGGCCTTGGCTCTGTAGCTCTGTTGTTTACTTGTTTTAGGGAACACAATGCACTCCTCCAGTGAGGCAGTTGGCAATTTACATCCCGCCCATCAGCATAACAAGGCTCCCTGTTCTCCAGGGCCTGTCTTGCCTTTCTGGTTTTTACACATTTTGTGGATGTCCCTTTTGACCGGTGGGAAGTGATACTTCTTTGTAGTGCAGATTTGCATTGCCCACTTGCTTGCTTGGCCAAAAAGGGCGTATGCGTTTTCTCCTCAATATATTCAGGAGAAAACGCATACGCCCTTTTTGGCCAAGTGCACCATTGTCCAAGTTGTGCCCCTCTTCCTGTGCTTTACAGGCGATTCCAAGGTACCTCTTGAAATCTGTTTCCTGCTATTTTGCCTCGCTTTCAAGTCCGCCTCCTTGACTTCCCTCAACAGATTTTTGGACGATAGTTGTCCTTTATCACTCTGCCAGTTTGTGAATTGCTGTGCCCCTGAGCTCCATTTCTCAACTCATTTTTTGTGAGCTGAACGCAAGTCCAAAATTTTGGATCATGTCCTATACTGGTTCCCGGTGGGTGGCTGAGACTTTGGTTAATTCTTCTTCCTGCCGGGAAATTAGAGTGACATGTGCCCGTCCAAATGCCTAACAGCTACTCTCTCATGGGTTCTCCCTCGTCCCTTCCATCCTCTGCCAAATTGGGAACCTGTGCAAACCAGGAGGTTAAAGGGCCTGTCTCTCCAAGTTGGGAGATTGATAGTAAGGCAGTTGGAAAGTCAAACTGGAGCACCAGGAGAGGGACTATTCGTTGAGTTTTAGAAACCTTTCGTATTCACAGTGTGTCCATTCTCTAGGTTTCCTGTACATGTTATAGCTGTAGTAATATTCCCTTGAACCTGGAGAGTTGGGACCCATGGAATGGGGGCCATGCATTATTGCTTGAAAGGGTCTGCATTTGCTCACCCAATCTCACCAATCCTCTCAGTCCCAAGTGTCCAGCCTTATGCCACATCCAGCTGTCATTGTAGATAGGGTCTTTCCAGGTTTCCTCAGACACCCTGAAGGAATTGTAAAGAATTTCCCTGTTTTTTGGTTTTGCTTTTGAAATTCCTTTTTATAGTGGGATTGAGCTGATTCTCGCTGCCATGTTTATGCCACTCTAGACACACTTGATTCCCTTATGGAGACATATCAATACATAGGTTTTAAGATTCTTACTAGTCAGATATATTCCTCTGTGGGAAATATGGGGTTTTGAGTCTCTTTCACTAAGGAAGGTGTCGGTCTTGTCAATTCCAAAGTTGGTTTTTGAAACGGTCCCTGTGCTTATATCAAACTCTGGTTTTATGCATCACCCCACCTCTCCTTCCCCTTTATGCAGGCATAAGAGTGTTTTCTAAATGTGAGACTCTGTTCTCTTTCCTAACTCAGTTCACGTGTAGCCATGTTTACAGGATCTTCATAAGTGATATCTTATGATAAGTTTCTTTTTCTGTGTGACTTATTTCACTTAGAATCATCGTACCTGAATCCACTCACTTTGCTGCTACTGGTCTTATGACATTGATTTCATGGCTGAGGGATATTCCATCGTACGTAAGTACCACAATGTTTTGAACCATTTTTATATTTCCTGGGATATTTAAGGTGTACCCAAGTTGAGGTTCTTGTAGTCTGTGCAGCCCTAAATTTGGAGGTGGCTCTTTCTTATTGATTTTCAGTTTTCCCAAGGTATATTCCCTAGACTGGAAGTGGCCTTGGCTCTGTAGCTCTGTTGTTTACTTGTTTTAGGGAACACAATGCACTCCTCCAGTGAGGCAGTTGGCAATTTACATCCCGCCCATCAGCATAACAAGGCTCCCAGTTCTCCAGGGCCTGTCTTGCCTTTCTGGTTTTTACACATTTTGTGGATGTCCCTTTTGACCGGTGGGAAGTGATACTTCTTTGTAGTGCAGATTTGCATTGCCCGCTTGCTTGCTTGGCCAAAAAGGGCGTATGCGTTTTCTCCTGAATATATTCAGGAGAAAACGCATACGCCCTTTTTGGCCAAGTGCACCATTGTCCAAGTTGTGCCCCTCTTCCTGTGCTTTACAGACAATTCCAAGGTACCTCTTGAAATCTGTTTACTGCTATTTTGCCTCGCTTCCAAGTCCGCCTCGTTAACTTCCCTCAACAGATTTTTGGACGATAGTTGTCCTTTATCACTCTGCCAGTTTGTGAATTGCTGTGCCCCTGAGCTCCATCTCTCAACTCGTTTTTTGTGAGCTGAACGCAAGTCCAAAATTTTGGATCATGTCCTATACTGGTTCCCGGTGGGTGGCTGAGACTTTGGTTAATTCTTCTTCCTGCCGGGAAATTAGAGTGACATGTGCCCGTCCAAATGCCTAACAGCTACTCTCTCATGGGTTCTCCCTCGTCCCTTCCATCCTCTGCCAAATTGGGAACCTGTGCAAACCAGGAGGTTAAAGGGCCTGTCTCTCCAAGTTGGGAGATTGATAGTAAGGCAGTTGGAAAGTCAAACTGGAGCACCAGGAGAGGGACTATTCGTTGAGTTTTAGAAACCTTTCGTATTCACAGTGTGTCCATTCTCTAGGTTTCCTGTACATGTTATAGCTGTAGTAATATTCCCTTGAACCTGGAGAGTTGGGACCCATGGAATGGGGGCCATGCATTATTGCTTGAAAGGGTCTGCATTTGCTCACCCAATCTCACCAATCCTCTCAGTCCCAAGTGTCCAGCCTTATGCCACATCCAGCTGTCATTGTAGACAGGGTCTTTCCAGGTTTCCTCAGACACCCTGAAGGAATTGTAAAGAATTTCCCTGTTTTTTGGTTTTGCTTTTGAAATTCCTTTTTATAGTGGGTTTGAGCTGATTCTCGCTGCCATGTTTATGCCACTCTAGACACACTTGATTCCCTTATGGAGTCATATCAATACATAGGTTTTAAGATTCTTACTAGTCAGATATATTCCTCTGCGGGAAATATGGGGTTTTGAGTCTCTTTCACTGAGGAAGGTGTCGGTCTTGTCAATTCCAAAGTTGGTTTTTGAAACGGTCCCTGTGCTTATATCAAACTCTGGTTTTATGCATCACCCCACCTCTCCTTACCCTTTATGCAGGCATAAGAGTGTTTTCTAAATGTGAGACTCTGTTCTCTTTCCTAACTCAGTTCACGTGTAGCCATGTTTACAGGATCTTCATAAGTGATATCTTATGATAAGTTTCTTTTTCTGTGTGACTTATTTCACTTAGAATCATCGTACCTGAATCCACTCACTTTGCTGCTACTGGTCTTATGACATTGATTTCATGGCTGAGGGATATTCCATCGTACGTAAGTACCACAATGTTTTGAACCATTTTTATATTTCCTGGGATATTTAAGGTGTACCCAAGTTGAGGTTCTTGTAGCCAGTGCAGCCCTAAATTTGGAGGTGGCTCTTTCTTATTGATTTTCAGTTTTCCCCAGGTATATTCCCTAGACTGGAAGTGGCCTTGGCTCTGTAGCTCTGTTGTTTACTTGTTTTAGGGAACACAATGCACTCCTCCAGTGAGGCAGTTGGCAATTTACATCCCGCCCATCAGCATAACAAGGCTCCCTGTTCTCCAGGGCCTGTCTTGCCTTTCTGGTTTTTACACATTTTGTGGATGTCCCTTTTGACCGGTGGGAAGTGATACTTCTTTGTAGTGCAGATTTGCATTGCCCACTTGCTTGCTTGGCCAAAAAGGGCGTATGCGTTTTCTCCTCAATATATTCAGGAGAAAACGCATACGCCCTTTTTGGCCAAGTGCACCATTGTCCAAGTTGTGCCCCTCTTCCTGTGCTTTACAGGCGATTCCAAGGTACCTCTTGAAATCTGTTTCCTGCTATTTTGCCTCGCTTTCAAGTCCGCCTCCTTGACTTCCCTCAACAGATTTTTGGACGATAGTTGTCCTTTATCACTCTGCCAGTTTGTGAATTGCTGTGCCCCTGAGCTCCATTTCTCAACTCATTTTTTGTGAGCTGAACGCAAGTCCAAAATTTTGGATCATGTCCTATACTGGTTCCCGGTGGGTGGCTGAGACTTTGGTTAATTCTTCTTCCTGCCGGGAAATTAGAGTGACATGTGCCCGTCCAAATGCCTAACAGCTACTCTCTCATGGGTTCTCCCTCGTCCCTTCCATCCTCTGCCAAATTGGGAACCTGTGCAAACCAGGAGGTTAAAGGGCCTGTCTCTCCAAGTTGGGAGATTGATAGTAAGGCAGTTGGAAAGTCAAACTGGAGCACCAGGAGAGGGACTATTCGTTGAGTTTTAGAAACCTTTCGTATTCACAGTGTGTCCATTCTCTAGGTTTCCTGTACATGTTATAGCTGTAGTAATATTCCCTTGAACCTGGAGAGTTGGGACCCATGGAATGGGGGCCATGCATTATTGCTTGAAAGGGTCTGCATTTGCTCACCCAATCTCACCAATCCTCTCAGTCCCAAGTGTCCAGCCTTATGCCACATCCAGCTGTCATTGTAGATAGGGTCTTTCCAGGTTTCCTCAGACACCCTGAAGGAATTGTAAAGAATTTCCCTGTTTTTTGGTTTTGCTTTTGAAATTCCTTTTTATAGTGGGATTGAGCTGATTCTCGCTGCCATGTTTATGCCACTCTAGACACACTTGATTCCCTTATGGAGACATATCAATACATAGGTTTTAAGATTCTTACTAGTCAGATATATTCCTCTGTGGGAAATATGGGGTTTTGAGTCTCTTTCACTAAGGAAGGTGTCGGTCTTGTCAATTCCAAAGTTGGTTTTTGAAACGGTCCCTGTGCTTATATCAAACTCTGGTTTTATGCATCACCCCACCTCTCCTTCCCCTTTATGCAGGCATAAGAGTGTTTTCTAAATGTGAGACTCTGTTCTCTTTCCTAACTCAGTTCACGTGTAGCCATGTTTACAGGATCTTCATAAGTGATATCTTATGATAAGTTTCTTTTTCTGTGTGACTTATTTCACTTAGAATCATCGTACCTGAATCCACTCACTTTGCTGCTACTGGTCTTATGACATTGATTTCATGGCTGAGGGATATTCCATCGTACGTAAGTACCACAATGTTTTGAACCATTTTTATATTTCCTGGGATATTTAAGGTGTACCCAAGTTGAGGTTCTTGTAGTCTGTGCAGCCCTAAATTTGGAGGTGGCTCTTTCTTATTGATTTTCAGTTTTCCCAAGGTATATTCCCTAGACTGGAAGTGGCCTTGGCTCTGTAGCTCTGTTGTTTACTTGTTTTAGGGAACACAATGCACTCCTCCAGTGAGGCAGTTGGCAATTTACATCCCGCCCATCAGCATAACAAGGCTCCCAGTTCTCCAGGGCCTGTCTTGCCTTTCTGGTTTTTACACATTTTGTGGATGTCCCTTTTGACCGGTGGGAAGTGATACTTCTTTGTAGTGCAGATTTGCATTGCCCGCTTGCTTGCTTGGCCAAAAAGGGCGTATGCGTTTTCTCCTGAATATATTCAGGAGAAAACGCATACGCCCTTTTTGGCCAAGTGCACCATTGTCCAAGTTGTGCCCCTCTTCCTGTGCTTTACAGACAATTCCAAGGTACCTCTTGAAATCTGTTTACTGCTATTTTGCCTCGCTTCCAAGTCCGCCTCGTTAACTTCCCTCAACAGATTTTTGGACGATAGTTGTCCTTTATCACTCTGCCAGTTTGTGAATTGCTGTGCCCCTGAGCTCCATCTCTCAACTCGTTTTTTGTGAGCTGAACGCAAGTCCAAAATTTTGGATCATGTCCTATACTGGTTCCCGGTGGGTGGCTGAGACTTTGGTTAATTCTTCTTCCTGCCGGGAAATTAGAGTGACATGTGCCCGTCCAAATGCCTAACAGCTACTCTCTCATGGGTTCTCCCTCGTCCCTTCCATCCTCTGCCAAATTGGGAACCTGTGCAAACCAGGAGGTTAAAGGGCCTGTCTCTCCAAGTTGGGAGATTGATAGTAAGGCAGTTGGAAAGTCAAACTGGAGCACCAGGAGAGGGACTATTCGTTGAGTTTTAGAAACCTTTCGTATTCACAGTGTGTCCATTCTCTAGGTTTCCTGTACATGTTATAGCTGTAGTAATATTCCCTTGAACCTGGAGAGTTGGGACCCATGGAATGGGGGCCATGCATTATTGCTTGAAAGGGTCTGCATTTGCTCACCCAATCTCACCAATCCTCTCAGTCCCAAGTGTCCAGCCTTATGCCACATCCAGCTGTCATTGTAGACAGGGTCTTTCCAGGTTTCCTCAGACACCCTGAAGGAATTGTAAAGAATTTCCCTGTTTTTTGGTTTTGCTTTTGAAATTCCTTTTTATAGTGGGTTTGAGCTGATTCTCGCTGCCATGTTTATGCCACTCTAGACACACTTGATTCCCTTATGGAGTCATATCAATACATAGGTTTTAAGATTCTTACTAGTCAGATATATTCCTCTGCGGGAAATATGGGGTTTTGAGTCTCTTTCACTGAGGAAGGTGTCGGTCTTGTCAATTCCAAAGTTGGTTTTTGAAACGGTCCCTGTGCTTATATCAAACTCTGGTTTTATGCATCACCCCACCTCTCCTTACCCTTTATGCAGGCATAAGAGTGTTTTCTAAATGTGAGACTCTGTTCTCTTTCCTAACTCAGTTCACGTGTAGCCATGTTTACAGGATCTTCATAAGTGATATCTTATGATAAGTTTCTTTTTCTGTGTGACTTATTTCACTTAGAATCATCGTACCTGAATCCACTCACTTTGCTGCTACTGGTCTTATGACATTGATTTCATGGCTGAGGGATATTCCATCGTACGTAAGTACCACAATGTTTTGAACCATTTTTATATTTCCTGGGATATTTAAGGTGTACCCAAGTTGAGGTTCTTGTAGCCAGTGAAGCCGTAAATTTGGAGGTGGCTCTTTCTTATTGATTTTCAGTTTTCCCAAGGTATATTCCCTAGACTGGAAGTGGCCTTGGCTCTGTAGCTCTGTTGTTTACTTGTTTTAGGGAACACAATGCACTCCTCCAGTGAGGCAGTTGGCAATTTACATCCCGCCCATCAGCATAACAAGGCTCCCTGTTCTCCAGGGCCTGTCTTGCCTTTCTGGTTTTTACACATTTTGTGGATGTCCCTTTTGACCGGTGGGAAGTGATACTTCTTTGTAGTGCAGATTTGCATTGCCCGCTTGCTTGCTTGGCCAAAAAGGGCGTATGCGTTTTCTCCTGAATATATTCAGGAGAAAACGCATACGCCCTTTTTGGCCAAGTGCACCATTGTCCAAGTTGTGCCCCTCTTCCTGTGCTTTACAGGCGATTCCAACGTACCTCTTGAAATCTGTTTCCTGCTATTTTGCCTCACTTTCAAGTCCGCCTCGTTGACTTCCCTCAACAGATTTTTGGACGATAGTTGTCCTTTATCACTCTGCCAGTTTGTGAATTGCTGTGCCCCTGAGCTCCATTTCTCAACTCGTTTTTTGGGAGCTGAACGCAAGTCCAAAATTTTGGATCCTGTCCTATACTGGTTCCCGGTGGGTGGCTGAGACTTTGGTTAATTCTTCTTCCTGCCGGGAAATTAGAGTGACATGTGCCCGTCCAAATGCCTAACAGCTACTCTCTCATGGGTTCTCCCTCATCCCTTCCATCCTCTGCCAAATTGGGAACCTGTGCAAACCAGGAGGTTAAAGGGCCTGTCTCTCCAAGTTGGGAGATTGATAGTAAGGCAGTTGGAAAGTCAAACTGGAGCACCAGGAGAGGGACTATTCGTTGAGTTTTAGAAACCTTTCGTATTCACAGTGTGTCCATTCTCTAGGTTTCCTGTACATGTTATAGCTGTAGTAATATTCCCTTGAACCTGGAGAGTTGGGACCCATAATTGGGGCCATGCATTATTGCTTGAAAGGGTCTGCATTTGCTCACCCAATCTCACCAATCCTCTCAGTCCCAAGTGTCCAGCCTTATGCCACATCCAGCTGTCATTGTAGATAGGGTCTTTCCAGGTTTCCTCAGACACCCTGAAGGAATTGTAAAGAATTTCCCTGTTTTTTGGTTTTGCTTTTGAAATTCCTTTTTATAGTGGGTTTGAGCTGATTCTCGCTGCCATGTTTATGCCACTCTAGACACACTTGATTCCCATATGGAGACATATCAATACATAGGTTTTAAGATTCTTACTAGTCAGATATATTCCTCTGTGGGAAATATGGGGTTTTGAGTCTCTTTCACTGAGGAAGGTGTAGGTCTTGTCTATTCCAAAGTTGGTTTTTGAAACGGTCCCTGTGCTTATATCAAACTCTGGTTTTATGCATCACCTCACCTCTCCTTCCCCTTTATGCAGGCATAAGAGTGTTTTCTAAATGTGAGACTCTGTTCTCTTTCCTAACTCAGTTCACGTGTAGCCATGTTTACAGGATCTTCATAAGTGATATCTTATGATAAGTTTCTTTTTCTGTGTGACTTATTTCACTTAGAATCATCGTACCTGAATCCACTCACTTTGCTGCTACTGGTCTTATGACATTGATTTCATGGCTGAGGGATATTCCATCGTACGTAAGTACCACAATGTTTTGAACCATTTTTATATTTCCTGGGATATTTAAGGTGTACCCAAGTTGAGGTTCTTGTAGCCAGTGAAGCCGTAAATTTGGAGGTGGCTCTTTCTTATTGATTTTCAGTTTTCCCAAGGTATATTCCCTAGACTGGAAGTGGCCTTGGCTCTGTAGCTCTGTTGTTTACTTGTTTTAGGGAACACAATGCACTCCTCCAGTGAGGCAGTTGGCAATTTACATCCCGCCCATCAGCATAACAAGGCTCCCTGTTCTCCAGGGCCTGTCTTGCCTTTCTGGTTTTTACACATTTTGTGGATGTCCCTTTTGACCGGTGGGAAGTGATACTTCTTTGTAGTGCAGATTTGCATTGCCCGCTTGCTTGCTTGGCCAAAAAGGGCGTATGCGTTTTCTCCTGAATATATTCAGGAGAAAACGCATACGCCCTTTTTGGCCAAGTGCACCATTGTCCAAGTTGTGCCCCTCTTCCTGTGCTTTACAGGCGATTCCAACGTACCTCTTGAAATCTGTTTCCTGCTATTTTGCCTCACTTTCAAGTCCGCCTCGTTGACTTCCCTCAACAGATTTTTGGACGATAGTTGTCCTTTATCACTCTGCCAGTTTGTGAATTGCTGTGCCCCTGAGCTCCATTTCTCAACTCGTTTTTTGGGAGCTGAACGCAAGTCCAAAATTTTGGATCCTGTCCTATACTGGTTCCCGGTGGGTGGCTGAGACTTTGGTTAATTCTTCTTCCTGCCGGGAAATTAGAGTGACATGTGCCCGTCCAAATGCCTAACAGCTACTCTCTCATGGGTTCTCCCTCATCCCTTCCATCCTCTGCCAAATTGGGAACCTGTGCAAACCAGGAGGTTAAAGGGCCTGTCTCTCCAAGTTGGGAGATTGATAGTAAGGCAGTTGGAAAGTCAAACTGGAGCACCAGGAGAGGGACTATTCGTTGAGTTTTAGAAACCTTTCGTATTCACAGTGTGTCCATTCTCTAGGTTTCCTGTACATGTTATAGCTGTAGTAATATTCCCTTGAACCTGGAGAGTTGGGACCCATAATTGGGGCCATGCATTATTGCTTGAAAGGGTCTGCATTTGCTCACCCAATCTCACCAATCCTCTCAGTCCCAAGTGTCCAGCCTTATGCCACATCCAGCTGTCATTGTAGATAGGGTCTTTCCAGGTTTCCTCAGACACCCTGAAGGAATTGTAAAGAATTTCCCTGTTTTTTGGTTTTGCTTTTGAAATTCCTTTTTATAGTGGGTTTGAGCTGATTCTCGCTGCCATGTTTATGCCACTCTAGACACACTTGATTCCCATATGGAGACATATCAATACATAGGTTTTAAGATTCTTACTAGTCAGATATATTCCTCTGTGGGAAATATGGGGTTTTGAGTCTCTTTCACTGAGGAAGGTGTAGGTCTTGTCTATTCCAAAGTTGGTTTTTGAAACGGTCCCTGTGCTTATATCAAACTCTGGTTTTATGCATCACCCCACCTCTCCTTCCCCTTTATGCAGGCATAAGAGTGTTTTCTAAATGTGAGACTCTGTTCTCTTTCCTAACTCAGTTCACGTGTAGCCATGTTTACAGGATCTTCATAAGTGATATCTTATGATAAGTTTCTTTTTCTGTGTGACTTATTTCACTTAGAATCATCGTACCTGAATCCACTCACTTTGCTGCTACTGGTCGTATGACATTGATTTCATGGCTGAGGGATATTCCATCGTACGTAAGTACCACAATGTTTTGAACCATTTTTATATTTCCTGGGATATTTAAGGTGTACCCAAGTTGAGGTTCTTGTAGTCAGTGCAGCCCTAAATTTGGAGGTGGCTCTTTCTTATTGATTTTCAGTTTTCCCAAGGTATATTCCCTAGACTGGAAGTGGCCTTGGCTCTGTAGCTCTGTTGTTTACTTGTTTTAGGGAACACAATGCACTCCTCCAGTGAGGCAGTTGGCAATTTACATCCCGCCCATCAGCATAACAAGGCTCCCAGTTCTCCAGGGCCTGTCTTGCCTTTCTGGTTTTTACACATTTTGTGGATGTCCCTTTTGACCGGTGGGAAGTGATACTTCTTTGTAGTGCAGATTTGCATTGCCCGCTTGCTTGCTTGGCCAAAAAGGGCGTATGCGTTTTCTCCTGAATATATTCAGGAGAAAACGCATACGCCCTTTTTGGCCAAGTGCACCATTGTCCAAGTTGTGCCCCTCTTCCTGTGCTTTACAGGCGATTCCAACGTACCTCTTGAAATCTGTTTCCTGCTATTTTGCCTCGCTTTCAAGTCCGCCTCGTTGACTTCCCTCAACAGATTTTTGGACGATAGTTGTCCTTTATCACTCTGCCAGTTTGTGAATTGCTGTGCCCCTGAGCTCCATCTCTCAACTCGTTTTTTGTGAGCTGAACGCAAGTCCAAAATTTTGGATCATGTCCTATACTGGTTCCCGGTGGGTGGCTGAGACTTTGGTTAATTCTTCTTCCTGCCGGGAAATTAGAGTGACATGTGCCCGTCCAAATGCCTAACAGCTACTCTCTCATGGGTTCTCCCTCGTCCCTTCCATCCTCTGCCAAATTGGGAACCTGTGCAAACCAGGAGGTTAAAGGGCCTGTCTCTCCAAGTTGGGAGATTGATAGTAAGGCAGTTGGAAAGTCAAACTGGAGCACCAGGAGAGGGACTATTCGTTGAGTTTTAGAAACCTTTCGTATTCACAGTGTGTCCATTCTCTAGGTTTCCTGTACATGTTATAGCTGTAGTAATATTCCCTTGAACCTGGAGAGTTGGGACCCATGGAATGGGGGCCATGCATTATTGCTTGAAAGGGTCTGCATTTGCTCACCCAATCTCACCAATCCTCTCAGTCCCAAGTGTCCAGCCTTATGCCACATCCAGCTGTCATTGTAGATAGGGTCTTTCCAGGTTTCCTCAGACACCCTGAAGGAATTGTAAAGAATTTCCCTGTTTTTTGGTTTTGCTTTTGAAATTCCTTTTTATAGTGGGTTTGAGCTGATTCTCGCTGCCATGTTTATGCCACTCTAGACACACTTGATTCCCTTATGGAGACATATCAATACATAGGTTTTAAGATTCTTACTAGTCAGATATATTCCTCTGCGGGAAATATGGGGTTTTGAGTCTCTTTCACTGAGGAAGGTGTAGGTCTTGTCTATTCCAAAGTTGGTTTTTGGAACGGTCCCTGTGCTTATATCAAACTCTGGTTTTATGCATCACCCCACCTCTCCTTAACCTTTATGCAGGCATAAGAGTGTTTTCTAAATGTGGGACTCTGTTCTCTTTCCTAACTCAGTTCACGTGTAGCCATGTTTACAGGATCTTCATAAGTGATATCTTATGATAAGTTTCTTTTTCTGTGTGACTTATTTCACTTAGAATCATCGTACCTGAATCCACTCACTTTGCTGCTACTGGTCGTATGACATTGATTTCATGGCTGAGGGATATTCCATCGTACGTAAGTACCACAATGTTTTGAACCATTTTTATATTTCCTGGGATATTTAAGGTGTACCCAAGTTGAGGTTCTTGTAGTCAGTGCAGCCCTAAATTTGGAGGTGGCTCTTTCTTATTGATTTTCAGTTTTCCCAAGGTATATTCCCTAGACTGGAAGTGGCCTTGGCTCTGTAGCTCTGTTGTTTACTTGTTTTAGGGAACACAATGCACTCCTCCAGTGAGGCAGTTGGCAATTTACATCCCGCCCATCAGCATAACAAGGCTCCCAGTTCTCCAGGGCCTGCCTTGCCTTTCTGGTTTTTACACTTTTTGTGGATGTCCCTTTTGACCGGTGGGAGGTGATACTTCTTGTAGTGCAGATTTGCATTGCCCGCTTGCTTGCTTGGCCAAAAAGGGCGTATGCGTTTTCTCCTGAATATATTCAGGAGAAAACGCATACGCCCTTTTTGGCCAAGTGCACCATTGTCCAAGTTGTGCCCCTCTTCCTGTGCTTTACAGGCGATTCCAAGGTACCTCTTGAAATCTGTTTCCTGCTATTTTGCCTCGCTTTCAAGTCCGCCTCGTTGACTTCCCTCAACAGATTTTTGGACGATAGTTGTCCTTTATCACTCTGCCAGTTTGTGAATTGCTGTGCCCCTGAGCTCCATTTCTCAATTCGTTTTTTGGGGGCTGAACGCAAGTCCAAAATTTTGGATCATGTCCTATACTGGTTCCCGGTGGGTGGCTGAGACTTCGGTTAATTCTTCTTCCTGCCGGGAAATTAGAGTGACATGTGCCCGTCCAAATGCCTAACAGCTACTCTCTCATGGGTTCTCCCTCGTCCCTTCCATCCTCTGCCAAATTGGGAACCTGTGCAAACCAGGAGGTTAAAGGGCCTGTCTCTCCAAGTTGGGAGATTGATAGTAAGGCAGTTGGAAAGTCAAACTGGAGCACCAGGAGAGGGACTATTCGTTGAGTTTTAGAAACCTTTCGTATTCACAGTGTGTCCATTCTCTAGGTTTCCTGTACATGTTATAGCTGTAGTAATATTCCCTTGAACCTGGAGAGTTGGGACCCATGGAATGGGGGCCATGCATTATTGCTTGAAAGGGTCTGCATTTGCTCACCCAATCTCACCAATCCTCTCAGTCTCAAGTGTCCAGCCTTATGCCACATCCAGCTGTCATTGTAGACAGGGTCTTTCCAGGTTTCCTCAGACACCCTGAAGGAATTGTAAAGAATTTCCCTGTTTTTTGGTTTTGCTTTTGAAATTCCTTTTTATAGTGGGTTTGAGCTGATTCTCGCTGCCATGTTTATGCCACTCTAGACACACTTGATTCCCTTATGGAGTCATATCAATACATAGGTTTTAAGATTCTTACTAGTCAGATATATTCCTCTGCGGGAAATATGGGGTTTTGAGTCTCTTTCACTGAGGAAGGTGTAGGTCTTGTCTATTCCAAAGTTGGTTTTTGGAACGGTCCCTGTGCTTATATCAAACTCTGGTTTTATGCATCACCCCACCTCTCCTTCCCCTTTATGCAGGCATAAGAGTGTTTTCTAAATGTGGGACTCTGTTCTCTTTCCTAACTCAGTTCACGTGTAGCCATGTTTACAGGATCTTCATAAGTGATATCTTACGATAAGTTTCTTTTTCTGTGTGACTTATTTAACTTAGAATCATCGTACCTGAATCCACTCACTTTGCTGCTACTGGTCGTATGACATGGATTTCATGGCTGAGGGATATTCCATCGTACGTAAGTACCACAATGTTTTGAACCATTTTTATATTTCCTGGGATATTTAAGGTGTACCCAAGTTGAGGTTCTTGTAGTCAGTGCAGCCCTAAATTTGGAGGTGGCTCTTTCTTATTGATTTTCAGTTTTCCCAAGGTATATTCCCTAGACTGGAAGTGGCCTTGGCTCTGTAGCTCTGTTGTTTACTTGTTTTAGGGAACACAATGCACTCCTCCAGTGAGGCAGTTGGCAATTTACATCCCGCCCATCAGCATAACAAGGCTCCCAGTTCTCCAGGGCCTGCCTTGCCTTTCTGGTTTTTGCACATTTTGTGGATGTCCCTTTTGACCGGTGGGAAGTGATACTTCTTGTAGTGCAGATTTGCATTGCCCGCTTGCTTGCTTGGCCAAAAAGGGCATATGCGTTTTCTCCTGAATATATTCAGGAGAAAACGCATACGCCCTTTTTGGCCAAGTGCACCATTGTCCAAGTTGTGCCCCTCTTCCTGTGCTTTACAGGCGATTCCAAGGTACCTCTTGAAATCTGTTTCCTGCTATTTTGCCTCGCTTTCAAGTCCGCCTCGTTGACTTCCCTCAACAGATTTTTGGACGATAGTTGTCCTTTATCACTCTGCCAGTTTGTGAATTGCTGTGCCCCTGAGCTCCATTTCTCAACTCGTTTTTTGGGAGCTGAACGCAAGTCCAAAATTTTGGATCATGTCCTATACTGGTTCCCGGTGGGTGGCTGAGACTTTGGTTAATTCTTCTTCCTGCCGGGAAATTAGAGTGACATGTGCCCGTCCAAATGCCTAACAGCTACTCTCTCATGGGTTCTCCCTCATCCCTTCCATCCTCTGCCAAATTGGGAACCTGTGCAAACCAGGAGGTTAAAGGGCCTGTCTCTCCAAGTTGGGAGATTGATAGTAAGGCAGTTGGAAAGTCAAACTGGAGCACCAGGAGAGGGACTATTCGTTGAGTTTTAGAAACCTTTCGTATTCACAGTGTGTCCATTCTCTAGGTTTCCTGTACATGTTATAGCTGTAGTAATATTCCCTTGAACCTGGAGAGTTGGGACCCATGGAATGGGGGCCATGCATTATTGCTTGAAAGGGTCTGCATTTGCTCACCCAATCTCACCAATCCTCTCAGTCTCAAGTGTCCAGCCTTATGCCACATCCAGCTGTCATTGTAGACAGGGTCTTTCCAGGTTTCCTCAGACACCCTGAAGGAATTGTAAAGAATTTCCCTGTTTTTTGGTTTTGCTTTTGAAATTCCTTTTTATAGTGGGTTTGAGCTGATTCTCGCTGCCATGTTTATGCCACTCTAGACACACTTGATTCCCTTATGGAGTCATATCAATACATAGGTTTTAAGATTCTTACTAGTCAGATATATTCCTCTGCGGGAAATATGGGGTTTTGAGTCTCTTTCACTGAGGAAGGTGTAGGTCTTGTCTATTCCAAAGTTGGTTTTTGGAACGGTCCCTGTGCTTATATCAAACTCTGGTTTTATGCATCACCCCACCTCTCCTTCCCCTTTATGCAGGCATAAGAGTGTTTTCTAAATGTGGGACTCTGTTCTCTTTCCTAACTCAGTTCACGTGTAGCCGTGTTTACAGGATCTTCATAAGTGATATCTTACGATAAGTTTCTTTTTCTGTGTGACTTATTTAACTTAGAATCATCGTACCTGAATCCACTCACTTTGCTGCTACTGGTCGTATGACATGGATTTCATGGCTGAGGGATATTCCATCGTACGTAAGTACCACAATGTTTTGAACCATTTTTATATTTCCTGGGATATTTAAGGTGTACCCAAGTTGAGGTTCTTTTAGCCAGTGCAGCCCTAAATTGGGAGGTGGCTCTTTCTTATTGATTTTCAGTTTTCCCAAGGTATATTCCCTAGACTGGAAGTGGCCTTGGCTCTGTAGCTCTGTTGTTTACTTGTTTTAGGGAACACAATGCACTCCTCCAGTGAGGCAGTTGGCAATTTACATCCCGCCCATCAGCATAACAAGGCTCCCAGTTCTCCAGGGCCTGTCTTGCCTTTCTGGTTTTTACACATTTTGTGGATGTCCCTTTTGACCGGTGGGAAGTGATACTTCCTTGTAGTGCAGATTTGCATTGCCCGCTTGCTTGCTTGGCCAAAAAGGGCGTATGCATTTTCTCCTGATTATATTCAGGAGAAAACGCATACGCCCTTTTTGGCCAAGTGCACCATTGTCCAAGTTGTGCCCCTCTTCCTGTGCTTTACAGGCGATTCCAAGGTACCTCTTGAAATCTGTTTCCTGCTATTTTGCCTCGCTTTCAAGTCCGCCTCATTGACTTCCCTCAACAGATTTTTGGACGATAGTTGTCCTTTATCACTCTGCCAGTTTGTGAATTGCTGTGCCCCTGAGCTCCATTTCTCAACTCATTTTTTGGGAGCTGAACGCAAGTCCAAAATTTTGGATCATGTCCTATACTGGTTCCCGGTGGGTGGCTGAGACTTTGGTTAATTCTTCTTCCTGCCGGGAAATTAGAGTGACATGTGCCCGTCCAAATGCCTAACAGCTATTCTCTCATGGGTTCTCCCTCGTCCCTTCCATCCTCTGCCAAATTGGGAACCTGTGCAAACCAGGAGGTTAAAGGGCCTGTCTCTCCAAGTTGGGAGATTGATAGTAAGGCAGTTGGAAAGTCAAACTGGAGCACCAGGAGAGGGACTATTCGTTGAGTTTTAGAAACCTTTCGTATTCACAGTGTGTCCATTCTCTAGGTTTCCTGTACATGTTATAGCTGTAGTAATATTCCCTTGAACCTGGAGAGTTGGGACCCATGGAATGGGGGCCATGCATTATTGCTTGAAAGGGTCTGCATTTGCTCACCCAATCTCACCAATCCTCTCAGTCTCAAGTGTCCAGCCTTATGCCACATCCAGCTGTCATTGTAGACAGGGTCTTTCCAGGTTTCCTCAGACACCCTGAAGGAATTGTAAAGAATTTCCCTGTTTTTTGGTTTTGCTTTTGAAATTCCTTTTTATAGTGGGTTTGAGCTGATTCTCGCTGCCATGTTTATGCCACTCTAGACACACTTGATTCCCTTATGGAGTCATATCAATACATAGGTTTTAAGATTCTTACTAGTCAGATATATTCCTCTGCGGGAAATATGGGGTTTTGAGTCTCTTTCACTGAGGAAGGTGTAGGTCTTGTCTATTCCAAAGTTGGTTTTTGGAACGGTCCCTGTGCTTATATCAAACTCTGGTTTTATGCATCACCCCACCTCTCCTTCCCCTTTATGCAGGCATAAGAGTGTTTTCTAAATGTGGGACTCTGTTCTCTTTCCTAACTCAGTTCACGTGTAGCCATGTTTACAGGATCTTCATAAGTGATATCTTACGATAAGTTTCTTTTTCTGTGTGACTTATTTAACTTAGAATCATCGTACCTGAATCCACTCACTTTGCTGCTACTGGTCGTATGACATGGATTTCATGGCTGAGGGATATTCCATCGTACGTAAGTACCACAATGTTTTGAACCATTTTTATATTTCCTGGGATATTTAAGGTGTACCCAAGTTGAGGTTCTTTTAGCCAGTGCAGCCCTAAATTGGGAGGTGGCTCTTTCTTATTGATTTTCAGTTTTCCCAAGGTATATTCCCTAGACTGGAAGTGGCCTTGGCTCTGTAGCTCTGTTGTTTACTTGTTTTAGGGAACACAATGCACTCCTCCAGTGAGGCAGTTGGCAATTTACATCCCGCCCATCAGCATAACAAGGCTCCCAGTTCTCCAGGGCCTGTCTTGCCTTTCTGGTTTTTACACATTTTGTGGATGTCCCTTTTGACCGGTGGGAAGTGATACTTCTTTGTAGTGCAGAGTTGCATTGCCCGCTTGCTTGCTTGGCCAAAAAGGGCGTATGCATTTTCTCCTGATTATATTCAGGGGAAAACGCATACGCCCTTTTTGGCCAAGTGCACCATTGTCCAAGTTGTGCCCCTCTTCCTGTGCTTTACAGGCAATTCCAAGGTACCTCTTGAAATCTGTTTCCTGCTATTTTGCCTCGCTTTCAAGTCCGCCTCGTTGACTTCCCTCAACAGATTTTTGGACGATAGTTGTCCTTTATCACTCTGCCAGTTTGTGAATTGCTGTGCCCCTGAGCTCCATTTCTCAACTCGTTTTTTGTGAGCTGAACGCAAGTCCAAAATTTTGGATCATGTCCTATACTGGTTCCCGGTGGGTGGCTGAGACTTTGGTTAATTCTTCTTCCTGCCGGGAAATTAGAGTGACATGTGCCCGTCCAAATGCCTAACAGCTACTCTCTCATGGGTTCTCCCTCGTCCCTTCCATCCTCTGCCAAATTGGGAACCTGTGCAAACCAGGAGGTTAAAGGGCCTGTCTCTCCAAGTTGGGAGATTGATAGTAAGGCAGTTGGAAAGTCAAACTGGAGCACCAGGAGAGGGACTATTCGTTGAGTTTTAGAAACCTTTCGTATTCACAGTGTGTCCATTCTCTAGGTTTCCTGTACATGTTATAGCTGTAGTAATATTCCCTTGAACCTGGAGAGTTGGGACCCATGGAATGGGGGCCATGCATTATTGCTTGAAAGGGTCTGCATTTGCTCACCCAATCTCACCAATCTTCTCAGTCCCAAGTGTCCAGCCTTATGCCACATCCAGCTGTCATTGTAGACAGGGTCTTTCCAGGTTTCCTCAGACACGCTGAAGGAATTGTAAAGAATTTCCCTGTTTTTTGGTTTTGCTTTTGAAATTCCTTTTTATAGTGGGTTTGAGCTGATTCTCGCTGCCATGTTTATGCCACTCTAGACACACTTGATTCCCTTATGGAGTCATATCAATACATAGGTTTTAAGATTCTTACTAGTCAGATATATTCCTCTGCGGGAAATATGGGGTTTTGAGTCTCTTTCACTGAGGAAGGTGTAGGTCTTGTCTATTCCAAAGTTGGTTTTTGGAACGGTCCCTGTGCTTATATCAAACTCTGGTTTTATGCATCACCCCACCTCTCCTTCCCCTTTATGCAGGCATAAGAGTGTTTTCTAAATGTGGGACTCTGTTCTCTTTCCTAACTCAGTTCACGTGTAGCCATGTTTACAGGATCTTCATAAGTGATATCTTACGATAAGTTTCTTTTTCTGTGTGACTTATTTAACTTAGAATCATCGTACCTGAATCCACTCACTTTGCTGCTACTGGTCGTATGACATGGATTTCATGGCTGAGGGATATTCCATCGTACGTAAGTACCACAATGTTTTGAACCATTTTTATATTTCCTGGGATATTTAAGGTGTACCCAAGTTGAGGTTCTTTTAGCCAGTGCAGCCCTAAATTGGGAGGTGGCTCTTTCTTATTGATTTTCAGTTTTCCCAAGGTATATTCCCTAGACTGGAAGTGGCCTTGGCTCTGTAGCTCTGTTGTTTACTTGTTTTAGGGAACACAATGCACTCCTCCAGTGAGGCAGTTGGCAATTTACATCCCGCCCATCAGCATAACAAGGCTCCCAGTTCTCCAGGGCCTGTCTTGCCTTTCTGGTTTTTACACATTTTGTGGATGTCCCTTTTGACCGGTGGGAAGTGATACTTCTTTGTAGTGCAGATTTGCATTGCCCGCTTGCTTGCTTGGCCAAAAAGGGCGTATGCGTTTTCTCCTGAATATATTCAGGAGAAAACACATACGCCCTTTTTGGCCAAGTGCACCATTGTCCAAGTTGTGCCCCTCTTCCTGTGCTTTACAGGCGATTCCAAGGTACCTCTTGAAATCTGTTTCCTGCTATTTTGCCTCGCTTTCAAGTCCGCCTCGTTGACTTCCCTCAACAGATTTTTGGACGATAGTTGTCCTTTATCACTCTGCCAGTTTGTGAATTGCTGTGCCCCTGAGCTCCATTTCTCAACTCGTTTTTTGTGAGCTGAACGCAAGTCCAAAATTTTGGATCCTGTCCTATACTGGTTCCCGGTGGTTGGCTGAGACTTTGGTTAATTCTTCTTCCTGCCGGGAAATTAGAGTGACATGTGCCCGTCCAAATGCCTAACAGCTACTCTCTCATGGGTTCTCCCTCGTCCCTTCCATCCTCTGCCAAATTGGGAACCTGTGCAAACCAGGAGGTTAAAGGGCCTGTCTCTCCAAGTTGGGAGATTGATAGTAAGGCAGTTGGAAAGTCAAACTGGAGCACCAGGAGAGGGACTATTCGTTGAGTTTTAGAAACCTTTCGTATTCACAGTGTGTCCATTCTCTAGGTTTCCTGTACATGTTATAGCTGTAGTAATATTCCCTTGAACCTGGAGAGTTGGGACCCATGGAATGGGGGCCATGCATTATTGCTTGAAAGGGTCTGCATTTGCTCACCCAATCTCACCAATCCTCTCAGTCCCAAGTGTCCAGCCTTATGCCACATCCAGCTGTCATTGTAGATAGGGTCTTTTCAGGTTTCCTCAGACACCCTGAAGGAATTGTAAAGAATTTCCCTGTTTTTTGGTTTTGCTTTTGAAATTCCTTTTTATAGTGGGTTTGAGCTGATTCTCGCTGCCATGTTTATGCCACTCTAGACACACTTGATTCCCTTATGGAGACATATCAATACATAGGTTTTAAGATTCTTACTAGTCAGATATATTCCTCTGTGGGAAATATGGAGTTTTGAGTCTCTTTCACTAAGGAAGGTGTCGGTCTTGTCAATTCCAAAGTTGGTTTTTGAAACGGTCCCTGTGCTTATATCAAACTCTGGTTTTATGCATCACCCCACCTCTCCTTCCCCTTTATGCAGGCATAAGAGTGTTTTCTAAATGTGAGACTCTGTTCTCTTTCCTAACTCAGTTCACGTGTAGCCATGTTTACAGGATCTTCATAAGTGATATCTTATGATAAGTTTCTTTTTCTGTGTGACTTATTTCACTTAGAATCATCGTACCTGAATCCACTCACTTTGCTGCTACTGGTCGTATGACATTGATTTCATGGCTGAGGGATATTCCATCGTACGTAAGTACCACAATGTTTTGAACCATTTTTATATTTCCTGGGATATTTAAGGTGTACCCAAGTTGAGGTTCTTGTAGTCAGTGCAGCCCTAAATTTGGAGGTGGCTCTTTCTTATTGATTTTCAGTTTTCCCAAGGTATATTCCCTAGACTGGAAGTGGCCTTGGCTCTGTAGCTCTGTTGTTTACTTGTTTTAGGGAACACAATGCACTCCTCCAGTGAGGCAGTTGGCAATTTACATCCCGCCCATCAGCATAACAAGGCTCCCAGTTCTCCAGGGCCTGTCTTGCCTTTCTGGTTTTTACACATTTTGTGGATGTCCCTTTTGACCGGTGGGAAGTGATACTTCTTTGTAGTGCAGAGTTGCATTGCCCGCTTGCTTGCTTGGCCAAAAAGGGCGTATGCATTTTCTCCTGAATATATTCAGGAGAAAACCCATACGCCCTTTTTGGCCAAGTGCACCATTGTCCAAGTTGTGCCCCTCTTCCTGTGCTTTACAGGCGATTCCAAGGTACCTCTTGAAATCTGTTTCCTGCTATTTTGCCTCGCTTTCAAGTCCGCCTCGTTGACTTCCCTCAACAGATTTTTGGACGATAGTTGTCCTTTATCACTCTGCCAGTTTGTGAATTGCTGTGCCCCTGAGCTCCATCTCTCAACTCGTTTTTTGTGAGCTGAACGCAAGTCCAAAATTTTGGATCATGTCCTATACTGGTTCCCGGTGGGTGGCTGAGACTTTGGTTAATTCTTCTTCCTGCCGGGAAATTAGAGTGACATGTGCCCGTCCAAATGCCTAACAGCTACTCTCTCATGGGTTCTCCCTCGTCCCTTCCATCCTCTGCCAAATTGGGAACCTGTGCAAACCAGGAGGTTAAAGGGCCTGTCTCTCCAAGTTGGGAGATTGATAGTAAGGCAGTTGGAAAGTCAAACTGGAGCACCAGGAGAGGGACTATTCGTTGAGTTTTAGAAACCTTTCGTATTCACAGTGTGTCCATTCTCTAGGTTTCCTGTACATGTTATAGCTGTAGTAATATTCCCTTGAACCTGGAGAGTTGGGACCCATGGAATGGGGGCCATGCATTATTGCTTGAAAGGGTCTGCATTTGCTCACCCAATCTCACCAATCCTCTCAGTCCCAAGTGTCCAGCCTTATGCCACATCCAGCTGTCATTGTAGATAGGGTCTTTTCAGGTTTCCTCAGACACCCTGAAGGAATTGTAAAGAATTTCCCTGTTTTTTGGTTTTGCTTTTGAAATTCCTTTTTATAGTGGGTTTGAGCTGATTCTCGCTGCCATGTTTATGCCACTCTAGACACACTTGATTCCCTTATGGAGACATATCAATACATAGGTTTTAAGATTCTTACTAGTCAGATATATTCCTCTGTGGGAAATATGGGGTTTTGAGTCTCTTTCACTAAGGAAGGTGTCGGTCTTGTCAATTCCAAAGTTGGTTTTTGAAACGGTCCCTGTGCTTATATCAAACTCTGGTTTTATGCATCACCCCACCTCTCCTTCCCCTTTATGCAGGCATAAGAGTGTTTTCTAAATGTGAGACTCTGTTCTCTTTCCTAACTCAGTTCACGTGTAGCCATGTTTACAGGATCTTCATAAGTGATATCTTATGATAAGTTTCTTTTTCTGTGTGACTTATTTCACTTAGAATCATCGTACCTGAATCCACTCACTTTGCTGCTACTGGTCGTATGACATTGATTTCATGGCTGAGGGATATTCCATCGTACGTAAGTACCACAATGTTTTGAACCATTTTTATATTTCCTGGGATATTTAAGGTGTACCCAAGTTGAGGTTCTTGTAGTCAGTGCAGCCCTAAATTTGGAGGTGGCTCTTTCTTATTGATTTTCAGTTTTCCCCAGGTATATTCCCTAGACTGGAAGTGGCCTTGGCTCTGTAGCTCTGTTGTTTACTTGTTTTAGGGAACACAATGCACTCCTCCAGTGAGGCAGTTGGCAATTTACATCCCGCCCATCAGCATAACAAGGCTCCCAGTTCTCCAGGGCCTGTCTTGCCTTTCTGGTTTTTACACATTTTGTGGATGTCCCTTTTGACCGGTGGGAAGTGATACTTCTTTGTAGTGCAGAGTTGCATTGCCCGCTTGCTTGCTTGGCCAAAAAGGGCGTATGCATTTTCTCCTGAATATATTCAGGAGAAAACGCATACGCCCTTTTTGGCCAAGTGCACCATTGTCCAAGTTGTGCCCCTCTTCCTGTGCTTTACAGGCGATTCCAAGGTACCTCTTGAAATCTGTTTCCTGCTATTTTGCCTCGCTTTCAAGTCCGCCTCGTTGACTTCCCTCAACAGATTTTTGGACGATAGTTGTCCTTTATCACTCTGCCAGTTTGTGAATTGCTGTGCCCCTGAGCTCCATCTCTCAACTCGTTTTTTGTGAGCTGAACGCAAGTCCAAAATTTTGGATCCTGTCCTATACTGGTTCCCGGTGGGTGGCTGAGACTTTGGTTAATTCTTCTTCCTGCCGGGAAATTAGAGTGACATGTGCCCGTCCAAATGCCTAACAGCTACTCTCTCATGGGTTCTCCCTCGTCCCTTCCATCCTCTGCCAAATTGGGAACCTGTGCAAACCAGGAGGTTAAAGGGCCTGTCTCTCCAAGTTGGGAGATTGATAGTAAGGCAGTTGGAAAGTCAAACTGGAGCACCAGGAGAGGGACTATTCGTTGAGTTTTAGAAACCTTTCGTATTCACAGTGTGTCCATTCTCTAGGTTTCCTGTACATGTTATAGCTGTAGTAATATTCCCTTGAACCTGGAGAGTTGGGACCCATGGAATGGGGGCCATGCATTATTGCTTGAAAGGGTCTGCATTTGCTCACCCAATCTCACCAATCCTCTCAGTCCCAAGTGTCCAGCCTTATGCCACATCCAGCTGTCATTGTAGACAAGGTCTTTCCAGGTTTCCTCAGACACCCTGAAGGAATTGTAAAGAATTTCCCTGTTTTTTGGTTTTGCTTTTGAAATTCCTTTTTATAGTGGGTTTGAGCTGATTCTCGCTGCCATGTTTATGCCACTCTAGACACACTTGATTCCCTTATGGAGTCATATCAATACATAGGTTTTAAGATTCTTACTAGTCAGATATATTCCTCTGCGGGAAATATGGGGTTTTGAGTCTCTTTCACTGAGGAAGGTGTAGGTCTTGTCTATTCCAAAGTTGGTTTTTGGAACGGTCCCTGTGCTTATATCAAACTCTGGTTTTATGCATCACCCCACCTCTCCTTCCCCTTTATGCAGGCATAAGAGTGTTTTCTAAATGTGGGACTCTGTTCTCTTTCCTAACTCAGTTCACGTGTAGCCATGTTTACAGGATCTTCATAAGTGATATCTTATGATAAGTTTCTTTTTCTGTGTGACTTATTTCACTTAGAATCATCGTACCTGAATCCACTCACTTTGCTGCTACTGGTCGTATGACATGGATTTCATGGCTGAGGGATATTCCATCGTACGTAAGTACCACAATGTTTTGAACCATTTTTATATTTCCTGGGATATTTAAGGTGTACCCAAGTTGAGGTTCTTGTAGCCAGTGCAGCCCTAAATTTGGAGGTGGCTCTTTCTTATTGATTTTCAGTTTTCCCAAGGTATATTCCCTAGACTGGAAGTGGCCTTGGCTCTGTAGCTCTGTTGTTTACTTGTTTTAGGGAACACAATGCACTCCTCCAGTGAGGCAGTTGGCAATTTACATCCCGCCCATCAGCATAACAAGGCTCCCAGTTCTCCAGGGCCTGTCTTGCCTTTCTGGTTTTTACACATTTTGTGGATGTCCCTTTTGACCGGTGGGAAGTGATACTTCTTTGTAGTGCAGATTTGCATTGCCCGCTTGCTTGCTTGGCCAAAAAGGGCGTATGCGTTTTCTCCTGAATATATTCAGGAGAAAACGCATACGCCCTTTTTGGCCAAGTGCACCATTGTCCAAGTTGTGCCCCTCTTCCTGTGCTTTACAGGCGATTCCAAGGTACCTCTTGAAATCTGTTTCCTGCTATTTTGCCTCGCTTTCAAGTCCGCCTCGTTGACTTCCCTCAACAGATTTTTGGACGATAGTTGTCCTTTATCACTCTGCCAGTTTGTGAATTGCTGTGCCCCTGAGCTCCATTTCTCAACTCGTTTTTTGTGAGCTGAACGCAAGTCCAAAATTTTGGATCCTGTCCTATACTGGTTCCCGGTGGGTGGCTGAGACTTTGGTTAATTCTTCTTCCTGCCGGGAAATTAGAGTGACATGTGCCCGTCCAAATGCCTAACAGCTACTCTCTCATGGGTTCTCCCTCGTCCCTTCCATCCTCTGCCAAATTGGGAACCTGTGCAAACCAGGAGGTTAAAGGGCCTGTCTCTCCAAGTTGGGAGATTGATAGTAAGGCAGTTGGAAAGTCAAACTGGAGCACCAGGAGAGGGACTATTCGTTGAGTTTTAGAAACCTTTCGTATTCACAGTGTGTCCATTCTCTAGGTTTCCTGTACATGTTATAGCTGTAGTAATATTCCCTTGAACCTGGAGAGTTGGGACCCATGGAATGGGGGCCATGCATTATTGCTTGAAAGGGTCTGCATTTGCTCACCCACTCTCACCAATCCTCTCAGTCCCAAGTGTCCAGCCTTATGCCACATCCAGCTGTCATTGTAGATAGGGTCTTTCCAGGTTTCCTCAGACACCCTGAAGGAATTGTAAAGAATTTCCCTGTTTTTTGGTTTTGCTTTTGAAATTCCTTTTTATAGTGGGTTTGAGCTGATTCTCGCTGCCATGTTTATGCCACTCTAGACACACTTGATTCCCTTATGGAGACATATCAATACATAGGTTTTAAGATTCTTACTAGTCAGATATATTCCTCTGCGGGAAATATGGGGTTTTGAGTCTCTTTCACTGAGGAAGGTGTAGGTCTTGTCTATTCCAAAGTTGGTTTTTGGAACGGTCCCTGTGCTTATATCAAACTCTGGTTTTATGCATCACCCCACCTCTCCTTCCCCTTTATGCAGGCATAAGAGTGTTTTCTAAATGTGGGACTCTGTTCTCTTTCCTAACTCAGTTCACGTGTAGCCATGTTTACAGGATCTTCATAAGTGATATCTTATGATAAGTTTCTTTTTCTGTGTGACTTATTTCACTTAGAATCATCGTACCTGAATCCACTCACTTTGCTGCTACTGGTCGTATGACATGGATTTCATGGCTGAGGGATATTCCATCGTACGTAAGTACCACAATGTTTTGAACCATTTTTATATTTCCTGGGATATTTAAGGTGTACCCAAGTTGAGGTTCTTGTAGCCAGTGCAGCCCTAAATTGGGAGGTGGCTCTTTCTTATTGATTTTCAGTTTTCCCAAGGTATATTCCCTAGACTGGAAGTGGCCTTGGCTCTGTAGCTCTGTTGTTTTCTTCTTTTAGGGAACACAATGCACTCCTCCAGTGAGGCAGTTGGCAATTTACATCCCGCCCATCAGCATAACAAGGCTCCCAGTTCTCCAGGGCCTGTCTTGCCTTTCTGGTTTTTACACATTTTGTGGATGTCCCTTTTGACCGGTGGGAAGTGATACTTCTTTTAGTGCAGATTTGCATTGCCCGCTTGCTTGCTTGGCCAAAAAGGGCGTATGCGTTTTCTCCTGAATATATTCAGGAGAAAACGCATACGCCCTTTTTGGCCAAGTGCACCATTGTCCAAGTTGTGCCCCTCTTCCTGTGCTTTACAGGCGATTCCAAGGTACCTCTTGAAATCTGTTTCCTGCTATTTTGCCTCGCTTTCAAGTCCGCCTCGTTGACTTCCCTCAACAGATTTTTGGACGATAGTTGTCCTTTATCACTCTGCCAGTTTGTGAATTGCTGTGCCCCTGAGCTCCATTTCTCAACTCGTTTTTTGTGAGCTGAACGCAAGTCCAAAATTTTGGATCCTGTCCTATACTGGTTCCCGGTGGGTGGCTGAGACTTTGGTTAATTCTTCTTCCTGCCGGGAAATTAGAGTGACATGTGCCCGTCCAAATGCCTAACAGCTACTCTCTCATGGGTTCTCCCTTGTCCCTTCCATCCTCTGCCAAATTGGGAACCTGTGCAAACCAGGAGGTTAAAGGGCCTGTCTCTCCAAGTTGGGAGATTGATAGTAAGGCAGTTGGAAAGTCAAACTGGAGCACCAGGAGAGGGACTATTCGTTGAGTTTTAGAAACCTTTCGTATTCACAGTGTGTCCATTCTCTAGGTTTCCTGTACATGTTATAGCTGTAGTAATATTCCCTTGAACCTGGAGAGTTGGGACCCATGGAATGGGGGCCATGCATTATTGCTTGAAAGGGTCTGCATTTGCTCACCCAATCTCACCAATCCTCTCAGTCCCAAGTGTCCAGCCTTATGCCACATCCAGCTGTCATTGTAGATAGGGTCTTTCCAGGTTTCCTCAGACACCCTGAAGGAATTGTAAAGAATTTCCCTGTTTTTTGGTTTTGCTTTTGAAATTCCTTTTTATAGTGGGTTTGAGCTGATTCTCGCTGCCATGTTTATGCCACTCTAGACACACTTGATTCCCTTATGGAGTCATATCAATACATAGGTTTTAAGATTCTTACTAGTCAGATATATTCCTCTGCGGGAAATATGGGGTTTTGAGTCTCTTTCACTGAGGAAGGTGTAGGTCTTGTCTATTCCAAAGTTGGTTTTTGGAACGGTCCCTGTGCTTATATCAAACTCTGGTTTTATGCATCACCCCACCTCTCCTTCCCCTTTATGCAGGCATAAGAGTGTTTTCTAAATGTGGGACTCTGTTCTCTTTCCTAAATCAGTTCACGTGTAGCCATGTTTACAGGATCTTCATAAGTGATATCTTATGATAAGTTTCTTTTTCTGTGTGACTTATTTCACTTAGAATCATCGTACCTGAATCCACTCACTTTGCTGCTACTGGTCGTATGACATGGATTTCATGGCTGAGGGATATTCCATCGTACGTAAGTACCACAATGTTTTGAACCATTTTTATATTTCCTGGGATATTTAAGGTGTACCCAAGTTGAGGTTCTTGTAGCCAGTGCAGCCCTAAATTGGGAGGTGGCTCTTTCTTATTGATTTTCAGTTTTCCCAAGGTATATTCCCTAGACTGGAAGTGGCCTTGGCTCTGTAGCTCTGTTGTTTTCTTGTTTTAGGGAACACAATGCACTCCTCCAGTGAGGCAGTTGGCAATTTACATCCCGCCCATCAGCATAACAAGGCTCCCAGTTCTCCAGGGCCTGTCTTGCCTTTCTGGTTTTTACACATTTTGTGGATGTCCCTTTTGACCGGTGGGAAGTGATACTTCTTTGTAGTGCAGATTTGCATTGCCCGCTTGCTTGCTTGGCCAAAAAGGGCGTATGCGTTTTCTCCTGAATATATTCAGGAGAAAACGCATACGCCCTTTTTGGCCAAGTGCACCATTGTCCAAGTTGTGCCCCTCTTCCTGTGCTTTACAGGCGATTCCAAGGTACCTCTTGAAATCTGTTTCCTGCTATTTTGCCTCGCTTTCAAGTCCGCCTCGTTGACTTCCCTCAACAGATTTTTGGACGATAGTTGTCCTTTATCACTCTGCCAGTTTGTGAATTGCTGTGCCCCTGAGCTCCATTTCTCAACTCGTTTTTTGGGAGCTGAACGCAAGTCCAAAATTTTGGATCCTGTCCTATACTGGTTCCCGGTGGGTGGCTGAGACTTTGGTTAATTCTTCTTCCTGCCGGGAAATTAGAGTGACATGTGCCCGTCCAAATGCCTAACAGCTACTCTCTCATGGGTTCTCCCTCGTCCCTTCCATCCTCTGCCAAATTGGGAACCTGTGCAAACCAGGAGGTTAAAGGGCCTGTCTCTCCAAGTTGGGAGATTGATAGTAAGGCAGTTGGAAAGTCAAACTGGAGCACCAGGAGAGGGACTATTCGTTGAGTTTTAGAAACCTTTCGTATTCACAGTGTGTCCATTCTCTAGGTTTCCTGTACATGTTATAGCTGTAGTAATATTCCATTGAACCTGGAGAGTTGGGACCCATGGATTGGGGGCCATGCATTATTGCTTGAAAGGGTCTGCATTTGCTCACCCAATCTCACCAATCCTCTCAGTCCCAAGTGTCCAGCCTTATGCCACATCCAGCAGTCATTGTAGACAGGGTCTTTCCAGGTTTCCTCAGACACCCTGAAGGAATTGTAAAGAATTTCCCTGTTTTTTGGTTTTGCTTTTGAAATTCCTTTTTATAGTGGGTTTGAGCTGATTCTCGCTGCCATGTTTATGCCACTCTAGACACACTTGATTCCCTTATGGAGTCATATCAATACATAGGTTTTAAGATTCTTACTAGTCAGATATATTCCTCTGCGGGAAATATGGGGTTTTGAGTCTCTTTCACTGAGGAAGGTGTAGGTCTTGTCTATTCCAAAGTTGGTTTTTGGAACGGTCCCTGTGCTTATATCAAACTCTGGTTTTATGCATCACCCCACCTCTCCTTCCCCTTTATGCAGGCATAAGAGTGTTTTCTAAATGTGGGACTCTGTTCTCTTTCCTAAATCAGTTCACGTGTAGCCATGTTTACAGGATCTTCATAAGTGATATCTTATGATAAGTTTCTTTTTCTGTGTGACTTATTTCACTTAGAATCATCGTACCTGAATCCACTCACTTTGCTGCTACTGGTCGTATGACATGGATTTCATGGCTGAGGGATATTCCATCGTACGTAAGTACCACAATGTTTTGAACCATTTTTATATTTCCTGGGATATTTAAGGTGTACCCAAGTTGAGGTTCTTGTAGCCAGTGCAGCCCTAAATTGGGAGGTGGCTCTTTCTTATTGATTTTCAGTTTTCCCAAGGTATATTCCCTAGACTGGAAGTGGCCTTGGCTCTGTAGCTCTGTTGTTTTCTTCTTTTAGGGAACACAATGCACTCCTCCAGTGAGGCAGTTGGCAATTTACATCCCGCCCATCAGCATAACAAGGCTCCCAGTTCTCCAGGGCCTGTCTTGCCTTTCTGGTTTTTACACATTTTGTGGATGTCCCTTTTGACCGGTGGGAAGTGATACTTCTTTGTAGTGCAGATTTGCATTGCCCGCTTGCTTGCTTGGCCAAAAAGGGCGTATGCGTTTTCTCCTGAATATATTCAGGAGAAAACGCATACGCCCTTTTTGGCCAAGTGCACCATTGTCCAAGTTGTGCCCCTCTTCCTGTGCTTTACAGGCGATTCCAAGGTACCTCTTGAAATCTGTTTCCTGCTATTTTGCCTCGCTTTCAAGTCCGCCTCGTTGACTTCCCTCAACAGATTTTTGGACGATAGTTGTCCTTTATCACTCTGCCAGTTTGTGAATTGCTGTGCCCCTGAGCTCCATTTCTCAACTCGTTTTTTGGGAGCTGAACGCAAGTCCAAAATTTTGGATCCTGTCCTATACTGGTTCCCGGTGGGTGGCTGAGACTTTGGTTAATTCTTCTTCCTGCCGGGAAATTAGAGTGACATGTGCCCGTCCAAATGCCTAACAGCTACTCTCTCATGGGTTCTCCCTCGTCCCTTCCATCCTCTGCCAAATTGGGAACCTGTGCAAACCAGGAGGTTAAAGGGCCTGTCTCTCCAAGTTGGGAGATTGATAGTAAGGCAGTTGGAAAGTCAAACTGGAGCACCAGGAGAGGGACTATTCGTTGAGTTTTAGAAACCTTTCGTATTCACAGTGTGTCCATTCTCTAGGTTTCCTGTACATGTTATAGCTGTAGTAATATTCCATTGAACCTGGAGAGTTGGGACCCATGGATTGGGGGCCATGCATTATTGCTTGAAAGGGTCTGCATTTGCTCACCCAATCTCACCAATCCTCTCAGTCCCAAGTGTCCAGCCTTATGCCACATCCAGCAGTCATTGTAGACAGGGTCTTTCCAGGTTTCCTCAGACACCCTGAAGGAATTGTAAAGAATTTCCCTGTTTTTTGGTTTTGCTTTTGAAATTCCTTTTTATAGTGGGTTTGAGCTGATTCTCGCTGCCATGTTTATGCCACTCTAGACACACTTGATTCCCTTATGGAGTCATATCAATACATAGGTTTTAAGATTCTTACTAGTCAGATATATTCCTCTGTGGGAAATATGGGATTTTGAGTCTCTTTCACTGAGGAAGGTGTCGGTCTTGTCTATTCCAAAGTTGGTTTTTGGAACGGTCCCTGTGCTTATATCAAACTCTGGTTTTATGCATCACCCCACCTCTCCTTCCCCTTTATGCAGGCATAAGAGTGTTTTCTAAATGTGGGACTCTGTTCTCTTTCCTAACTCAGTTCACGTGTAGCCATGTTTACAGGATCTTCATAAGTGATATCTTATGATAAGTTTCTTTTTCTGTGTGACTTATTTCACTTAGAATCATCGTACCTGAATCCACTCACTTTGCTGCTACTGGTCTTATGACATTGATTTCATGGCTGAGGGATATTCCATCGTACGTAAGTACCACAATGTTTTGAACCATTTTTATATTTCCTGGGATATTTAAGGTGTACCCAAGTTGAGGTTCTTGTAGCCAGTGCAGCCCTAAATTGGGAGGTGGCTCTTTCTTATTGATTTTCAGTTTTCCCAAGGTATATTCCCTAGACTGGAAGTGGCCTTGGCTCTGTAGCTCTGTTGTTTACTTGTTTTAGGGAACACAATGCACTCCTCCAGTGAGGCAGTTGGCAATTTACATCCCGCCCATCAGCATAACAAGGCTCCCAGTTCTCCAGGGCCTGTCTTGCCTTTCTGGTTTTTACACATTTTGTGGATGTCCCTTTTGACCGGTGGGAAGTGATACTTCTTTGTAGTGCAGATTTGCATTGCCCGCTTGCTTGCTTGGCCAAAAAGGGCGTATGCGTTTTCTCCTGAATATATTCAGGAGATAACGCATACGCCCTTTTTGGCCAAGTACACCATTGTCCAAGTTGTGCCCCTCTTCCTGTGCTTTACAGGCGATTCCAAGGTACCTCTTGAACTCTGTTTCCTGCTATTTTGCCTCGCTTTCAAGTCCGCCTCGTTGACTTCCCTCAACAGATTTTTGGACGATAGTTTTCCTTTATCACTCTGCCAGTTTGTGAATTGCTGTGCCCCTGAGCTCCATTTCTCAACTCGTTTTTTGTGAGCTGAACGCAAGTCCAAAATTTTGGATCCTGTCCTATACTGGTTCCCGGTGGGTGGCTGAGACTTTGGTTAATTCTTCTTCCTGCCGGGAAATTAGAGTGACATGTGCCCGTCCAAATGCCTAACAGCTACTCTCTCATGGGTTCTCCCTCGTCCCTTCCATCCTCTGCCAAATTGGGAACCTGTGCAAACCAGGAGGTTAAAGGGCCTGTCTCTCCAAGTTGGGAGATTGATAGTAAGGCATTTGGAAAGTCAAACTGGAGCACCAGGAGAGGGACTATTCGTTGAGTTTTAGAAACCTTTCGTATTCACAGTGTGTCCATTCTCTAGGTTTCCTGTACATGTTATAGCTGTAGTAATATTCCCTTGAACCTGGAGAGTTGGGACCCATGGAATGGGGGCCATGCATTATTGCTTGAAAGGGTCTGCATTTGCTCACCCAATCTCACCAATCCTCTCAGTCCCAAGTGTCCAGCCTTATGCCACATCCAGCTGTCATTGTAGATAGGGTCTTTCCAGGTTTCCTCAGACACCCTGAAGGAATTGTAAAGAATTTCCCTGTTTTTTGGTTTTGCTTTTGAAATTCCTTTTTATAGTGGGTTTGAGCTGATTCTCGCTGCCATGTTTATGCCACTCTAGACACACTTGATTCCCTTATGAAGTCATATCAATACATAGGTTTTAAGATTCTTACTAGTCAGATATATTCCACTGCGGGAAATATGGGGTTTTGAGTCTCTTTCACTGAGGAAGGTGTAGATCTTGTCTATTCCAAAGTTGGTATTTGGAACGGTCCCTGTGCTTATATCAAACTCTGGTTTTATGCATCACCCCACCTCTCCTTCCCCTTTATGCAGGCATAAGAGTGTTTTCTAAATGTGGGATTCTGTTCTCTTTCCTAACTCAGTTCACGTGTAGCCATGTTTACAGGATCTTCATAAGTGATATCTTATGATAAGTTTTTTTTTCTGTGTGACTTATTTCACTTAGAATCATCGTACCTGAATCCACTCACTTTGTTGCTACTGGTCGTATGACATGGATTTCATGGCTGAGGGATATTCCATCGTACGTAAGTACCACAATGTTTTGAACCATTTTTATATTTCCTGGGATATTTAAGGTGTACCCAAGTTGAGGTTCTTGTAGCCAGTGCAGCCCTAAATTGGGAGGTGGCTCTTTCTTATTGATTTTCAGTTTTCCCAAGGTATATTCCCTAGACTGGAAGTGGCCTTGGCTCTGTAGCTCTGTTGTTTACTTGTTTTAGGGAACACAATGCACTCCTCCAGTGAGGCAGTTGGCAATTTACATCCCGCCCATCAGCATAACAAGGCTCCCAGTTCTCCAGGGCCTGTCTTGCCTTTCTGGTTTTTACACATTTTGTGGATGTCCCTTTTGACCGGTGGGAAGTGATACTTCTTTGTAGTGCAGATTTGCATTGCCCGCTTGCTTGCTTGGCCAAAAAGGGCGTATGCGTTTTCTCCTGAATATATTCAGGAGAAAACGCATACGCCCTTTTTGGCCAAGTGCACCATTGTCCAAGTTGTGCCCCTCTTCCTGTGCTTTACAGGCGATTCCAAGGTACCTCTTGAAATCTGTTTCCTGCTATTTTGCCTCGCTTTCAAGTCCGCCTCGTTGACTTCCCTCAACAGATTTTTGGACGATAGTTGTCCTTTATCACTCTGCCAGTTTGTGAATTGCTGTGCCCCTGAGCTCCATTTCTCAACTCGTTTTTTGTGAGCTGAACGCAAGTCCAAAATTTTGGATCCTGTCCTATACTGGTTCCCGGTGGGTGGCTGAGACTTTGGTTAATTCTTCTTCCTGCCGGGAAATTAGAGTGACATGTGCCCGTCCAAATGCCTAACAGCTACTCTCTCATGGGTTCTCCCTCGTCCCTTCCATCCTCTGCCAAATTGGGAACCTGTGCAAACCAGGAGGTTAAAGGGCCTGTCTCTCCAAGTTGGGAGATTGATAGTAAGGCAGTTGGAAAGTCAAACTGGAGCACCAGGAGAGGGACTATTCGTTGAGTTTTAGAAACCTTTCGTATTCACAGTGTGTCCATTCTCTAGGTTTCCTGTACATGTTATAGCTGTAGTAATATTCCCTTGAACCTGGAGAGTTGGGACCCATGGAATGGGGGCCATGCATTATTGCTTGAAAGGGTCTGCATTTGCTCACCCAATCTCACCAATCCTCTCAGTCCCAAGTGTCCAGCCTTATGCCACATCCAGCTGTCATTGTAGATAGGGTCTTTTCAGGTTTCCTCAGACACCCTGAAGGAATTGTAAAGAATTTCCCTGTTTTTTGGTTTTGCTTTTGAAATTCCTTTTTATAGTGGGTTTGAGCTGATTCTCGCTGCCATGTTTATGCCACTCTAGACACACTTGATTCCCTTATGGAGACATATCAATACATAGGTTTTAAGATTCTTACTAGTCAGATATATTCCTCTGTGGGAAATATGGGGTTTTGAGTCTCTTTCACTAAGGAAGGTGTCGGTCTTGTCAATTCCAAAGTTGGTTTTTGAAACGGTCCCTGTGCTTATATCAAACTCTGGTTTTATGCATCACCCCACCTCTCCTTCCCCTTTATGCAGGCATAAGAGTGTTTTCTAAATGTGAGACTCTGTTCTCTTTCCTAACTCAGTTCACGTGTAGCCATGTTTACAGGATCTTCATAAGTGATATCTTATGATAAGTTTCTTTTTCTGTGTGACTTATTTCACTTAGAATCATCGTACCTGAATCCACTCACTTTGCTGCTACTGGTCGTATGACATTGATTTCATGGCTGAGGGATATTCCATCGTACGTAAGTACCACAATGTTTTGAACCATTTTTATATTTCCTGGGATATTTAAGGTGTACCCAAGTTGAGGTTCTTGTAGTCAGTGCAGCCCTAAATTTGGAGGTGGCTCTTTCTTATTGATTTTCAGTTTTCCCAAGGTATATTCCCTAGACTGGAAGTGGCCTTGGCTCTGTAGCTCTGTTGTTTACTTCTTTTAGGGAACACAATGCACTCCTCCAGTGAGGCAGTTGGCAATTTACATCCCGCCCATCAGCATAACAAGGCTCCCAGTGCTCCAGGGCCTGTCTTGCCTTTCTGGTTTTTACACATTTTGTGGATGTCCCTTTTGACCGGTGGGAAGTGATACTTCTTTGTAGTGCAGATTTGCATTGCCCGCTTGCTTGCTTGGCCAAAAAGGGCGTATGCGTTTTCTCCTGAATATATTCAGGAGAAAACGCATACGCCCTTTTTGGCCAAGTGCACCATTGTCCAAGTTGTGCCCCTCTTCCTGTGCTTTACAGGCGATTCCAAGGTACCTCTTGAAATCTGTTTCCTGCTATTTTGCCTCGCTTTCAAGTCCGCCTCGTTGACTTCCCTCAACAGATTTTTGGACGATAGTTGTCCTTTATCACTCTGCCAGTTTGTGAATTGCTGTGCCCCTGAGCTCCATTTCTCAACTCGTTTTTTGTGAGCTGAACGCAAGTCCAAAATTTTGGATCATGTCCTATACTGGTTCCCGGTGGGTGGCTGAGACTTTGGTTAATTCTTCTTCCTGCCGGGAAATTAGAGTGACATGTGCCCGTCCAAATGCCTAACAGCTACTCTCTCATGGGTTCTCCCTCGTCCCTTCCATCCTCTGCCAAATTGGGAACCTGTGCAAACCAGGAGGTTAAAGGGCCTGTCTCTCCAAGTTGGGAGATTGATAGTAAGGCAGTTGGAAAGTCAAACTGGAGCACCAGGAGAGGGACTATTCGTTGAGTTTTAGAAACCTTTCGTATTCACAGTGTGTCCATTCTCTAGGTTTCCTGTACATGTTATAGCTGTAGTAATATTCCCTTGAACCTGGAGAGTTGGGACCCATGGAATGGGGGCCATGCATTATTGCTTGAAAGGGTCTGCATTTGCTCACCCAATCTCACCAATCCTCTCAGTCCCAAGTGTCCAGCCTTATGCCACATCCAGCTGTCATTGTAGATAGGGTCTTTCCAGGTTTCCTCAGACACCCTGAAGGAATTGTAAAGAATTTCCCTGTTTTTTGGTTTTGCTTTTGAAATTCCTTTTTATAGTGGGTTTGAGCTGATTCTCGCTGCCATGTTTATGCCACTCTAGACACACTTGATTCCCTTATAGAGACATATCAATACATAGGTTTTAAGATTCTTACTAGTCAGATATATTCCTTTGTGGGAAATATGGGGTTTTGAGTCTCTTTCACTGAGGAAGGTGTCGGTCTTGTCAATTCCAAAGTTGGTTTTTGAAACGGTCCCTGTGCTTATATCAAACTCTGGTTTTATGCATCACCCCACCTCTCCTTCCCCTTTATGCAGGCATAAGAGTGTTTTCTAAATGTGAGACTCTGTTCTCTTTCCTAACTCAGTTCACGTGTAGCCATGTTTACAGGATCTTCATAAGTGATATCTTATGATAAGATTCTTTTTCTGTGTGACTTATTTCACTTAGAATCATCGTACCTGAATCCACTCACTTTGCTGCTACTGGTCTTATGACATTGATTTCATGGCTGAGGGATATTCCATCATACGTAAGTACCACAATGTTTTAAACCATTTTTATATTTCCTGGGATATTTAAGGTGTACCCAAGTTGAGGTTCTTGTAGCCAGTGCAGCCCTAAATTTGGAGGTGGCTCTTTCTTATTGATTTTCAGTTTTCCCCAGGTATATTCCCTAGACTCGAAGTGGCCTTGGCTCTGTAGCTCTGTTGTTTACTTGTTTTAGGGAACACAATGCACTCCTCCAGTGAGGCAGTTGGCAATTTACATCCCGCCCATCAGCATAACAAGGCTCCCAGTTCTCCAGGGCCTGTCTTGCCTTTCTGGTTTTTACACATTTTGTGGATGTCCCTTTTGACCGGTGGGAAGTGATACTTCTTTGTAGTGCAGATTTGCATTGCCCGCTTGCTTGCTTGGCCAAAAAGGGCGTATGCGTTTTCTCCTGAATATATTCAGGAGAAAACGCATACGCCCTTTTTGGCCAAGTGCACCATTGTCCAAGTTGTGCCCCTCTTCCTGTGCTTTACAGGCGATTCCAAGGTACCTCTTGAAATCTGTTTCCTGCAATTTTGCCTCGCTTTCAAGTCCGCCTCGTTGACTTCCCTCAACAGATTTTTGGACGATAGTTGTCCTTTATCACTCTGCCAGTTTGTGAATTGCTGTGCCCCTGAGCTCCATTTCTCAACTCGTTTTTTGTGAGCTGAACGCAAGTCCAAAATTTTGGATCCTGTCCTATACTGGTTCCCGGTGGGTGGCTGAGACTTTGGTTAATTCTTCTTCCTGCCGGGAAATTAGAGTGACATGTGCCCGTCCAAATGCCTAACAGCTACTCTCTCATGGGTTCTCCCTCGTCCCTTCCATCCTCTGCCAAATTGGGAACCTGTGCAAACCAGGAGGTTAAAGGGCCTGTCTCTCCAAGTTGGGAGATTGATAGTAAGGCAGTTGGAAAGTCAAACTGGAGCACCAGGAGAGGGACTATTCGTTGAGTTTTAGAAACCTTTCGTATTCACAGTGTGTCCATTCTCTAGGTTTCCTGTACATGTTATAGCTGTAGTAATATTCCCTTGAACCTGGAGAGTTGGGACCCATGGAATGGGGGCCATGCATTATTGCTTGAAAGGGTCTGCATTTGCTCACCCAATCTCACCAATCCTCTCAGTCCCAAGTGTCCAGCCTTATGCCACATCCAGCTGTCATTGTAGATAGGGTCTTTTCAGGTTTCCTCAGACACCCTGAAGGAATTGTAAAGAATTTCCCTGTTTTTTGGTTTTGCTTTTGAAATTCCTTTTTATAGTGGGTTTGAGCTGATTCTCACTGCCATGTTTATGCCACTCTAGACACACTTGATTCCCTTATGGAGACATATCAATACATAGGTTTTAAGATTCTTACTAGTCAGATATATTCCTCTGTGGGAAATATGGGGTTTTGAGTCTCTTTCACTAAGGAAGGTGTCGGTCTTGTCAATTCCAAAGTTGGTTTTTGAAACGGTCCCTGTGCTTATATCAAACTCTGGTTTTATGCATCACCCCACCTCTCCTTCCCCTTTATGCAGGCATAAGAGTGTTTTCTAAATGTGAGACTCTGTTCTCTTTCCTAACTCAGTTCACGTGTAGCCATGTTTACAGGATCTTCATAAGTGATATCTTATGATAAGTTTCTTTTTCTGTGTGACTTATTTCACTTAGAATCATCGTACCTGAATCCACTCACTTTGCTGCTACTGGTCTTATGACATTGATTTCATGGCTGAGGGATATTCCATCGTACGTAAGTACCACAATGTTTTGAACCATTTTTATATTTCCTGGGATATTTAAGGTGTACCCAAGTTGAGGTTCTTGTAGCCAGTGCAGCCCTAAATTTGGAGGTGGCTCTTACTTATTGATTTTCAGTTTTCCCCAGGTATATTCCCTAGACTGGAAGTGGCCTTGGCTCTGTAGCTCTGTTGTTTACTTGTTTTAGGGAACACAATGCACTCCTCCAGTGAGGCAGTTGGCAATTTACATCCCGCCCATCAGCATAACAAGGCTCCCTGTTCTCCAGGGCCTGTCTTGCCTTTCTGGTTTTTACACATTTTGTCGATGTCCCTTTTGACCGGTGGGAAGTGATACTTCTTTGTAGTGCAGATTTGCATTGCCCGCTTGCTTGCTTGGCCAAAAAGGGCGTATGTGTTTTCTCCTGAATATATTCAGGAGAAAACGCATACGCCCTTTTTGGCCAAGTGCACCATTGTCCAAGTTGTGCCCCTCTTCCTGTGCTTTACAGGCGATTCCAAGGTACCTCTTGAAATCTGTTTCCTGCTATTTTGCCTCGCTTTCAAGTCCGTCTCATTGACTTCCCTCAACAGATTTTTGGACGATAGTTGTACTTTATCACTCTGCCAGTTTGTGAATTGCTGTGCCCCTGAGCTCCATTTCTCAACTCGTTTTTTGTGAGCTGAACGCAAGTCCAAAATTTTGGATCATGTCCTATACTGGTTCCCGGTGGGTGGCTGAGACTTTGGTTAATTCTTCTTCCTGCCGGGAAATTAGAGTGACATGTGCCCGTCCAAATGCCTAACAGCTACTCTCTCATGGGTTCTCCCTCGTCCCTTCCATCCTCTGCCAAATTGGGAACCTGTGCAAACCAGGAGGTTATAGGGCCTGTCTCTCCAAGTTGGGAGATTGATAGTAAGGCAGTTGGAAAGTCAAACTGGAGCACCAGGAGAGGGACTATTCGTTGAGTTTTAGAAACCTTTCGTATTCACAGTGTGTCCATTCTCTAGGTTTCCTGTACATGTTATAGCTGTAGTAATATTCCCTTGAACCTGGAGAGTTGGGACCCATGGAATGGGGGCCATGCATTATTGCTTGAAAGGGTCTGCATTTGCTCACCCAATCTCACCAATCCTCTCAGTCCCAAGTGTCCAGCCTTATGCCACATCCAGCTGTCATTGTAGATAGGGTCTTTCCAGGTTTCCTCAGACACCCTGAAGGAATTGTAAAGAATTTCCCTGTTTTTTGGTTTTGCTTTTGAAATTCCTTTTTATAGTGGGTTTGAGCTGATTCTCGCTTCCATGTTTATGCCACTCTAGACACACTTGATTCCCTTATGGAGACATATCAATACATAGGTTTTAAGATTCTTACTAGTCAGATATATTCCTCTGTGGGAAATATGGGGTTTTGAGTCTCTTTCACTAAGGAAGGTGTCGGTCTTGTCAATTCCAAAGTTGGTTTTTGAAACGGTCCCTGTGCTTATATCAAACTCTGGTTTTATGCATCACCCCACCTCTCCTTCCCCTTTATGCAGGCATAAGAGTGTTTTCTAAATGTGAGACTCTGTTCTCTTTCCTAACTCAGTTCACGTGTAGCCATGTTTACAGGATCTTCATAAGTGATATCTTATGATAAGTTTCTTTTTCTGTGTGACTTATTTCACTTAGAATAATCGTACCTGAATCCACTCACTTTGCTGCTACTGGTCTTATGACATTGATTTCATGGCTGAGGGATATTCCATCGTACGTAAGTACCACAATGTTTTGAACCATTTTTATATTTCCTGGGATATTTAAGGTGTACCCAAGTTGAGGTTCTTGTAGCCAGTGCAGCCCTAAATTTGGAGGTGGCTCTTTCTTATTGATTTTCAGTTTTCCCAAGGTATATTCCCTAGACTGGAAGTGGCCTTGGCTCTGTAGCTCTGTTGTTTACTTGTTTTAGGGAACACAATGCACTCCTCCAGTGAGGCAGTTGGCAATTTACATCCCGCCCATCAGCATAACAAGGCTCCCTGTTCTCCAGGGCCTGTCTTGCCTTTCTGGTTTTTACACATTTTGTGGATGTCCCTTTTGACCGGTGGGAAGTGATACTTCTTTGTAGTGCAGATTTGAATTGCCCGATTGCTTGCTTGGCCAAAAAGGGCGTATGCGTTTTCTCCTGAATATATTCAGGAGAAAACGCATACGCCCTTTTTGGCCAAGTGCACCATTGTCCAAGTTGTGCCCCTCTTCCTGTGCTTTACAGGCGATTCCAACGTACCTCTTGAAATCTGTTTCCTGCTATTTTGCCTCACTTTCAAGTCCGCCTCGTTGACTTCCCTCAACAGATTTTTGGACGATAGTTGTCCTTTATCACTCTGCCAGTTTGTGAATTGCTGTGCCCCTGAGCTCCATTTCTCAACTCGTTTTTTGTGAGCTGAACGCAAGTCCAAAATTTTGGATCCTGTCCTATACTGGTTCCCGGTGGGTGGCTGAGACTTTGGTTAATTCTTCTTCCTGCCGGGAAATTAGAGTGACATGTGCCCGTCCAAATGCCTAACAGCTACTCTCTCATGGGTTCTCCCTCGTCCCTTCCATCCTCTGCCAAATTGGGAACCTGTGCAAACCAGGAGGTTAAAGGGCCTGTCTGTCCAAGTTGGGAGATTGATAGTAAGGCAGTTGGAAAGTCAAACTGGAGCACCAGGAGAGGGACTATTCGTTGAGTTTTAGAAACCTTTCGTATTCACAGTGTGTCCATTCTCTAGGTTTCCTGTACATGTTATAGCTGTAGTAATATTCCCTTGAACCTGGAGAGTTGGGACCCATGGAATGGGGGCCATGCATTATTGCTTGAAAGGGTCTGCATTTGCTCACCCAATCTCACCAATCCTCTCAGTCCCAAGTGTCCAGCCTTATGCCACATCCAGCTGTCATTGTAGATAGGGTCTTTCCAGGTTTCCTCAGACACCCTGAAGGAATTGTAAAGAATTTCTCTGTTTTTTGGTTTTGCTTTTGAAATTCCTTTTTATAGTGGGTTTGAGCTGATTCTCGCTTCCATGTTTATGCCACTCTAGACACACTTGATTCCCTTATGGAGACATATCAATACATAGGTTTTAAGATTCTTACTAGTCAGATATATTCCTCTGTGGGAAATATGGGGTTTTGAGTCTCTTTCACTAAGGAAGGTGTCGGTCTTGTCAATTCCAAAGTTGGTTTTTGAAACGGTCCCTGTGCTTATATCAAACTCTGGTTTTATGCATCACCCCACCTCTCCTTCCCCTTTATGCAGGCATAAGAGTGTTTTCTAAATGTGAGACTCTGTTCTCTTTCCTAACTCAGTTCACGTGTAGCCATGTTTACAGGATCTTCATAAGTGATATCTTATGATAAGTTTCTTTTTCTGTGTGACTTATTTCACTTAGAATCATCGTACCTGAATCCACTCACTTTGCTGCTACTGGTCGTATGACATTGATTTCATGGCTGAGGGATATTCCATCGTACGTAAGTACCACAATGTTTTGAACCATTTTTATATTTCCTGGGATATTTAAGGTGTACCCAAGTTGAGGTTCTTGTAGTCAGTGCAGCCCTAAATTTGGAGGTGGCTCTTTCTTATTGATTTTCAGTTTTCCCAAGGTATATTCCCTAGACTGGAAGTGGCCTTGGCTCTGTAGCTCTGTTGTTTACTTCTTTTAGGGAACACAATGCACTCCTCCAGTGAGGCAGTTGGCAATTTACATCCCGCCCATCAGCATAACAAGGCTCCCAGTGCTCCAGGGCCTGTCTTGCCTTTCTGGTTTTTACACATTTTGTGGATGTCCCTTTTGACCGGTGGGAAGTGATACTTCTTTGTAGTGCAGATTTGCATTGCCCGCTTGCTTGCTTGGCCAAAAAGGGCGTATGCGTTTTCTCCTGAATATATTCAGGAGAAAACGCATACGCCCTTTTTGGCCAAGTGCACCATTGTCCAAGTTGTGCCCCTCTTCCTGTGCTTTACAGGCGATTCCAAGGTACCTCTTGAAATCTGTTTCCTGCTATTTTGCCTCGCTTTCAAGTCCGCCTCGTTGACTTCCCTCAACAGATTTTTGGACGATAGTTGTCCTTTATCACTCTGCCAGTTTGTGAATTGCTGTGCCCCTGAGCTCCATTTCTCAACTCGTTTTTTGTGAGCTGAACGCAAGTCCAAAATTTTGGATCATGTCCTATACTGGTTCCCGGTGGGTGGCTGAGACTTTGGTTAATTCTTCTTCCTGCCGGGAAATTAGAATGACATGTGCCCGTCCAAATGCCTAACAGCTACTCTCTCATGGGTTCTCCCTCGTCCCTTCCATCCTCTGCCAAATTGGGAACCTGTGCAAACCAGGAGGTTAAAGGGCCTGTCTCTCCAAGTTGGGAGATTGATAGTAAGGCAGTTGGAAAGTCAAACTGGAGCACCAGGAGAGGGACTATTCGTTGAGTTTTAGAAACCTTTCGTATTCACAGTGTGTCCATTCTCTAGGTTTCCTGTACATGTTATAGCTGTAGTAATATTCCCTTGAACCTGGAGAGTTGGGACCCATGGAATGGGGGCCATGCATTATTGCTTGAAAGGGTCTGCATTTGCTCACCCAATCTCACCAATCCTCTCAGTCCCAAGTGTCCAGCCTTATGCCACATCCAGCTGTCATTGTAGATAGGGTCTTTCCAGATTTCCTCAGACACCCTGAAGGAATTGTAAAGAATTTCCCTGTTTTTTGGTTTTGCTTTTGAAATTCCTTTTTATAGTGGGTTTGAGCTGATTCTCGCTGCCATGTTTATGCCACTCTAGACACACTTGATTCCCTTATGGAGACATATCAATACATAGGTTTTAAGATTCTTACTAGTCAGATATATTCCTTTGTGGGAAATATGGGGTTTTGAGTCTCTTTCACTGAGGAAGGTGTCGGTCTTGTCAATTCCAAAGTTGGTTTTTGAAACGGTCCCTGTGCTTATATCAAACTCTGGTTTTATGCATTACCCCACCTCTCCTTCCCCTTTATGCAGGCATAAGAGTGTTTTCTAAATGTGAGACTCTGTTCTCTTTCCTAACTCAGTTCACGTGTAGCCATGTTTACAGGATCTTCATAAGTGATATCTTATGATAAGTTTCTTTTTCTGTGTGACTTATTTCACTTAGAATCATCGTACCTGAATCCACTCACTTTGCTGCTACTGGTCTTATGACATTGATTTCATGGCTGAGGGATATTCCATCGTACGTAAGTACCACAATGTTTTAAACCATTTTTATATTTCCTGGGATATTTAAGGTGTACCCAAGTTGAGGTTCTTGTAGCCAGTGCAGCCCTAAATTTGGAGGTGGCTCTTTCTTATTGATTTTCAGTTTTCCCCAGGTATATTCCCTAGACTCGAAGTGGCCTTGGCTCTGTAGCTCTGTTGTTTACTTGTTTTAGGGAACACAATGCACTCCTCCAGTGAGGCAGTTGGCAATTTACATCCCGCCCATCAGCATAACAAGGCTCCCAGTTCTCCAGGGCCTGTCTTGCCTTTCTGGTTTTTACACATTTTGTGGATGTCCCTTTTGACCGGTGGGAAGTGATACTTCTTTGTAGTGCAGATTTGCATTGCCCGCTTGCTTGCTTGGCCAAAAAGGGCGTATGCGTTTTCTCCTGAATATATTCAGGAGAAAACGCATACGCTCTTTTTGGCCAAGTGCACCATTGTCCAAGTTGTGCCCCTCTTCCTGTGCTTTACAGGCGATTCCAAGGTACCTCTTGAAATCTGTTTCCTGCTATTTTGCCTCGCTTTCAAGTCCGCCTCGTTGACTTCCCTCAACAGATTTTTGGACGATAGTTGTCCTTTATCACTCTGCCAGTTTGTGAATTGCTGTGCCCCTGAGCTCCATTTCTCAACTCGTTTTTTGTGAGCTGAACGCAAGTCCAAAATTTTGGATCCTGTCCTATACTGGTTCCCGGTGGGTGGCTGAGACTTTGGTTAATTCTTCTTCCTGCCGGGAAATTAGAGTGACATGTGCCCGTCCAAATGCCTAACAGCTACTCTCTCATGGGTTCTCCCTCGTCCCTTCCATCCTCTGCCAAATTGGGAACCTGTGCAAACCAGGAGGTTAAAGGGCCTGTCTCTCCAAGTTGGGAGATTGATAGTAAGGCAGTTGGAAAGTCAAACTGGAGCACCAGGAGAGGGACTATTCGTTGAGTTTTAGAAACCTTTCGTATTCACAGTGTGTCCATTCTCTAGGTTTCCTGTACATGTTATAGCTGTAGTAATATTCCCTTGAACCTGGAGAGTTGGGACCCATGGAATGGGGGCCATGCATTATTGCTTGAAAGGGTCTGCATTTGCTCACCCAATCTCACCAATCCTCTCAGTCCCAAGTGTCCAGCCTTATGCCACATCCAGCTGTCATTGTAGATAGGGTCTTTTCAGGTTTCCTCAGACACCCTGAAGGAATTGTAAAGAATTTCCCTGTTTTTTGGTTTTGCTTTTGAAATTCCTTTTTATAGTGGGTTTGAGCTGATTCTCGCTTCCATGTTTATGCCACTCTAGACACACTTGATTCCCTTATGGAGACATATCAATACATAGGTTTTAAGATTCTTACTAGTCAGATATATTCCTCTGTGGGAAATATGGGGTTTTGAGTCTCTTTCACTAAGGAAGGTGTCGGTCTTGTCAATTCCAAAGTTGGTTTTTGAAACGGTCCCTGTGCTTATATCAAACTCTGGTTTTATGCATCACCCCACCTCTCCTTCCCCTTTATGCAGGCATAAGAGTGTTTTCTAAATGTGAGACTCTGTTCTCTTTCCTAACTCAGTTCACGTGTAGCCATGTTTACAGGATCTTCATAAGTGATATCTTATGATAAGTTTCTTTTTCTGTGTGACTTATTTCACTTAGAATCATCGTACCTGAATCCACTCACTTTGCTGCTACTGGTCGTATGACATTGATTTCATGGCTGAGGGATATTCCATCGTACGTAAGTACCACAATGTTTTGAACCATTTTTATATTTCCTGGGATATTTAAGGTGTACCCAAGTTGAGGTTCTTGTAGTCAGTGCAGCCCTAAATTTGGAGGTGGCTCTTTCTTATTGATTTTCAGTTTTCCCAAGGTATATTCCCTAGACTGGAAGTGGCCTTGGCTCTGTAGCTCTGTTGTTTACTTCTTTTAGGGAACACAATGCACTCCTCCAGTGAGGCAGTTGGCAATTTACATCCCGCCCATCAGCATAACAAGGCTCCCAGTGCTCCAGGGCCTGTCTTGCCTTTCTGGTTTTTACACATTTTGTGGATGTCCCTTTTGACCGGTGGGAAGTGATACTTCTTTGTAGTGCAGAGTTGCATTGCCCGCTTGCTTGCTTGGCCAAAAAGGGCGTATGCGTTTTCTCCTGAATATATTCAGGAGAAAACGCATACGCCCTTTTTGGCCAAGTGCACCATTGTCCAAGTTGTGCCCCTCTTCCTGTGCTTTACAGGCGATTCCAAGGTACCTCTTGAAATCTGTTTCCTGCTATTTTGCCTCGCTTTCAAGTCCGCCTCGTTGACTTCCCTCAACAGATTTTTGGACGATAGTTGTCCTTTATCACTCTGCCAGTTTGTGAATTGCTGTGCCCCTGAGCTCCATTTCTCAACTCGTTTTTTGTGAGCTGAACGCAAGTCCAAAATTTTGGATCCTGTCCTATACTGGTTCCCGGTGGGTGGCTGAGACTTTGGTTAATTCTTCTTCCTGCCGGGAAATTAGAGTGACATGTGCCCGTCCAAATGCCTAACAGCTACTCTCTCATGGGTTCTCCCTCGTCCCTTCCATCCTCTGCCAAATTGGGAACCTGTGCAAACCAGGAGGTTAAAGGGCCTGTCTCTCCAAGTTGGGAGATTGATAGTAAGGCAGTTGGAAAGTCAAACTGGAGCACCAGGAGAGGGACTATTCGTTGAGTTTTAGAAACCTTTCGTATTCACAGTGTGTCCATTCTCTAGGTTTCCTGTACATGTTATAGCTGTAGTAATATTCCCTTGAACCTGGAGAGTTGGGACCCATGGAATGGGGGCCATGCATTATTGCTTGAAAGGGTCTGCATTTGCTCACCCAATCTCACCAATCCTCTCAGTCCCAAGTGTCCAGCCTTATGCCACATCCAGCTGTCATTGTAGATAGGGTCTTTCCAGGTTTCCTCAGACACCCTGAAGGAATTGTAAAGAATTTCCCTGTTTTTTGGTTTTGCTTTTGAAATTCCTTTTTATAGTGGGTTTGAGCTGATTCTCGCTGCCATGTTTATGCCACTCTAGACACACTTGATTCCCTTATGGAGACATATCAATACATAGGTTTTAAGATTCTTACTAGTCAGATATATTCCTTTGTGGGAAATATGGGGTTTTGAGTCTCTTTCACTGAGGAAGGTGTCGGTCTTGTCAATTCCAAAGTTGGTTTTTGAAACGGTCCCTGTGCTTATATCAAACTCTGGTTTTATGCATCACCCCACCTCTCCTTCCCCTTTATGCAGGCATAAGAGTGTTTTCTAAATGTGAGACTCTGTTCTCTTTCCTAACTCAGTTCACGTGTAGCCATGTTTACAGGATCTTCATAAGTGATATCTTATGATAAGTTTCTTTTTCTGTGTGACTTATTTCACTTAGAATCATCGTACCTGAATCCACTCACTTTGCTGCTACTGGTCTTATGACATTGATTTCATGGCTGAGGGATATTCCATCGTACGTAAGTACCACAATGTTTTAAACCATTTTTATATTTCCTGGGATATTTAAGGTGTACCCAAGTTGAGGTTCTTGTAGCCAGTGCAGCCCTAAATTTGGAGGTGGCTCTTTCTTATTGATTTTCAGTTTTCCCCAGGTATATTCCCTAGACTCGAAGTGGCCTTGGCTCTGTAGCTCTGTTGTTTACTTGTTTTAGGGAACACAATGCACTCCTCCAGTGAGGCAGTTGGCAATTTACATCCCGCCCATCAGCATAACAAGGCTCCCTGTTCTCCAGGGCCTGTCTTGCCTTTCTGGTTTTTACACATTTTGTGGATGTCCCTTTTGACCGGTGGGAAGTGATACTTCTTTGTAGTGCAGATTTGCATTGCCCACTTGCTTGCTTGGCCAAAAAGGGCGTATGCGTTTTCTCCTGAATATATTCAGGAGAAAACGCATACGCCCTTTTTGGCCAAGTGCACCATTGTCCAAGTTGTGCCCCTCTTCCTGTGCTTTACAGGCGATTCCAACGTACCTCTTGAAATCTGTTTCCTGCTATTTTGCCTCACTTTCAAGTCCGCCTCGTTGACTTCCCTCAACAGATTTTTGGACGATAGTTGTCCTTTATCACTCTGCCAGTTTGTGAATTGCTGTGCCCCTGAGCTCCATTTCTCAACTCGTTTTTTTGTGAGCTGAACGCAAGTCCAAAATTTTGGATCCTGTCCTATACTGGTTCCCGGTGGGTGGCTGAGACTTTGGTTAATTCTTCTTCCTGCCGGGAAATTAGAGTGACATGTGCCCGTCCAAATGCCTAACAGCTACTCTCTCATGGGTTCTCCCTCGTCCCTTCCATCCTCTGCCAAATTGGGAACCTGTGCAAACCAGGAGGTTAAAGGGCCTGTCTCTCCAAGTTGGGAGATTGATAGTAAGGCAGTTGGAAAGTCAAACTGGAGCACCAGGAGAGGGACTATTCGTTGAGTTTTAGAAACCTTTCGTATTCACAGTGTGTCCATTCTCTAGGTTTCCTGTACATGTTATAGCTGTAGTAATATTCCCTTGAACCTGGAGAGTTGGGACCCATGGAATGGGGGCCATGCATTATTGCTTGAAAGGGTCTGCATTTGCTCACCCAATCTCACCAATCCTCTCAGTCCCAAGTGTCCAGCCTTATGCCACATCCAGCTGTCATTGTAGATAGGGTCTTTCCAGGTTTCCTCAGACACCCTGAAGGAATTGTAAAGAATTTCTCTGTTTTTTGGTTTTGCTTTTGAAATTCCTTTTTATAGTGGGTTTGAGCTGATTCTCGCTGCCATGTTTATGCCACTCTAGACACACTTGATTCCCTTATGGAGACATATCAATACATAGGTTTTAAGATTCTTACTAGTCAGATATATTCCTCTGTGGGAAATATGGGGTTTTGAGTCTCTTTCACTGAGGAAGGTGTCAGTTTTGTCAATTCCAAAGTTGGTTTTTAAAACGGTCCCTGTGCTTATATCAAACTCTGGTTTTATGCATCACCCCACCTCTCCTTCCCCTTTATGCAGGCATAAAAGTGTTTTCTAAATGTGAGACTCTGTTCTCTTTCCTAACTCAGTTCACGTGTAGCCATGTTTACAGGATCTTCATAAGTGATATCTTATGATAAGTTTCTTTTTCTGTGTGACTTATTTCACTTAGAATCATCGTACCTGAATCCACTCACTTTGCTGCTCCTGGTCTTATGACATTGATTTCATGGCTGAGGGATATTCCATCGTACGTAAGTACCACAATGTTTTGAACCATTTTTATATTTCCTGGGATATTTAAGGTGTACCCAAGTTGAGGTTCTTGTAGCCAGTGCAGCCCTAAATTTGGAGGTGGCTCTTTCTTATTGATTTTCAGTTTTCCCCAGGTATATTCCCTAGACTGGAAGTGGCCTTGGCTCTGTAGCTCTGTTGTTTACTTGTTTTAGGGAACACAATGCACTCCTCCAGTGAGGCAGTTGGCAATTTACATCTCGCCCATCAGCATAACAAGGCTCCCTGTTCTCCAGGGCCTGTCTTGCCTTTCTGGTTTTTACACATTTTGTCGATGTCCCTTTTGACCGGTGGGAAGTGATACTTCTTTGTAGTGCAGATTTGCATTGCCCGCTTGCTTGCTTGGCCAAAAAGGGCGTATGTGTTTTCTCCTGAATATATTCAGGAGAAAACGCATACGCCCTTTTTGGCCAAGTGCACCATTGTCCAAGTTGTGCCCCTCTTCCTGTGCTTTACAGGCGATTCCAAGGTACCTCTTGAAATCTGTTTCCTGCTATTTTGCCTCGCTTTCAAGTCCGCCTCATTGACTTCCCTCAACAGATTTTTGGACGATAGTTGTCCTTTATCACTCTGCCAGTTTGTGAATTGCTGTGCCCCTGAGCTCCATTTCTCAACTCGTTTTTTGTGAGCTGAACGCAAGTCCAAAATTTTGGATCATGTCCTATAGTGGTTCCCGGTGGGTGGCTGAGACTTTGGTTAATTCTTCTTCCTGCCGGGAAATTAGAGTGACATGTGCCCGTCCAAATGCCTAACAGCTACTCTCTCATGGGTTCTCCCTCGTCCCTTCCATCCTCTGCCAAATTGGGAACCTGTGCAAACCAGGAGGTTATAGGGCCTGTCTCTCCAAGTTGGGAGATTGATAGTAAGGCAGTTGGAAAGTCAAACTGGAGCACCAGGAGAGGGACTATTCGTTGAGTTTTAGAAACCTTTCGTATTCACAGTGTGTCCATTCTCTAGGTTTCCTGTACATGTTATAGCTGTAGTAATATTCCCTTGAACCTGGAGAGTTGGGACCCATGGAATGGGGGCCATGCATTATTGCTTGAAAGGGTCTGCATTTGCTCACCCAATCTCACCAATCCTCTCAGTCCCAAGTGTCCAGCCTTATGCCACATCCAGCTGTCATTGTAGATAGGGTCTTTCCAGGTTTCCTCAGACACCCTGAAGGAATTGTAAAGAATTTCCCTGTTTTTTGGTTTTGCTTTTGAAATTCCTTTTTATAGTGGGTTTGAGCTGATTCTCGCTTCCATGTTTATGCCACTCTAGACACACTTGATTCCCTTATGGAGACATATCAATACATAGGTTTTAAGATTCTTACTAGTCAGATATATTCCTCTGTGGGAAATATGGGGTTTTGAGTCTCTTTCACTAAGGAAGGTGTCGGTCTTGTCAATTCCAAAGTTGGTTTTTGAAACGGTCCCTGTGCTTATATCAAACTCTGGTTTTATGCATCACCCCACCTCTCC